>NC_050583.1:3324122-3349122 GCF_013368585.1 Megalops cyprinoides | reverse complement strand
CCTCACATGCAAGAAGAAAATGCATGGAAACAGTCTATTTAGAAATACATTTTTTATCGTTTTTTTGATGGTTAACAGTCCAGCCAACGCTCCAGGTATAGAAGACAACAACACACTTGTAAGATGATATATATATATACATATGTATATATACAAGTACATCTATGACTTCTTTGCTCAAGACTGAGCAAATATGTGGACAAATATAAAAAAAATTAATCATTTTGTGTAGGCTGCTGACAGTTACAGAAAACAGAACCTAGAAAGCTGAGACAACCCCAGGTCCAAAGGATCTCTACATTGGGTGAAACACACAGCTAACCAAAGTTACAACAAAAATCATTTCTTGTGCATTTCATTTTAACGTTAAAATATGCCATATCTGTGAAAGCAGAAACTTAGTTTCAGCGACTCTAAGAGCCTTAATGCAGAACTCTGGTGACTCTGGTGAAACTCTGGTGAAACGTTCTGCATTAAAATAAGTTTATTACCCTCATTCAGGCTCTCATTAAGTGACCATTTTTATTCGGTAAGTCAGTTTGCATTCAATTTGTGAACTACGCGATAACAATGTAATGGTGAATTATGCTTCCCCGTGAAGAACAAGTCTAATAATCAAACGGAGAAAGCTACCTTTCCACAGTGAGTTGCAATGAATCATACAAATAAATGATATATATATCACCAGAGGCCACCAATATTGCAGTGTGTGATAATACTGGATATCAGCCCAAGCCTAGTGTGTGTGATTGTTTTAACACTGCAACAGTGTTACTGCTGCTGTCTTTGTGCTGAGCTATTTAGATGTTTTGTTATTATGGCTCAACTATAATGTTATTACTGTGTAACTGATCTTTCAGCCATTAAGCCTCTGCCATTACCATGTATTACCAGCATTATTAGCATGTTATAACAGTGTTATTGTACTGTCATGCAGACAGTGGAAAAGCTGCTGAATGCGACCCTGCATGCTGTGGATGTGCTGTCTGTGAGGGACGGTGAGGACAGAGACAAGCTGAGAGATACCATGCTGGAGGTCACAGAGAAGCTGGCGTCAGCACTGGTGAAGCCCACACAACACCAGAGCTTTGCCAGCGTCAATACCACACAAATAGGTTTGCACCCTCCGATAACCGTTTAGCACAGTCCTTTGTGAAAGACACATGCTGTGAGTGTGTCTGTTGTGATTATTTAAAAATAAAAGCTGTAACACTTTAGTCTTTGTTCTTGGGGTTAAGGGTAGGCCAGCATATACAGTGGTTTGACTGGAAAAATTTGGTCTGAGTTCCTTTAAAGGATGTGTCATAAATCTGTGTTTTGTGTCCTTTTACAGTTTTTGCAGTTCATGTCACATGTTGCAGGACTTGCAGAGCTTCAGAGCCTGCGGAATTATCACGAGTCTCACTGGTGTATACAGTGTAATGAAAAATTCACCATGATGCACCTCTGTTTTACTTTACATTATCATTTAGCAGACACTCTTATCCAGAGCAACTTACATAGGTAATGTCCTATGCCCACATTGATCATTTTTTGCATCTCATCCATTTGTTCCCCTGGATACTTACAGAGGCAATTATGGGTTAAATACCTTGAGCCCAAGAGTACAGCAGCAGTGCCCCAGCAGGGGAATCAACCCAGCGACCTTTCGGTTACAAGCCCTGCTCCTCAGCACTATGATACACTGCCTTCCCCCAGGGAAGGTGCTCAATCCAAGACACGCTCACGGCTGGGCTTTGCCATCAGCTGACCCTGACTGCACAGAGAGCTCAGGCTAATTCCACTCCAAGGAATTCAGTTCAAACCAGCTTTATTTGCATAACCACACCGATGCACAGTAATGCCAAAGCAATTTTAGCAGAAATATGCAAATAAAATGACAACAAAAACAAATAAAAAATACAGACACATACAGGCTGTGACACTTTGATACATACCACACTGCTGTGTGTTGATATGTAATTTTTCTTCATCACATTTGTCTGTAATTGTTTGGAAGTTGTTACAGTGTAGGAGAAAGTACATCTCTTTTTCTACCTCCCCTGTTTCACAGTGACCACAGTGACTTTTTTTATGCATGACTGTCTGCATCCACCTTTTTCAATTGCTGGGGTGTGGTCACTGAGCCTGTACTTGGTCAGGATCTGTCTGTCATTAATAATCACTGATTAGACAATGACAGTATATTACATTAAGTCAAATTGTTATCATTTCACAGATGCTGTTATCCTGAGCAACTTCCATAGGTCACAGTTTTCCCATTTATACGAGATATTAACTGAATCAGCTGTGGGATAAGTGCCTTGATCAAGGGTTCATTAGCAGGGAATCGAACCAGCAACCTTTGGGTTATGGTCACTGCACCTTATTGCTATGCTACACTGCCACCCTACCACATGTAATATTAAACCCTCTCAATACATACAGATACACAGAATCAATTATTTATTTTCACTGCAATAAAAATAAAATAAAATAGCACTGAATCATTAAAGGGCTTTTTAAGCTTTGAATCTTTATGCTGAAATACAAACTAAACACCCATTCACCTCATTAGCTTATTCAACAAAAAATGAGGAGCAAATGAACTTTCAAAGCGCGTTCTAAATACACATTAGCAGAAATATTTTCAGTGTAAATTGTTTAAGGAAAAAGGCATTTTTAATTCAAAGTTCATATTGGGACAGGCTCATGAGAAACAGCACAGAGTCAGGTGGCTTCTCAAATCCGGCTCCTTAAAGAATGGACTCTTACTTCTGCAAGACAAAAAAAAGAGATGATCATTAGCAGGACAAATGAACTCAGAGTGCTGTTAGGATCTATGGTATAGTCCCCTGATACCACTCCATTGAAAAGATCTATGGCTTTAACATGGTATTACCAACATAATAAAGGCTTCCAGTATATCCCTGATGTGGTGCCAAGTGTCCAATACAAAAATGTTCATGTTTTTTATCAGATTTAACGTCTAAGCTTGTGCGGCATGTCAGGTGATGAAAACAGTAATGAGTTTTGCTCCTCCGAGTGCCTCATAATCTTGAGTGGATATCAATATTTCCTGCTGATGCTTGCAAGGTTTCACATGCATTGAGGGACTGCTGATAGCCAATGAAAAATGATAACTAATAATACCAAATGGCCAAACCAATGTTTCTCGCATCACAATTAAGTAGTAATGAAAATTAAGTGGGTTCAGCCATCTTGGCTGCAGAGACCTCACCCCCCTTACATTTCACCCCCTTGCAGTGGAAGTGAGTGAATTTTTGGAATTTTAAACTGAGTCAACCACTCTCAACATGATTATGAATACAAATATGAATATGAATCATATGTAACTCCATATGTAACCAAAGCATGTGCAGGTGGCCATACCGTCTATACTGAGAATCATTTCAGGATGTTTCAGTTTGTGGTGTTTTTAAACCTGAATTTAGGTACACTGAGGAGTCCTGCAGGCTTCTGTCAGCTTTCACTCACTGTGATGCTCGAGAAAGTTGTGAATGTCTTGGAGGAGTTAGAGGAGTCAGAGGCATCGCTGGAGCTGCACAGGATCTTCCACCACTTCCTGTACCATTCCTGAACCTGCAACACACATAGGAGGAAGTAAAGGTACAACAGAGCACAGGTACAGCTGTGACAGGTGAGTCTGGGAAGATAAATGAGATGGGGGTGAGATGCAGGTGAGACAGAGGAGATAGGATGAACAGATTAGAGACACAGGTGAGACCAAATGGGGAGGATACAGATTGGTAAGTGAGATGGGTTATTGGTTAGAAGTAAGAGTGGTAAATTAATGAATGACAGAGAGGAAGAGACACAGGGTAGTAACATCAGGCACAGAGGTGAGAAGAAGGAAAAGAAGATGAGTTAGATTAGCAGGTAAGGCAGACTGGTACCAGGACAGTGAGTGGGGAACAGGGGCACAGGTGGGTAGAACAGGTGGGTGTTCACCTCTTTTCTGAAGACGCAGTGCACCAGGAAGATGAACGTGCCCTGCTGGGAGGTTATAAGCAGGAAGAGATACTCCAGCACCTTGCTGTTATTCACAAAGAAGCCGAACATCCAGGAGCAACCAAGAATGATCAACTGGAATAGTATTTTTACCACCATCATCCTTCACAGAGACACAAAGAGATAGAGAGAGAGAGAGAGAGAGAGAGATGGGTTAGCACCAGAGGTGTCTTATACCTGTGTCCATTCTCTAACACCTGTATTTGTCTTTTTGTTCCTTTACTTTTCCTTGCAACTGTTTTTGATCTATCTGTTGTTGCCTAGCTAAATTCTCTTACAAACACCTGTCCTCTCATTCCTCTACCTGTTCTCTCCTACCTGGTGTCTTTCAGTTGAGAGATTTCCTTGTCCCGGCCAGCCAGGGCAAACCACAGGTATCCAGTGATGGTAGTAAAGAGGATGACATTCACCTGTACAGGTCAGACAATGGTATATTTTCATCAAAAGAAAGTCAGACTGTAACTGGAAACAGATATCAAACAAGTAAGTCAAGTACTTACTGCAAGGAGAAAACACACTGGCCCCAGAAAAGACCAGATGAAGCCTTCATCAGTCTTCAGCCAGCACCTACGATCAACCAGCCTCAAAGTTACAGAAATCCCACAAATCAATCGAATCCAGTCCAGTATGGAGTCAAGTCCAGCACCATGACACCAGGGAAGAACAGTTCCAGGCTGATCCAGAACAATGTCTACATATATCTCATAGCTGTCCATAATGCTGCTAGCTTTCCATGACCCAAGAGTACTTTAATACTTGTGAACTTTAATACTTGTGAACTTTAATACTTGTAACACTTGTGAACCAGTTAATCTCACCTCTCTGCAAATATCGATAATTCTACTCTAACAAGAACATCTGCTGGGTACAGTCTTCTCATGTTACAGAACAATAGTAGGTCCTCCTGTACATGCTCCGCCCCATCCCCTGAGCCCTTCCCCTCTCTGTGCTTACTGGTCACTGCCGTATCCTTCGGGAACCACTCCTGCAGACACACCCACCACCAGACAGGGGGCGCCGTAGCCAATCAGCAGCAGGAAGCCCCAGTGGATTCCCTCCCTCTGTATAATCCTGACCTCTCTCAGGTTGCGCACCAACAGGAAGAGCTGCAGAGCCTCCAGGAACATCCACACAAAGCTGGACAGGAAGAGGAAGTGCAGCACGCCCGAGATCACTGCACACACCAGCTGAGGAGGGACACATCATCATTACCACCATCATCACTGATACCATCACCGTTATTACCATCATCATCACTGATGCCATCATCGTTATTACCATCATCATCACTGATGCCATTACCGTTATTACCATCATCATCAATGATGCCATCACCGTTATTACCATCATCATCACTGATGCCATCACCGTTATTACCATCATCATCACTGATGTCATTACCGTTATTACCATCATCATCACTGATGCCATCACCGTTATTACCATCATCATCATTACATCAATAGTGTCATCACCATCATTATTCATTATTCTCTAAGGAACATAACCTACACACATCATCAGCTGAAGTTATAATGCTGTGTCTTGTTTCATTATTCCGAAATCCCAATGGTTTACAGGACATACATGGTAAATTAACCTGTAGTTCCTGTAGTTTCCTGGATATTGAATCCCTAACGTCAACTAACGTCAACAATATCTATTTAATGTCAGCCTGTTTGTAGCCTTTTTTCTTTCGTGACAGTTTAAAGTATTCAGATCAGTGTATAAATATCTTGATTGATAGAAAGCCATTGTTAACTTTATAAGACATCACTACAAATTAACTCTTTAGAATCATACAAACAAAACTGAGGAGATAGCCAACACTGAGATTATACAGAGTGATGAGATCTCTGATATGAGGTAAAAGTTGGGAGCTGTGGGTGGAGAACCTTGTGCTTCTGGATGTGAGAGAGGAAACTCTGCACCAGCAGGAAGAGCAGGTGGGCCAGGAAGAGGCAGATGGAGAGGTTGAGGCGTGCTGTGTTGCTGACTTTAGGGTTCCAGCGACAGAGGATGAAGGTCAGGATGGCCAGGGCCAGAAACAGCAGCCCCACTGACAATGCAATCATGCTGATCCACTTCAAGATGATGTCATCCTGGAAAAGTCAATCAAAACAGAAATCCACAGAAATAATAATAAAAAAAATATGGCAGCTCCTGCGTTTCAGTAACACCAGTTGAACCATGGTCTGAACACTGACTGGTGAAATGGTTCACCAAGGAGTAGGGCTTCATTTTAGGGTTCTTAATGATGAAATATGTTTTTATTCCAGATCTACCATCTTTTTGCAAGTAATACTCTGAATATTCAACTCTCGATCCAGCCCAGTGCAGTAAAACAGTTTAGTGGTTTCAGATCAAACCACCATTCAAGTCACAACCAACTCCTTCAAACAGCACATACAGTAATAAGGCAAATTTTTGTCCAGCGCTTTGGACACAATGGACAGGTGTGGATTCTCAGAATGCTAAAGCTCTTTGCTACCATGGATCCTTTGCTGCTTATAATATGTACTATAAGATGTTCAGTTAGGATATCTCAGAATTGCTGATTGTTCATATAAAATATAATTGCTTTATAGCATTCTGGAAATTTCTTTATTATAAGCCCATATCAAAATTAATTTTACTGAGTGATTAATGTCAACTAATTAGGAGTCAATGGACAACCAGTTTTACATTGAGCAAGAGAAGCATATGAGTTTGTGCTGTGTATTAATCGTCTTGGTTGGGGCCTGTCATGACTGCGGCGTCTTAGCCAGTTGTTTTCTTTTCCCTGTCCATGTGCTTTTGTTTTCCTTGTGTTCTAGCCCTGCCCCGCTCTCCGCCCTGTCTCCGCCCACCTGATTGTCTCGACCTGCCTGCCTGCACACCTGCATCCCATCTCCTCATCAGCCTTGCCCTATATCTTCCCTGCTTGGTTCTTGTATCGTTGCTAGTTCGTCTCAGTTATCTGTTTCGCTACAGCTTTTTTTCCTGTTCTGCTTGCCAGCCTGTTTCACTGATCTTGCCTGTTTTTGGATCTGTTGTTTGGTTTTGTTAGCTGTGCTTTTATGGTTTTCCGACTTCGCCTGTTTTGACTACGTTTTCTGGATTCTGGATTGGCTTAATTATAGTTCGCTTTGTGCACCCCATTCTGCTGTCTGCGCCTGAGTCCCTGCCTGAGTTCTGACAGAGGCCCACCTAATACATCTGTTTGTCTTTTCTCTGATTAGTTTACTCATCTCCCTTCACTCCTCACCTCAGGTGATCTGTCCGTCTGCATGATGAGGGCGAAGGTGGACAGGTGGTTGCAGGTGCACATGGTGTAATTGGAATTGATCTTTGTGGCCTCACAGCCATCCACGATCCACCTGCTCTGATTCCAGTACACACAGGTGAGATTACCCCCAGGGTCCACCTGCCGAGAAAGGGAGGGAGGCTCAACATATAAATTCATAGCGACACCAAATCAATGTCATTACAATGCAAACTTTGTTAAAGGTATTAGTGAGGGGTATAGATGGAGCAAGGACTCACTGTGAGGTGTCTCAGGGTAAAGTTGACCGGTTTCAGCAATGTTGGGTGTTTGGTATTGGGGAGGGATGCAGAGACGACATTGGACATCATGGTCTTGATGGTGTTGTTGTCCATGTCGAAAAGTCTGGCCTTCAGCATATCCTCCATGTTGGCGTATGCTATGAAGACCACCGCTCCAGATCCTGCAGAACAGACCAACAGAACCAACACAAATCAGAAACTTAGAACACAGAACCTTCATTTAATGTAGACTTCCCTTCAGAACCTCTATGGAACATAACCTACATACATCATCAGCCGAAGTTATAATGCTGTGTCTTGTTTAGAGATTTGTAGTTATGTGTGAAAACCAGCCAATAAAATGATTTTTGTCAAGCTAAAATGTTACATACACGATGATGAAACAGGAAATGGTGCTTTAGAAATTGCCAAAAACCTCAGAATATCAATTACATGCGCTGCAGATTGTGATGTTAAAATATCAGATACAAATGGAATAAAACAATCCAAAAAGACAGAGTAATGAACAGAACACTGTGATTGGCTGAGGTGTGGATTCTGGACTCACCATTGTTGTTCTTAGCAATTCCAAGCAGATCAATTTCCAGAAGGTTTACTCTGGATTTTAGCTGAAGTGTGTCTGTCAGGTTGGTTTCTGGCCCGATGGCAAACGTTTGCACCTCTGACAGAAAAGATGGAAAAAACCTGACAGTAAATGCCTTCATTGTAAATTATTTGCTTATACTGAACAATTTACAGTACTATATTACAGGCAGTCCCCACTTCACAATACTCTGGTGTTCAGAAATCAGCACTGGTGTTTGCAAAAACTCTGCTCCTAAAAGTTTTAGGACACAACAAACAGATTTATGACATATCCTTTAAAGGGACTTTTTGTCCAAATTTGTCCAGTCAAACCATTCTATATGCTAGCCTAGTGTTAGCCCTTAGCATTTGACTAAACTGTTAAAGCATTTATTCTTAAACCAGCTTAAGGGCTTTTCATCAGAAAAGACACACTTGCAGCATATTTCTTTCACAAAGGACTGTGCTAAACGGTTATCGGAGGGTGCAAACCTATTTGTGTGGTAGTGACGCTGGCAAAGCTCTGGTGTTGTGTGGGCTTCACCAGTGCTGACGCCAGCTTCTCTGTGACCTCCAGCATGGTATCTCTCAGCTTGTCTCTGTCCTCACCCCCCCTCTCAGACAGCACTTCCACAGCATGCAGGGTCACATTCAGCAATTTTTCCACTGTCTGTATGACAGGACAATAACACTGTTGTAACATGCTAATAATGCTGGTATTATCAGAGGATTAATGGCTATCACGCATCACTTACACAGTAATAACATCACAATGGACCCATCATGACAAAACATCTAAATGGCTCAGCACAAAGACAGTAGCAGTAATACTGTTGCAGTGATAAAACAATCACACACACTAGGCTTGGGCTGATATCCAGTATTATCATACACTGCGATATTTGTGGGCCCTGGTGATATATTTCAAGTATTATATAAATCATGTATTTGTATGATTCATTACAACCCATTGTGGGAAGTTAGCCTTCTTGATTCATAAATTTAAACATGATTGTTAGACTTGCTCTTCATGGGGAAGCATAATTCACCATTCCATTGTTATCCCCTAGTTCATAAATTGAATGAAAATTGGCATTCTAAATAAAAATGGTTACTTTATGAGAGCCTGAATGAGGGAAATAAAATTCTGTTAATGCAGAGAGTTTCACATTGCCTGTTACCACAGTTCCGCATTAAGTTTCTTAGAGTCGCTAAAACTAAGTTTCTGCTTTCACGCACATGGCATATTTTAACATTAAAATAAACTAAATAAAATAAATCACTTAATGATCATGGAAAGAAAGGGGGAGAGTGGGGACAGACAGAGAAGGGACAGAGGAAGGATGTGTTCACTGCAACATGGCTGCCACTATCTGTGCAGCGCTACACAGCACACTAAATACACACAGCGCAGTGAAAACGGCAGCAGATACTGAACTTACTGTGGGTGGAAGCACCAGTGAGCTGCTGTTGTCTAGCAGATTAACCACAGAGTCCAACTGGCACCACTCCACTGATTTACCCTGGAAGAAACAACCAATCAGTACTGATCATTTAGGGAATGACTTCTCAATCTCATTACTTGCTGACGTAACCGTCAAAACTTGTAAAACACAGCAAAAAAGAAAAAATGCTGTAAATGTACTGAGTGTGGACATGGATGGGCCTTTCGTCAAAGGACTGTCATGTAGTTTAATAATAAATCCAGGTATGGGAAGTTACCTGGATCAAGGTAAAATCCTCTGGAAAAATCTTTAAAAAACAATATACGTAATAATGAGTTACAGAGACTCTAGGTAGCGATTGAAGGATAAACAGTTACCCCCTGCTGGCTCGACCCCTGCTCACAGAATGAAAGCTCTCACCTCACATTCTGCTGTATTTAAGCCCTCTGTCACACCTGCAACACAAGCAATAGTAATCATTTCAAACACAGGCCTGTCTGTCTAGGGACAGTGAATGCAGATCATGAGGAGGAATCTGTTTAAATCTGCAACTGGAGCTCAGGACTGCACTTCCATCAAGACCCACAAGAGGGAGACATCCTCAAAAGTACCACGTCAAAAGTAAGAAATGTATATCACCCTGAAGGACTGGCAAAGGGAATGGATCGTTAATCATAAATAAGTTCCTTGTGGTGATCAAGTTGTCATGAAAATATAACACAAATAAAGAAATCTAGGTCACAAATGATACATTTAACTGTTGATGTGCAATTCTGAATGAAAGAGAAGGCAACAATTGTGAGAACTTAATTTTTCAACATACTTGATGTTATTTGAAGTTTGGTAACAGCTAAATGAGAAATCAATGCAATATTGATCACACATTTTCATGAGTGCTTGCTTACTTCACTTCAAATTAGATTTCTCAATCACTAAACTTAATGGCCAGCAGTAAGTTTAAAGTAGTAACAATTGCTATCTAAGATATCATAGCAAGTTAATACGTAAGTGAGCCCACTATTAGGATAGCATGGATGTGAATGGAGTGAGCAGTTTCATACCAAATGATGCAGTTTTTTTTTTTTTTTTTTTGGATTTTATGCAGAACAAACAGAGAACAGTCTTCAAAAACAGATTCAAAGAAATAGACCACCCTCCCCCCACCCTCTAGCCACCCCCCACCCTCCCTCCATCCTTTAACCCCCCTCACCCTTCCTCCCCCCTTACCCCTCCCGTAGACAGGGTGGAAAGGACAAGCTGGATCGACAAATGGACAAAATAAATGTATGTACAAGTACATGTGGAGGGAAAAAAAGAAAAATACAGTAACAAAATATCAACAGCATTGTACAAAGATTATAGAACATGGACTCTAACTTAAACGAGTCAATATATATTTTTTTTAAGTTACCCCCCCCCCAGAGGAGGACAACATCTTGTTCTGTCTTCTTCCTTGTTATACAATATATTTCATTATTCTTTACCTTCTTTGTTTAAATATATTACTAATTCCATCCTTCAGCCTCTCTAATTTTATCCCATCTTTTGGCATAAGCTAAAGCTCCTGTTTCATGTGCCTTAAGACACTCGGTTCGACAATAATAGTTTACAAAGGTCTTGAATCTCTCAATTCTTAGAGTCTCCACTGATGTCAACCCAAAAATAAACACTTTTCCAAGCATATAATTATGTTCTGTATTACGTGAGAGTGTTTTGATATATCGCCCGGTATCACCGTAAACAAGTTTAATTGAAGACAAACATCCTACATTGATAACCATTCTTAAACCTTTGTCCAAAATAAGGCCACAATCGGACAATACCAAAACAAACGCTCTACAGATTCCACTTCTTCTTGGCAGAATCGGCATACGGGGGATTGGTCAATTCCCCAGATATTTAACATCTTTTTTGTTGCCAGGAACTTATATATTAGTTTGTATTGGAAATATCTTATTATTTAATCTAGTGTTGTTTTATAAAGGATTATGAAGATCTAATTCCATGGGATTGGTGAATCTAACATTTTTTCCCAGCTATCTAAAATCTTGTATGATATGGCAACTAAGACCTATGTTTCTAAGTAAAATTTGTAGATATCTTTATTATCATCAACCATATCCTTTATAAAAAATTATGCTTTTGTCAAACATTTGTTTCTAAAAAATTCATTGTTCTCTCCATCGTAATCTTGGAGTTCAGCTATATGATTTGTTGTAAGACTTGTTCTGTATTTTCTGGTGGATAAAATTGGTATTGTAACCAACTTTGTAGAGCTTCTTTCAAAAAAAGTGAAGAAAATAGAGAATATGTAATTAATTACTGAATAACGCATAAGAATGGAAAAAGTCCTTTTCTAAAATGGGGTGAACACTCTTAAGTAATCTACTGGAAAACCATTTTTCGAGTTTTTAAACCACCAGATACGTAATCATTATAGAGATATGTCCACTTAATTTTACCTTGTTTGTCGTTCCATATAAATTGGAACACCTTCTGCTCATATGTTTTGAAAAATTATTCTTCAGGAGTTGGTGATGCCATGAATAAATAGGTAAAGTGGGATACAATTAATGAATTAATTAAAGCTGTTTTGCCATAAATGGTCAAATGTTTTCCTTTCCAGGGCTGCAAGATCTGAGTTTATTATTGAAATTAAGTGTTGATATTTCATTCATGTTCTCTGGGATATGAATACCAAGTAAATTAACCGATCCATCTGTCAAACTGAATGGTAAATCACATGGTAGGGAGAAATCTGTATTTGCAGTTTTTTTTTATTTCATGATGATGCTTTTTGTGTGTTACGAATTTCCAATGAGTGAGCAAGCCATGATAAGGGAGGATGTTTCACATTTTATTTCACATTCTATTCATTCTTCTTCAATAGAAGGTCTGAAACCATTTGATTATCCAGTGCATTTGCATGGACATAACTGTGTGGAACCACGACCTTTTTTGCCCTCCCATCAACTGCATCATGATTGGAGGCCTTCTTGGACCTTCATTGAGGTGCTCTTTTGCCAGATGAAGATAGCAAAAGCCTTTTCCTCCATGTAAAGGAGGCATTTCTGTAGTTCAGGAAACAACACATCTGATTGAGCTTTGCAGGAAAAATTGTTGTGGCCTTCAGAAAATCCGATGATCTCCACGGTGTTCCCAGCCCTCTCCCCCATTCACCTGTACAGGTGGTGACTGCCAGCCTCCCCTCCACACTCACCTGTACAGGTGGTGACGCCCAGCTTCCATTCCAGCCCCAGGCTGGCAATGAATCCCTCCTTACACTCACAGGTGAAGCTGCCAGCGGTGTTGCTGCAGGTTTCGTTTGAGCCGCAGATTGTAGGGTTCTCCCTGCATTCATCCACATCTGCACAAAGCAGCAAAGAGAAGCACTACATTTCAAAGACAGCGCTAATGTTTCAGTAGCTGTGCAGCTATGAATGCACATTTGTAAGTAGCTCTGGATGAGCATGTCTGCCAAGTAACTAATTGTACATGGACAGTATGTGTTTAATGAAAGGAGAAATGATGAAATGTCTGAGGGATGATCGTGGCAATCTATAAAATCTAATGAAGAAAATATTTGAACGGGGCTTTGTATAAATTTACGGCAGTGCACCCCAAGACATCCTAAACCAAAACGTGTGTATGTGTGTGTGTGTATGTGTGTATTTGCCCTTCACCTTGGCAGGGGTATGTGGAGTTGGTGAGAGTGACCCCTGGGGGGGCTCTGTATCCATGGTGACAGGAGCAGCTGTATCCTCCCAAAGTGTTGCTGCAGGTTGCGTTGGGGCCGCACACAGAGGTGTCTTTGCACTCGTCTCTATCTGTGGAGAAGAACACACCTGTCACCTGCCCTGTGTGACACAGTCCTATTTACCCACCCCCAACACTGACGCCCCGCCCCCACCCTACCCCAGACTGCTCTGAAGGTGGGGTGGACCACATTGCTGTATGCTGTATGTATGTATTTAAGTCAATGAACATTGTCACCATAGCGGTAGAATGAGAGAGGCGTGGTGAATTTCACCCAGTGAGTGCACCAATGGGAAATAGTCTGGACCAGTCTGCTAGCTAGCTAATCATGGCTGTTGATATGGCTGGGTATCCTTTAAAATTTTTTGGTATCAGAGCCGATTATCAGTACCTGGAATTCGGTGCCAGTACCAAAAAGATACTTTTTTCGATACCTCATTATACTCGTTGTTGTTGTAAGCAATTGTTTTCTACTATAACCAAAATTTTCATTTCATCAGACAAAATAAACCAACACTTCTCAATTTCCACAGTGCAAAGTATTTATTGTTTTCTTACTGAACAACTGTATGAACAGCTTCTATAAACAGTGAAATATGAAATGCACAAAATCATTTTACCATTTTATTATTCTGCCAAACAAAGGGGTTTACAGTCATATTTTCAATCCATTTATAACAATAAAGCCTAAGGTAGGTAGCTAATGCTAGCTAGCAATGATTTGTGAATCTGTGTGGCCTGAACTAGCTAATGTCAGAAAAAATGTGGGTTATGCAAAAAATGACTTTATTTGTAGCGAGTGAGTCACATGTAATTTTTTTATGTAACAGCTTTATATGCAGCTCATAGGAATTAAAATAACAAATATATAGCTTCATAACAAATCCTACTGTAATCAATATAACTGCGCAGCAAGCTAGCAAGCACAATTATCAGTGTTAAAGGTTACACAAACTTTTCTGCAATATTCCACTTTTAGGCACTGACAAATGTTTGCAGCTAGTTAGCTCTCTTTTTGTCTGAGATTTTTAGCTGAGAACCCATTACAATGAGGCAACTAGCTACATATCTACGTAATGTAATGTCAGTAACCTTGGTGTAGTTGTCCACCTATTCATTCAGAAAGTTCAAATATTCCAGCCAGGACCTCCCTTTTCAAGGGAACTGTTTATGATGTCTTTCGCTAGAAGACCGTCTGTGCTCATTATCACTGTCTGGCAAGTGCTGGCTTGTAGTGATGTGCAGTTTGTGAATGAACGAATCCTTTTGAACGAATCTTTGCGGTGAACTGAGTGTACTGAATCCCTAGTCTAAAAGATTCATTCCTTCCTCTTTGCAAACATGCGCACTGATTAGCTGGCATAGCAGCTATAACTCTCTCTCCAGTGGATATTATATATGCGGTCTGTCCACGAAGCAGCCTATCACAAAACTGTATCAGCAGTACGTTCATTACGACAACTAGCCAATGGCTGAAATGCTAAAACTCTCGAAGCACCTCCCATTGGCCATCCCGGCACAGCTGACGATGTGGGGCAATGCAAAAGATCCGGTGACTACGAAGACTCTCAACTCCCATGTACTGACTTGATGAACTGTCGACAAGTTCCTCAGTTCACCAGTTCGTTCGGACTCAAAGGAACTGTGAGTCCTCAGTTCACCAGTTCGTTCTGACTCCAAAGATTGACTGACTATGAAGACTTGGTGAATACGTGTTGCCAGAATAGCTAGTTCTCAGTAGGCTATAACAGGTTTGGGCTACATCCGCCATTGACTGTGACGATGCAAAAGGAATCAAAGCGCTTCCGTGACATTATTGTAGGAATATAAAATATTATTAAATATTATTTTGCTCATCTACCTGGAATATTATGTTATATTTATATTTTTAGCAGTAGCATATTTTAGGTGCACACAATGTGTCACAGTTCTTATTCATCACAACTGCAATTTTACGCAGGCTACGATGTATTTAATGTTGACATCACATTTCCTTTTAACGTGAATAAAGTCCTTATTAATAAATACTGACAAATCAACATAGTAGGCTGTAAAACAAAACAGAAATGTGATGCCTAAGCCTATGCATGACATTTGTAGCGTACTATGTCTACATTAACAACAAATAAAAATACGACATCACTGACTAGGCCTACAAGAATATTAAAATGTTTGGACTGGGTTAGTTCAAAACTTGTAAAACGAAGTTCTTCGCATTGGATATAAGCGTGGCTCTTTTTTCCTCAGTGCTTTTTTTAGTTTTAGCAAATGACATGTACTTAGGCTATTATACACGTTAAAATGTGGGGTTCTATTACCTTTTGCGGCTGCATGATTGTTTGAATAGCATGGTGCAGTTTCACCTAATGAATATTACGATTTAATTATTATTAATGTCATTGACATTTGGTTTCACACGTGCTGTTGTAAATGTAGCACTGAATGCGAAAACAGATTTTGATACTCGGTGGTACCGGCGTTATTCGGTCGGTGCTTTAGAAGTACCGAGCCTCGATACCCAGCCGCAGATTGTAGGGTTCTCCCTGCATTCATCCACATCTGCACAAAGCAGCAAGGAGAAGCACTACATTTCAAAGATGACACTAATGTTTCAGTACCTGTGCAGCTATGAATGCACATTTGTAAGTAGCTCTGGATGTGCGTGTCTGCCAAGTGACTAATTGTAAATGTATGTGTTTAAAGGACTAGATTCACACTGCTGGCTGTGAAAGGGTGTCTGGTCAGGGACAGACAGGTTTAAGATGCAGTGCTGCACTCTGTCCTTAAAGATTTTGGCAGAGTTTAAACAGGTTTTAGTTTCATAGGCTGTCTAGTTCCAGGGCAGCACATGTTAATTTGTCTGAGAGAGTTGTTAGCCTGGTCCGACACTTTTGCTCATTTAATCTGGATCAAGGGTTCTCAAACTTTTGAAAGCTGGGCCCCCTCCACGCTGATCAACTGTATCCCCCTAACCCTAACCCTAACCCCCCCCCCACGATTATTATTATTATTAGTAGTAGTAGTAGTAGTAGTAGTATTAAGTAGGCTATCATTATTGACATTATTGATTATCATCATCATCATCATTATTAGGTAGGTAGGCTATTATTATTAGGCCTACAATCATCAAGCTATTTGTTAATACTAGTGGTAGGCTATTTTTTCTTTAGTATTATTATTATTATTATTATTATTCCCTATGATTATTAGACCCTATTATTATGTAATTATCATCATGCTATTTATTAGTAGTGGTAGTACCAGGGGTTATTGTTGTTATTATTATTATTATTATTATTAGGTTACTAGTGGCTTAGGAAGTATCGTTATTATTGAAGCCAGTGACACTGACTAGACACGGTGGTATGTCTGCTCATTGTGGACTTCTGGGCATGAAGGGCATCGTGCTATCTTTAAAAAAAAAATCCACAGGCTTATCTTTTAAGTCGGGATGGTTGGTGTCTAGGTGTCTTTTTAACTTATACGGTTTCATGCTTTCATTAGCAAGTACCTCCGCACAAACCACATATTGAGGACGTTGTTCCAAAGTGCCAGTCACAGAAAACCCGGATTGCAAATAACTCTCGTCATATTTGCGGACTTTCGACTTTTTTGCAACTGGCTCTTCAGTAGGGGCATCTCTTCTATCTCGAATTACAAATTTGTCCACGGTGTTTGATCTCCAATAAACTGATGCTAAGCTAAGACGTGCGTTTTTTATGAACGAACCACAGAGGCTATTCCTCGCTTATCAAAGGTCACCTTACGACAAGACAAGGGAGCTCGGCTGAAATGAGCGGTTCACAAACTAGTCGTTAAATAAATTTTTATGTTTATTGTGATACAGTATTGATTGTAATGACTGTGAACAGAATGATGTTAAGGTTGTGATTGTGAAGCGAAAGAAAGAAGTAGAAGTAGCCTACCAAGAAGACAAAGGTAACGGGTAATAAGAAGAGAAAGATGGTTAAGATTAGCTAGGAGAGATGGAAAGGAAGAAAATAAAGTTGAAATAGTCTGTTAAAAGACTGTTTTAAGATAAACTGCTGTTGCAGAGCTAGAGGGCTACAAGCAAGGGCAACGCAAGGAGATACCTTTCAATAACAGCCTTTTTAAAGGCTATTTTAAAAGCTATGGCAAAGCTACAAGCTTAAAGCATGTTACTACCAACTCGACACGATTGCACAGTGGTGCTTCTTCCAATATCTGCGATTTCTTATGTACTTGGGGTGCCTGCTAAAGTTCGTTCTTGAAATTTCAAATGATAACTTTCATTTGTCATTGGTTGGACTAAAGACGAAAATGTCTGTGATTTGTTGGGACAACTGTCATCCAACCCCTTGCAATCCGCCGCTGAGAGGTCCGTGTCACACCCCCCTCGGGATATGTTCGCCCCCTAGTTTGAGAACCATTGATCTGGATGGATGCGCTTCTGTTCTCTTGTGCTGGAAGTCGCTCTGGATGAGAGAGTCTGCTGTATGAATGCAATGTAATATAATTTAATGTAATGATTTCACACGTAAATTACGAAGCTCTACTGCTCAAATGCAAACTACGAGGCTCTCACGTTATGTGCCACTTACAGGAAGGGAGTTTACTGAACAGAAATCATTATCACTTCATATGAAATTTTTAGACTGTACATTAAGCCCCGCCCCTCTTTCTGAAGGTGTGATTTCCCTCCACCAGCTGTAGTGTGCCCAGCAGCCAATTACTCCCTTTAGAGAAAGTCACATGACCCACACCTCCATGCTCTTGAAAACCAGATTTTCACACTTTTTCCTGTTGTGGTTTAGAGTTTTTACATGAGAACTATATACAGTTACTGTAGAAACAGCAACCAAGTTATGAGGAAGAGACCAAACCAGAAAACCTCAGCGTTATCTGCAAAAATAAATGTGATGTTTCTCTGTGTCAGAATGCAGAACTTACTCCTCAGCTCAAAAAGCCTCTATATTGATATTAAGCTCTTATTTTCACTGTTTTTCACACAATTTTAATGATGTTCCATGTCATCATGAATGAATCATTTTTAATAATATTATCATTCATCCGGTTGAACAGTACGTAAAATATGCATTTTTGAATGAGAGAGTGATGTTTCTTTGTGACTCAGAACTTTTCTCAGGATTTTATGGGATGCAGGTAGAACAAAAGATTGAGACTCTTACTTTTCTCTACTTTCAGCAGCACCTCAGTGTACGTATCAGAGTAAACTGAGGCATGTATTCCACACCAGTACTTCCCAGAATCCCTCTGTGTCAGTTTGGTGATGAAAACAGTGAAGAATCTCCCTCCAGTGCTGTCATACAGAGAGAATCTCCCTTGTGGCAGCCAACCGTTCTTTTCCCCAGTTTTGATTAGATCTTTACAGCTAAAGATATTCTTGACATCTTTGCAGAAATATCTATTACTGCATTCATGTCCCTGTAGATAACCACACTTGATGCAGTTCTCACAACATGGAGCTTCAGCCACGCAAGGGAAATATATTAACATTGGATTACATATACATCTTACTTACATATACAACACTGTTGCCAGTGGCTTTGATATTCCTGATATTCTAATGATCAGAGACTGGATGAACTGTAAGCATATTCAGATTTTGTCTTTATGCAATTAATCTTTATAACTTTCTCTGAATGTCCCATTTTTTCCTAATCTCAAAGCCAGTCATGTTATTTGGTATTGCAATACTTTTTTATATATATATAATTTTTTGCTTATTCAGTGTTATTTTCTTCAATCAAATATTTTCTGTAATTGTAACCCCAGCAGCCCTGGTTTGAATCTCTCAGACGTGGAAATGTACTGATGAGGAAATGGGAGATGTCAGACTTTTACCTGTTTTAACTTCCAGCTCTACTTCAGTGTAAGTGTCAGAGTCTGAACTTCCATCTAATGCACACCAGTATTTCCCAGCATCCTCCAGGGCCAGTCCAGTGATTCTTACAGTGAAAAAGCTCTTTGTAGTGTTGTCATATGAGGAGAATCTCAGATCTGTATTTTTTGCCCAAGCTGATTTTTGCATTATAGTCACAGTTAATACCGCTCTCACTTTTGCAGAAATATTTCGCATGGTTTCTGTACTCTGCTTTGTATGGGCACCTGATGATGACTCCTCCTCTTTCATAGCCAATCACTTTGATGGATTAAACATTAAACAGAGCTGTCAATCACAGGAGAAGCATTTAAAGTTACTACAAGCACTTTAAAACACTTCACACTGAAACTCTGCACAATTCTGAAACTAAATTCACTCTGTGTTTCTAAAGAATTCATCTGTATAGTTTATTCTGAAGGGTACATAAGATGGATGTATGATCAAATTAAAGATTATTATCTATTCAGTCAGTGAACAATCAGTCTGAGAATTGCTGATATCACTGTAGACATTCAGTCAGTGAACAATCAGTCTGAGAATTGCTGATATCACTGTAGACATTCTTCTAGCATCGCCAGCACCCACCTGTCTTAACGATAAGTTTCACCTCAGCGTAGATATCAACTCCTGCGGTTGTTATTCCACACCAGTATTTCCCAGCATCCTCCAGGGTCAGTGCAGTGATTCTGACAGTGAAGACTCTCCTTGCTGTGTCGTCATACAGAGAGAATCTCCCTGTTTCTGCTGTGCTTTTTCCTGCTTCACTCCGAATTGCAATGATGCTATTCCACCATGTACAGTCCCCTCTGCAGAGATACTTTGGGTAATCTTCATATCCCTCTGAATATGGACACCTGATTTCAGCATTACCTCCTTCAAACCCCCTCACTGTGATCACCTTTCCTAACACCACACACCACACACCTGAGAAAAATCAAACAACGCAGTATAATCATCTAAAGAAAAATTACTATGCACATACCGCATACAGAGCTGTTAGAGAAAATCAAAGAACAAAGTAGAGCAGCAGTTTTCATTACTGTAATGTTCAGTGTAGCATTACATTACAGCGCAGAGTGTAACAATGTAACAATGTAAATGTGCTATGATATACCGCAATACAACAGTCAGTGTAATGTATCAAGTTTTTCAGAAATACAGTGTTGCGCGTAACAGTGTTAAATTATGAAATAATGAGTAAAATATATTGAGTGTAACAGTGTTCAGAAATACTCTGAGTGTAATGATGCTGAGAGTAAAAGTACTCAGTAATATAGCGTCGAACTATGTTTAGTAATATAGCATTGAGTGAAACTTTGCTCAGTATCAGTGTTGAGTGAAATGGGTTCAGTACAACAGTATTTGGTCATTTTGTGCTGAGTGAAGTATGTTGAGTGTAGTAGTGTTGAGGTCAGACAGAACTCACCTATCAGACACAAGGTGACAATAAGGAGGTTCCTCATGCTGAGCTCTGGCTCCCAGTTACTCCCAGTTATTCCTAGTGCCTCCAGTCCTTTCCCTTACAGAGTATCTCTCCTTCTCTTTCTCTCTCTCTGTCTCTGTCTCTCCTCCTCTGTTCAGTTCAGTCTTTACATCAGTCTGCAGCTCAGAGTGTCAGCAGCTGTGTGTGGAGAGACATGACCGTCTTTTTGCTGCTTGATGTCTGAAGTGTGTGCATACAGCAGCTTGGCTTTTAGTTGTTTATTTATGGTGAAATATTCTCACACAGAACTGCAGGAAGCAGGAAGCAGCAGCTTCTCACCAGGCAGGAAATGCAGCTCAAACACTTGTGTGCCAGAGACCTGAGCAAACCTCAGAGAATCCTGCTTGGTGTCCCCTTCTGTGCTAAGGGTGACTTCATAAGACCACATTATCGAGTGTACTGCAGGTTGTGTGTTATTTCATCACCACCCAAATCAGCCAAAGATGCTGTCAGAACTTACTGATATCAGAGAACATTACATTAATAAGCATCAGCCTCTTCACTGTGGTTCACTGTTGGCTTATTGGAGGATCACATTTTTAACTCGCCTTAGCTCTCTTGCATGAGTGTGGAGATTGTTGTGGTGAGCCAGACCTCATGCACAAGTGGTGATTCCTAAACAGTGTAATATAGTGTAAAGACCAGGGCTTATTAATGAAAGGTTGCTGGTTCGATTCACTGCTGGGGCACTGCTGCTGTACAAGGTACTTTACCCAGTATAGCTTTTGTAAACATCCAGCGGTAAAAATAGATAACATGTAAAAAATAAAAAATTGTTCATTTGGTCATAAGACATTACCTATGTAAGCTGCTCTGGATAAGAGTGTCTGCTAAATGATAATAATATAATGTAATGTAAAACAGAAGTGCGTAAAGGTGAATTCTTCATTACGCTGTATACACCAGTGAACGTAGTGATGATTCTGCAGGCTCTGAAGCTCTGCAGTCGAGGTGTGACCTGTCACTTTTTTTCATCGCCAGCAAGTAAGAGATATCGCACTCCCCTCTTAGACTGTACATTAAGCCCCGCCCCTCTTTCTGAAGGTGTGCTTTCCCTCCATCAGCTGCAGTGTGCCCAGCAGCCAATTACTCCCTTTAGAGAAAGTCACATGACCCACAGCTCAGCTCTGATTGGAACTCAGGCTGTTGTAAAATGCCTGAGATTCATAACTTTACCCAATGATTGCTTGATAAGATAACTCTCCTGTCACGTGGCAGCGGTGACTCGGGCGTGCAGATTCTTCTTGTACAACAACCAAAGGATTCACTCGTATCTCACCATGTATTCAACATAGCTCCTAGTTCATTCCCTGATCCTCTCACACCTGGACTCCCAGCTTGCTTGCCTTCCTGCCTGTGCAATCAAACCTCTACAACTACTCCAGAATTCAGAAAAATTGTTAGCTTGTGCGCAAATGTTTTGAAGGATTTTTTTTTTTGACGTACGGTCACTCCAAAGCTTGCACGGAAAGTGTGTTGTTAAATAATTGTTGCAGCAGTTATGTTGTAGCGGGGTGTGTGTGAGATGCATTACAGTTACACTCCCAGAAACACAGAGAATAATCTCATCAGAGTGACAAAGAAGGGATGCTGGGAAATGTACTTGAATGTACTTGAATGTCCAATGAAGCAGTCAGATGAGTATTTACCAGTCACAAATACATACAGTGAGCAATGCCCGAGCAGCGCCTTATTGGAAACTTCATGCTTCCTTTGACAGTGTTTCCCACTCTGTTTACTGCACTAATAGAGTCATATGTCTGTATCTTGACCAGGGAGAAGAAAGAGGAATTAGTGATGCATTTTTTTTATTCCATCAGACTCACACTTCTTGATAACTGACACAGGGTGTGTTTTCACTGTATGCGAGTGTGATGTTTCTGTGTGTCAGAATGCAGGACTTGCTCTCCGATATCAGCTAAACTAACATATATTAGTATAACCAGGACTAAGAATTTAGCATCCCCCAGTAACCTGTTAATGAATATATATATATATATATATATATTTTTTTTTTTAACCTCAAAAGCCTTTAAACGTAGTGCTTGTTCCCACAAACACTTTGAATGGTCTCCAAGTTTTTATATGTAACCAAAACAACTTTGAAGGAAGAGGATAACACCCCGGACTCGGCAGTCCAATGTTTATCTGGCTAACCAAAATTTTAGAGTTTCATTTAACTGAGATTCTGTATGGTATTTGTTCAAATGTATTAGTTCTCAGATGCAGATTTCTTAGAGTTGTTTTTGATCTTCTTTTCTGAGTGTGAGTGGCAAGATTATCTTTCAGTTTGTTATCTGTAATCAAGTGTTATGGACAAGTGTCTCAGCAAAGCAAGTTTAAGGACAGTTATGTTTTTAGAGGCACGAGACTCAGAGATCTGTCCTGATGCTAGTGATTATGGCCTTGGTGCTGTTTTTATCAAGTACAGTCGGATGGCACAGATAAGGCAGTTGCTTTTGCGTCTCATACACAAACTGCAAAGGAGAGCAAATACTCTACCGTTGAGAAAGAGGCACTTGCGTGCGTGTGGGCTGCAGAAATATGGCAGACATACTTGTGGGGCTGTCGTTTTACCCTTCGAACCGACCACCAAGCCCTCAGGGCATGACTTACCACAAAGGGTGTTGGTCGGGCGGGTATGAGCACTGCGTGGTGGTCAGCACACCTGCTCTGTTTCGACTATGATGTTGTCTACGGACCTGGTTCCCAGAACTACACAGCTGATTGCCTGTCACATCATCCCTTGTCTGTTCCAGCTGACTCCACTACAGCTGTAGAACCAGAACTGGTCTCGCAGATTTCCGCAACACTAAGCGCCCTCCCAGTAGCTGACTATGACTCTGTCTGTTGTGCTCGCCCTGAAATGACAGCTCTGTGTGCGCAGATTGATGGTGGTTGGCCACCTTCCATTAAAACTGTGAGCCTTGACCTGATGGCTTACTACAAAGTCAGAGACGAACTCTCAGTTAATGAATATATATATATATATATATTTTTTTAACCTCAAAAGCCTTTAAACGTAGTGCTTGTTCCCACAAACACTTTGAATGGTCTCCAAGTTTTTATATGTAACCAAAACAACTTTGAAGGAAGAGGATAACACCCCGGACTCGGCAGTCCAATGTTTATCTGGCTAACCAAAATTTTAGAGTTTCATTTAACTGAGATGCTGTATGGTATTTGTTCAAATGTATTAGTTCTCAGATTTGTTCAGAGTCTCAACTCAGAGTTGTTTTTGATCTTCTTTTCTGAGTGTGAGTGGCAAGATTATCTTTCAGTTTGTTATCTGTAATCAAGTGTTATGGACAAGTGTCTCAGCAAAACAAGTTTAAGGACAGTTATGTTTTTAGAGGCACGAGACTCATAGCACCCATCTCTTTACGTCATGCTGTGATCTGCTTTACTGCTGGCCGAAGATGGACTCCCAGGTTCAGACTTACATAGCTTCGTGTGTCCTCTGCCAATCGAAAGATGAAACCGCCAGTACTTACCCTGCCCCTCTGCAAACTGTACCACTGCCTGACGGGGCATGGAAGAAACTAGGCCTTGATATTGTTGGGCCAACTGAAACTGCTGTCCCTGTTTGTCGGTATGTTATTACATTGATGGACTATTACTCCAAGTGGCCTGAGATTGCTTTCTCCCATACTGCCACTGGTGAGGATGTTATAAGGTTCCTCACCTCTGTCTTCTGCCGACACGGTAATCCTGAGAGTGTTGTTACAGACCTCCGCCATTTTTGCCACATTCCTTACGGAAATGAACGTATATCACTACCGGACGTCAGTCTACAACCCGGCAGCCAATGGAGCCATCAAATGGTCCCATCGTATGCTTCCAAAAAATTAAGCGCTACGCAGACTCTAAATGTAGCAAACACTCACCTCGCTTTCAAGTGGGGGAAAAAGTGAGAATAGGGATCCCTCTTTTTTTTAAATAATGAAAAATTGAAGCAAGTGGCGTGTTTCTTTTTCTCAAGCAAAAGAGACAGCAAACATCTATAAACCAGTGACAAGAAAACTTTGTTATCCTCTTCCTTCAAAGTTGTTTTGGTTACATATAAAAACTTGGAGACCATTCAAAGTGTTTGTGGGAACAAGCACTACGTTTAAAGGCTTTTGAGGTTAAAAAAAATAAAATAAATAATATATATATATTCATTAACTGAGAGTTCGTCTCTAACTTTGTAGTAAGCCATCAGGTCAAGGCTCACAGTTTTAATGGAAGGTGGCCAACCACCATCAATCTGCGCACACAGAGCTGTCATTTCAGGGCGAGCACAACAGACAGAGTCATAGTCAGCTA
>NC_050583.1:3119122-3319122 GCF_013368585.1 Megalops cyprinoides | reverse complement strand
GTCAGGTTACACTAGGAAATAAACACTGAATCTAACTTAGTTTCAGCGACTCTAAGAACCTTAATGCAGAACTTGGTGACTCTGGTGAAACTCTGGTGAAACTTTCTGCATTAAAATAAGTTTATTACCCTCATTCAGGCTCTCATTAAGTGACCATTTTTATTCGGTAAGTCAGTTTGCATTCAATTTGTGAACTACGCGATAACAATGTAATGGTGAATTATGCTTCCCCGTGAAGAGCAAGTCTAATAATCAAACCGAGAAAGCTACCTTTCCACAGTGAGTTGCAATGAATCATACAAATAAATGATATATATAATACTTGAAATATATCACCAGAGCCCACAAATATTGCAGTGTGTGATAATACTGGATATCAGCCCAAGCCTAGTGTATGTGATTGTTTCAACACTGCAACAGTATTACTGCTACTGTCTTTGTGCTGAGCTATTTAGATGTTTTGTTATTATGGCTCAATTATAATGTTATTACTGTGTAACTGATCTTTCAGCCATTAAGCCTCTGCCATTACCATGTATTACCAGCATTATTAGCATGTTATAACAGTGTTATTGTACTGTCATACAGACAGTGGAAACACTGCTGAATGTGACCCTGCATGCTGTGGATGTGCTGTCTGTGAGGGACGGTGAGGACAGAGACAAGCTGAGAGATACCAAGCTGGAGGTCACAGAGAAGCTGGCGTCAGCGCTGGTGAAGCCCACACAACACCAGAGCTTTGCCAGCGTCAATACCACACAAATAGGTTTGCACCCTCCGATAACCGTTTAGCACAGTCCTTTGTGACAAAAATATGCTGCGAGTGTGTCTGTTGTGATTATTTAAAAATAAAAGCTGTAACACTTTAGTGTTTGCTCTTGGGGTTCTTAAGGGTAGGCCAGCATATACAGTGGTTTGACTGGAAAAAATCGGTCTGAGTTCCTTTAAAGGATGTGTCATAAATCTGTGTTTTGTGTCCTTTTACAGTTTTTGCAGTTCATGTCACATGTTGCAGGACTTGCAGAGCTTCAGAGCCTGCAGAATTATCATGAGTCTCACTGGTGCATACAGTGTAATGAAAAATTCACCATGATGCACCTCTGTTTTACTTTACATGACCATTTAGCAGACACTCTTATCCAGAGCAACTTACATAGGTAATGTCCTAGGGGAATCAACCCAGCGACCTTTCAGTTACAAGCCCTGCTCCTCAGCACTAAGCTACACTGCCCTCCCCCAGGGAAGGTGCTCAATTCAAGACACGCTCACGGCTGGGCTTTGCCATCAGCTGACCCAGACTGCACAGAGAGCTCAGGCTAATTCCACTCCAAGGAATTCAGTTCAAACCAGCTTTATTTGCATAACCACACTGATGCACAGTAATGCCAAAGCAATTTTAGCAGAAATATGCAAATGAAATGACAACAAAAACAAATAAAAAATACAGACACACATACAGGCTGTGGCACTTTGATACATACCACGCTGCTGTGTGTTGATATGTAATTTTTCTTCATCACATTTGTCTGTAATTGTTTGGAAGTTGTTACAGTGTAGGAGAAAGTACATCTCTTTTTCTACCTCCCCTGTTTCACAGTGACCACACAGCCTTCTTTTTTTATGCATGACTGTCTGCATCCACCTTTTTCAATTGCTGGGGTGTGGTCACTGAGCCTGTACTTGGTCAGGATCAGTCTGTCATTAATAATCACTGATTAGACAATGACAGTATATTACATTAAGTCAAATTGTTATCATTTCACAGATGCTGTGATCCTGACTGACTTACATAGGTCACAGTTTTCCCATTTATACGAGATATTAACTGAATCAGCTGTGGGATAAGTGCCTTGATCAAGGGTTCATTAGCAGGGAATCGAACCAGCAACCTTTGGGTTATGATCATTGCACCTTATTGCTATGCTACACTGCTGCCCTACCACATGTAATATTAAACCCCCTCAATACATACAGATACACAGAATCAATTATTTATTTTCACTGCAATAAAAATAAAAAAAAAAAACACTGAATCATTAAAGAGCTGTTTAAGCTTTGAATCTTTATGCTGAAATAGAAACTAAACACCCATTCACCTCATTAGCTTATTCAACAAAAAATGAGGAGCAGATGAACTTTCAAAGTGCATTCTAAATACACATTAAGTAGAAGTATTTTGAGTGTAAATTGTTTAAGGAAAAAGGCATTTTTATTTCAAAGTTCATATTGGGACAGGCTCATGAGAAACAGCACAGAGTCAGGTGGCTTCTCAAATCCGGCTCCTTAAAGAATGGACTCTGCAAAGAATTACTTCTGCAAGACAAAAAAAATGATGATCATTAGCAGGACAAATGAACTCAGAGTGCTGTTAGCATCTATGGTATAGTCCCCTGATACCACTCCATGGAAAAGATCTATGGCTTTAACATGGTATTACCAACATAATAAAGGCTTTCAGTATATCCCTGATGTGGTGCCAAGTGTCCAATACAAAAATGTTCATGTTTTTTATCAGATCAGTCTAAGCTTGTGCGGCATGTCAGGTGATGAAAACAGTAATGAGTTTTGCTCCTCCGAGTGCCTCATAATCTTGAGTGGATATCAATATTTCCTGCTGATGCTTGCAAGGTTTCACATGCATTGAGGGACTGCTGATAGCCAATGAAAAATGATAACTAATAATACCAAATGGCCAAACCAATGTTTCTCGCATCACAATTAAGTAGTAATGAAAATTAAGTGGGTGCAGCCATCTTGGCTGCAGAGACCTCACCCCCCTTACATTTCACCCCCTTGCAGTGGAAGTGAGTGAATTTTTGGAATTTTAAACGGAGTCAACCACTCTCAACATGATTATGAATACGAATATGAATATGAATCATATGTAACTCCATATGTAACCAAAGCATGTGCAGGTGGCCATACCGTCTATACTGAGAATCATTTCAGGATGTTTCAGTTTGTGGTGTTTTTAAACCTGAATTTAGGTACACTGAGGAGTCCTGCAGGCTCCTGTCAGCTTTCACTCACTGTGATGCTCGAGAAAGTTGTGAATGTCTTGGAGGAGTTAGAGGAGTCAGAGGCATCTCTGGAGCTGCACAGGATCTTCCACCACTTCCTGTACCATTCCTGAACCTGCAACACACATAGGAGGAAGTAAAGGTACAATAGAGCACAGGTACAGCTGTGACAGGTGAGTCTGGGAAGATAAATGAGATGGGGGTGAGATGCAGGTGAGACAGAGGAGATAGGATGAACAGATTAGAGACACAGGTGAGACCAAATGGGGAGGATACAGATTGGTAAGTGAGATGGGTTATTGGTTAGAAGTAAGAGTGGTAAATTAATGAATGACACAGAGGAAGAGACACAGGGTAGTAACATCAGGCATAGAGGTGAGAAGAAGGAAAAGAAGATGAGTTAGGTAAGCAGGTAAGGCAGACTTGTACCAGGACAGTGAGTGAGGAACAGGGGCACAGGTGGGTAGAACAGGTGGGTGTTCACCTCTTTTCTGAAGACGCAGTGCACCAGGAAGATGAATGTGCCCTGCTGGGAGGTTATAAGCAGGAAGAGATACTCCAGCACCTTGCTGTTATTCACAAAGAAGCCGAACATCCAGGAGCAACCAAGAATGATGAACTGGAATAGTATTTTTACCACCATCATCCTTCACAGAGACACAAAGAGATAGAGAGAGACAGAGAGAGAGAGAGATGGGTTAGCACCAGAGGTGTCTTATACCTGTGTCCATTCTCTAACACCTGTATTTGTCTTTTTGTTCCTTTACTTTTCCTTGCAACTGTTTTTGATCTATCTGTTGTTGCCTAGCTAAATTCTCTTACAAACACCTGTCCTCTCATTCCTCTACCTGTTCTCTCCTACCTGGTGTCTTTCAGTTGAGAGATTTCCTTGTCCCGGCCAGCCAGGGCAAACCACAGGTATCCAGTGATGGTAGTAAAGAGGATGACATTCACCTGTACAGGTCAGACAATGGTATATTTTCATCAAAAGAAAGTCAGACTGTAACTGGAAACAGATATCAAACAAGTAAGTCAAGTACTTACTGCAAGGAGAAAACACACTGGCCCCAGAAAAGACCAGATGAAGCCTTCATCAGTCTTCAGCCAGCACCTACGATCAACCAGCCTCAAAGTTACAGAAATCCCACAAATCAATCGAATCCAGTCCAGTATGGAGTCAAGTCCAGCACCATGACACCAGGGAAGAACAGTTCCAGGCTGATCCAGAACAATGTCTACATACATCTCATAGCTGTCCATAATGGTGCTAGCTTTCCATGACCCAAGAGTACTTTAATACTTGTGAACTTTAATACTTGTGAACTTTAATACTTGTGAACTTTAATACTTGTAACACTTGTGAACCAGTTAATCTCACCTCTCTGCAAATATCGATAATTCTACTCTAACAAGAACATCTGCTGGGTACAGTCTTCTCATGTTACAGAACAATAGTAGGTCCTCCTGTACATGCTCCGCCCCATCCCCTGAGCCCTTCCCCTCTCTGTGCTTACTGGTCACTGCCGTATCCTTCGGGAACCACTCCTGCAGACACACCCACCACCAGGCAGGGGGCGCCGTAGCCAATCAGCAGCAGGAAGCCCCAGTGGATTCCCTCCCTCTGTATAATCCTGACCTCTCTCAGGTTGCGCACCAACAGGAAGAGCTGCAGAGCCTCCAGGAACATCCACACAAAGCTGGACAGGAAGAGGAAGTGCAGCACGCCCGAGATCACTGCACACACCAGCTGAGGAGGGACACATCATCATTACCATCATCATCACTGATGCCATCATCGTTATTACCACCATCATCACTGATGCCATCACCGTTATTACCACCATCATCACTGATGCCATCATCGTTATTACCACCATCATCACTGATGCCATCATCGTTATTACCACCATCATCACTGATGCCATCATCGTTATTACCATCATCATCACTGATGCCATCACCGTTATTACCATCATCATCACTGATGCCATTACCGTTATTACCATCATCATCACTGATGCCATCACCGTTATTACCATCATCATCACTGATGCCATCACCGTTATTACCATCATCATCACTGATGTCATTACCGTTATTGCCATCATCATCACTGATGCCATCACCGTTATTACCATCATCATCATTACATCAATAGTGTCATCACCATCATTATTCATTATTCTCTAAGGAACATAACCTACACACATCATCAGCTGAAGTTATAATGCTGTGTCTTGTTTCATTATTCCGAAATCCCAATGGTTTACAGGACATACATGGTAAATTAACCTGTAGTTCCTGTAGTTTCCTGGATATTGAATCCCTAACATCAACTAACGTCAACAATATCTATTTAATGTCAGCCTGTTTGTAGCCTTTTCTCTTTCGTGACGGTTTAAAGTATTCAGATCAGTGTATAAATATCTTGATTGATAGAAAGCCATTGTTAACTTTATAAGACATCACCAGAATAATACATTTTACAATCCCACAAACGAATCTGAGCAGATAGCCGGCACTGAGATTATACACAGTGATGAGGTCTCTGATATGAGGTAAAAGTAAAACTCCATAGTTACTGTATGAATGAACCATAACCAGGTGGGTGGGAATGCAAGCAGAGGACCACCTCCTCTGCGTTATATAATGCAAACCCTGCCCACTTCACATGAACTCCAATTTATGATGGAGGTGATTACATAACCTGTCTGCCCGGATGCGTCTGTCCAGTCAGGCCACAGACAGACCAGTGGAGCCAAAGAAACTGTCTGTCAATCAAAGAAACTGTATGCTTAGTTCTTGTCATGATGTCATGATAAGAGTAAAGAACTGAGGAGGTAGCCGGCACTGAAATTATACACAGTGATGAGGACTCTGATATGAGGTAAAAGTTGGGAGCTGTGGGTGCAGAACCTTGTGCTTCTGGATGTGAGAGAGGAAACTCTGCACCAGCAGGAAGAGCAGGTGGGCCAGGAAGAGGCAGATGGAGATGTTCAGGCGTGCTGTGTTGCTGACTTTAGGGTTCCAGCGAAAGAGGATGAAGGTCAGGATGGCCAGGGCCAGAAACAGCAGCCCCACTGACACTGCAATCATGCTGATCCACTTCAAGATGATGTCATCCTGGAAAAGTCAATCAAAACAGAAATCCACAGAAATAATAATAAAAAAATATGGCAGCTCCTGCATTTCAGTAACACCAGTTGAACCATGGTCTGAACACTGACTTTCTTCTCCTGTTAAATGGTTCATCAAGGAGTAGGGCTTCATTTTAGGGTTCTTAATGATGAAATATGTTTTTATTCCAGATCTACCATCTTTTTGCAAGTAATACTCTGAATATTCAACTCTCGATCCAGCCCAGTGCAGTAAAACAGTTTAGTGGTTTCAGATCAAACCACCATTCAAATCACAACCAACTCCTTCAAACAGCACATACAGTAATAAGGCAAATTTTTGTCCAGCGCTTTGGACACAATGGACAGATGTGGATTCTCAGAATGCTAAAGCTCTTTGCTACCATGGATCCTTTGCTGCTTATAATATGTACTATAAGATGTTCAGTTAGGATATCTCAGAATTGCTGATTGTTCATATAAAATATAATTGCTTTATAGCATTCTGGAAATTTCTTTATTATAAGCCTATATCAAATTTAATTTTACTGAGTGATTAATGGCAACTAATTAGGAGTCAATGGACAACCAGTTTTACATTGAGCTAGAGAAGCATATGAGTTTGTGCTGTGTATTAGTCGTCTTGGTTGGGGCCCACCTAATACATCTGTTTGTCTTTTCTCTGATTGGTTTACTCGTCTCCCTTCACTCCTCACCTCAGGTGATCTGTCCGTCTGCATGATGAGGGCGAAGGTGGACAGGTGGTTGCAGGTGCACACAGTGTGATTGGAATTGATCTTTGTGGCCTCACAGCCATCCACAATCCACCTGCTCTGATTCCAGTACACACAGGTGAGATTACCCCCAGGGTCCACCTGCCGAGAAAGGGAGGGAGGCTCAACATATAAATTCATAGCGACACCAAATCAATGTCATTACAATGCAAACTTTGTTAAAGGTATTAGTGAGTGGTATGGATGGAGCAAGGACTCACCTTTAGGTGTCTCAGGGTAAAGTTGACTGGTTTGAGCAATGTTGGGTTTTTGGTATTGGGGAGGGAGGCAGAGACGACATTGGACATCATGTTCTTGTTGGTCTCTGTTTCCGTGTGGAAGAAGTCAGCCTTCAGCACATCCTCCATGTTGGCGTAGGCTATGAAGACCACAGCTCCAGATCCTGCAGAACAGACCAACAGAACCAACACAAATCAGAAACTTAGAACACAGAACCTTCATTTAATGTAGACTTCCCTTCAGAACCTCTATGGAACATAACCTACATGCATCATCAGCTGAAATTATAATGCTGTGTCTTGTTTAGAGGTTTGTAGTTATGTGTGAAAACCAGCCAATAAAATGATTTTTGTCAAGCTAAAATGTTACATACACGAGGATGAAACAGGAAATGGTGCTTTAAAATTTGCCCTAAACTTCAGAATATCAATTACATGCGCTGCAGATTGTGATGTTAAAAAAATCAGATAAAAATGGAATAAAAAGATCCAAAAAGATCAAGTAATGAACAGAACACTGTGTGATTGGCTGAGGTGTGGATTCTTAACTCACCATTGTTGTTCTTAGCAATTCCAAGCAGATCAATTTCCAAAAGGTTGTTTCTCGATTTCAGCTGAGGTGTGTCTGTCAGGTTGGTTTCTGGCCCGATGGCAAACGTTTGCACCTCTGACAGAAAAGATGGAAAAAACCTGACAGTAAATGCCTTCATTGTAAATTATTTGCTTATACTGAACAATTTACAGTACTATATTACAGGCAGTCCCCACTTTGCAATAATGTGGTGTTCAGAAATCAGCACAGGTGTTTGCAAAAACTCTGCTCCTAAAAGTTTTAGGACACAACACATAGATTTATGACATATCCTTTAAAGGGACTTTAAATAAATTTGTCCAGCCAAACTACTCTATATGCTGGCCGAGAGTAAGCCCTTAGCATTTGACTAAACTGTTAAAGCATTTATTCTTAAACCAGCTTAAGGGCTTTTAATCAGAAAAGACACACTTGCAGCATATTTCTTTCACAAAAGACTGTGCTAAACGGTTATCGGAGGGTGCAAACCTATTTGTGTGGTATTGACGCTGGCAAAGCTCTGGTGTTGTGTGGGCTTCACCAGCGCTGACGCCAGCTTCTCTGTGACCTCCAGCATGGTATCTCTCAGCTTGTCTCTGTCCTCACCCTCCCTCACAGACAGCACATCCACAGCATGCAGGGTCGCATTCAGCAGTGTTTCCACTGTCTGTATGACAGTACAATAACACTGTTATAACATGCTAATAATGCTGGTAACACAGTTGCATGGATCAAACAATCAAATACACTAGGCTTGCGCTGATATCCAGTATTATCATACACTGCAATATTTGTGGGCCGTGGTGATATACTTTAATTATTACATACAACATGTATTTGCATGATTCATTACAACTCATTGTGGGTGTTAGCTTTCTTGATTAATAAATTTAAACATGATTGTTCGACTTGCTCTTCACTGGGAAGCATAATTCACCATTCCATTGTTATCCCCTAGTTCATAAATTGAATGAAAACTGGCATACTGAATAAAATGGTTAAAATGAGGGTAATAAAATTATTTTAATGCAGAGAGTTTCACATTGCCTGTTACCACAGTTCTGCATTAAGGTTCATAGAGTCGCTGAAACTAACTTTCTGCTTTCACTGATATGGTTTATTTTAACGTTAAAATAAAACGCATAAGAAATGATCATTGTAACTTTGATCAGTTGTGTGTTTGCTTTGTGATTTATTCTCCCAATGTAGAAATCCTTTGGACCTGGGGGTTGTCTCAGCTTTCTAGGTTCTGTTTTCTGTAATTGCGAGAAGCCATTAATCAAAATGATTAATGATACTGAATTATTTTATTCAATTATTTGTCCACATATTTGCTCAGTCTTGAGCTGCCATACTCCTTCTGTCTGAACTCTTACACCAAGCCTGGTTTCTTTGCTCTTGAGATTTCATTAACAAAAAGATTATTTTCTTTGAATCTATATATATGTAAAAAATCTTACAAATATGTTGTTGCCTTCTGTATTTCTCACTAAGAAGGAACCCTGTTCCATCAAGATTCTCAAATCTCACTCCACCACTAGGGGGCAATATTGTTGTAATATGTAATATGTGAGGAAGACAATATGGCAATACTGCATTGAAGTTTTTCTCAGGCCTGACATACAGCAGCAGGGTGTCAGCTAAAGAGAATTAAACACAGTGAACAGGACACAGCTGCTTTACACATTACTCTTTATGATCATGGAAAGAAAGGGGGAGAGTGGGGACGGACAGAGAAGGGACAGAGGAAGGATGTTTCCACCGCAACATGGCTGCCACTCTCTGTGCAGCGCTACACAGCACACTAAATACACACAGCGCAGTGAAAACGGCAGCAGATACTGAACTCACTGTGGGTGGAAGCACCAGTGAGCTGCTGTTGTCTAGCAGATTAACCACAGAGTCCAGTTTACACTGCTCCACTGATTTACCCTGGAAGAGACGACCAAGCAGCGCTGATCATTTAGGGAATGACTTCTCAATCTCATTACTTGCAGAAGTAACAGTCAAAACTTGTAAAACACAGCAAAAAAGAAAAAATGTTGTAAATGTAGTGTGTGGACATGGATGGGCCTTTCCGTCAAAGGATTGTCATGTTGTTACGGGTATGCCACATGACGTCAGGAAAAGGGTGCACGGAAGTAAGGTTTAGGGGTCACATGACGTCAGGGTCACGGGTGCACGAACTTGTGCACCTTGGGTAATTTAAATGTCTATGGCGGCAAGCACAGTCGGACGGAATTTGAGTGAGTACCAGCGTACTATATTGTGCGAATTTAGTGTTGTCTCACTTTGTGTTTAAGAGCCGCTTTATGTGTAAAGTTCGTAAGACGGTGGTGCATTTTTGTCGAGTTTATTTTCTAGTTTTGTTTTGTTGTTTTGGGTAGGATGGTGGAGCCGGTCCGACGGTCTATTGCAGACTGGCCGGTCCCCACCGTTTTATTTCATTCTTTTGCGCACCGATCTCCAGATCTCCATACTTTTCTTTACTCCACATTACTTTCTTCCCTCTCTCTAAAACCACTCTTTCTAAAACTCCAGTGCACTGTTATCTCTCCAACCATCTGTTCTCCATTCTGTATAAATACTGTTCAACCCGTTCAACTACGAAGCACTCGCCGCTGCGTCTTCTGCCCGGCTGGACCAAACTCGGAAGAGTGAGTAGCCGGGATTGTTATATTATTATGTGCGGAGTATTTGTCCTGCCAACTGCCCTGTGACTGCCTGTAGTCACCTTTGGTAGGAGTCTGGCCGTAACAATGTAGCTTAAAAATAAATCCAGGTATGGGAGGTTATCTGGGTCAAGGTAAAATCCTCTGGAAAAATCTTTATAAAACAACATACGTAATAATGAGTTACAGAGATAATAGGTAGCGAGTGAAGGATAAACAGTTACCCCCTGCTGGCTCGACCCCTGCTCACAGAATGAAAGCTCTCACCTCACATTCTGCTGTATTTAAGCCCTCTGTCACACCTGCAACACAAGCAATAGTAATCATTTCAAACACAGGCCTGTCTGTCTAGGGACAGTGAATGCAGATCATGAGGAGGAATCTGTTTAAATCTGCAACTGGAGCTCAGGACTGCACTTCCATCAAGACCCACAAGAGGGAGACATCCTCAAAAGTACCACGTCAAAAGTAAGAAATGTATATCACCCTGAAGGACTGGCAAAGGGAATGGATAATTGATCATAAATAAGTTCCTTGTGGTGATCAAGTTGTCATGAAAATATAACACAAATAAAGAAATCTAGGTCACAAATGATACATTTAACTGTTGATGTGCAATTCTGAATGAAAGAGAAGGCAACAATTGTGAGAACTTAATTTTTCAACATACTTGATGTTATTTGAAGTTTGGTAACAGCTAAATGAGAAATCAATGCAATATTGATCACACATTTTCATGACTGCTTTGTTGTTTCACTTCAAATTTAGATTTCTCAATCAGTAAGCTTAATGGCCACCAGTAAGTTTAAAGTAGTAACAATTGCTATCTAAGATATCATGGCAAGTTACTATGTAAATGAGCCCACTATTAGGTTAGTATGGATGGCGTGAGCAGTTTCATACCAGCAGTTTTTTTTTATTATTTAATGATGTTGTTTTTGGTGTGTGACCAATTTCCAATGAGTGAGCAATCCATGGTAAGGGAGGGTGTTTCACATTTTATTTCACATTCTATTCATTCTTCTTCAATAGAAATTCCTAAACCGTATATTTATCCAGTATCTAGTGCATTTGCAGAACCTGGACCTTTCTTGCCCTCCCATCAACTGCATCATGATTGGAGGCCTTCTTGGACCTTCACTGAGGTACTCTTTAGCCAGATGAAGATAGCAAAAGCCTTTTCCTCCATGTAAAGCAGGCATTTGTGTAGCTTGGGAAACAAAATATCTGATTGAGCTTTGCAGGAAAAATTGTTGTGGCCTTCAGAAAATCCTATGATCTCCATGGTGTTCCCAGCCCTCTCCCCCACTCACCTGTACAGGTGGTGACTCCCAGCTTCCAATCCCCACTCACCTATACAGGGGGTGACTCCCACTTTCCCTCCCCACTCACCTATACAGGGGGTGACTCCCACTTTCCCTCCCCACTCACCTGTACAGGTGGTGACTCCCACTTCCCCTCCCCACTCACCTGTACAGGTGGTGACTCCCAGCTTCCAATCCTCACTCACCTGTACAGGGGGTGACTCCCAGCTTCCCCTCCCCACTCACCTATACAGAGGGTGACTCCCACTTTCCCTCCCCACTCACCTGTACAGGTGGTGACTCCCACTTCCCCTCCCCACTCACCTGTACAGGTGGTGACTCCCAGCTTCCAATCCTCACTCACCTGTACAGGTGGTGACTCCCAGCTTCCAATCCTCACTCACCTGTACAGAGGGTGACTCCCAGCTTCCAATCCTCACTCACCTGTACAGGGGGTGACTCCCACTTTCCCTCCCCACTCACCTGTACAGGTGGTGACTCCCACTTTCCCTCCCCACTCACCTGTACAGGTGGTGACTCCCAGCTTCCATTCCAGCCCCGGGCTGGGAATGAATCCCTCCTTACACTCGCAGGTGAAGCTGCCAGCGGTGTTGCTGCAGTTTGCGTTTGAGCCGCAGATTGTAGGGTTCTCCCTGCATCCATCCACATCTGCACAAGGCAGCAAAGAGAAGCACTACATTTCAAAGACGACACTAATGTTTCAGTAGCTGTTCAGCTATGAATGCACATTTGTAAGTAGCTCTGGATGTGCGTGTCTGCCAAGTGACTAATTGTAAATGTATGTGTTTAAAGGACTAGATTCACACTGCTGGCTGTGAAAGGGTGTCTGGTCAGGGACAGACAGGTTTAAGAAGCAGTGTTGCACTCTGTCCTTTAAGATTTTGGCAGAGTTTAAACAGGTTTTAGTTTTGTAGGCTGTCTAGTTCCAGGGCAGCACATGTTAATTTGTCTGAGAGAGTTGTTAGCCTGGTCCAACACTTTTGCTCATTTAATCTGGATGGATGCACTTCTGTTCTCTTGTGCTGGAAGTCGCTCTGGATGAGAGCGTCTGCTGTATGAATGCAATGTAATGTAATTTAATGTAATGATTTCACTCTACACCACGTAAACTATTAAGCTCTACAGCTCAATTGCAAACTACGAGGCTCTCACTTTATGTGTCACTTACAGGAAGGGAGTTTACTGAACAGAAATCATTATCACTTCATATGACATTTTTAAACTGTACATTAAGCCCCGCCCCTCTTTCTGAAGGTGTGATTTCCCTCCACCAGCTGCAGTGTGCCCAGCAGCCAATTACTCCCTTTAGAGAAAGTCACATGACCCACACCTCCATGCTCTTGAAAACCAGATTTTCACACTTTTTCCCGTTGTGGTTTAGTTTTTACATGAGAACTATATACAGTTGCTACAGAAACAGACCAAGTTATGAGGAAGAGACCAAACCAGAAAACCTTTGCGTTATCTGCAAAAATAAATGTGATGTTTCTGTGTGTCAGAATGCAGAACTTACTCCGATTCCTCAGCTCAAAGAGCCTCTATATTGATATTAAGCTCTTATTTTCACTGGATTTTAATGATGTTCAATGTCATCATGAATGAATCATTTTTAATAATATTATCATTCATCCGGGTGAACAGTACGTAAAATATGCGTTTTTGAATGAGAGAGTGATGTCTCTTTGTGACTCAGAGCACAGAACTTTCTCATGCTCATGCTAATACTTCTAATTTCTTGTATCAGGTTTATCAGATGTACAGTTAATATTGCTCATTTTAATTAATAATTGTGACTGCCATTTATTCTCATAACTTTCTATCACCCAACTCTTGTCATCATTAAGTCTACCTCTTGCAGGGGTGTGTTTGTGTGACCCCCCAGTGCTCCCCTCTGTAGCAGGTATTGGTGTTTGGGGGTGCTGGGGGTCAGGGACAGCGTCACTAATCCGATGTGGGGGTGATGTGGGGGGTGGAGATGCTTGAGTCACTGCTGGGGGGGCTGTGGGTGGAGCTGTAGGGGAGAGGGAAAGGAAGAGAGACAGTTTGGGAAAAGAGAGCAGAGTTAGAGATCCATGCTGAGCAGGTCCCTCAGTAACAGCGCACTCACTGAAATTGTACTGCAGCCCCTAAAAGCAATTGCTCTGCATCTACAGCCGAGTAGCAATTACATGCGGAAACACTCATTTCTTCACACAGCGACTTTTAAAAACACAAAGTTGTACCTCGGAGTGGTCTTTATTAAAAATTACATGCTGATCTATGCCACTTCACAGCAACCAAATTAAAACCTCCAGTGGTACACTACCATCAACGTGTTCTCTGTAAATGGTAAAATGACATCTAAAACTCAGACACATGTATTAGGTTTTTAGTGAAGGATTACCAACGCTGTTGTTAAATGTTTTCATTCATTGTTTTTGTATCAATTACATTGATTCAGTGCATTGGACAGGCAAGCACAGGGGGAGAATAATGGTTGAAGATTATCTGTGAGTTCCTTCGGGACAGTAGCTGCATCATATAAAGTAAAATCTGCACTGTGAACAGTTTCCATTTCCATTTAGTGTAATAGGGAGTAAATGAGGTAGAAAAACAGTATCTAGACTCTTACCTTTCTCTGTTTTTAGCACAAACTCTCCGTAGGTGCAAGAGTAAGCCGGTGTATCAATTCCACACCTGTACTTCCCAGCATCCTCTTGTGTCAGTTTGGTGATGTGAACTGTGAAGAATCTCTCTCCAGTGTTGTCATTTAGAGAGAATCTCCCATCTGACACCCAAGTGTTCTTTTTCCCAGTTCTGATTAGATTCTTACAATTCAAACCAATGTTATCTTTGCAGAAGTATTTATTGCTGGCTTCATGGTTGAATGCATAATGACACCTGATGTTGATGTCTCTTCCCTCATATCCGTTGATGGAGTCCACAGAATGTGGGACTGTCAATCATACAAGCATATGAATGATTATGAACACGACATAGTTTCAAAACATACTTTGTGGTGAAACACTGTGTTGGTCAGAATCCACAGAGAGAGGTCATTCTCAAAGAGAGGTAACTGAACATCCATGTATCAGTTCCATAAACCTCATTTTCAAAAGTTTTACTCTCCAATAAAGTGCTATTTTTCTGAGTGGTTTGAACCTTCGCTCATCCATGAAATGAATGCAATGTGTGTACCTGTAAACTGTATACCTGTCATTAAAAGCACACACCTGTGAACGTCCACTAACACAGAAATCCTCAAATGCTGTATTTATTGTCCATGATCTCTGCAGAAGTGGGTTTTACACTGATTCTTACTGTTTATCACTGCTGGGGTTTTGAGCTTTCAGATCACAGTACTGCTGTCAGTACTTCGGCCCCCTAGCTGTTGTTCTGGTGTTTCTCTCTGTCTGTCCGTGTCGTCCATGTGCTTTTGTTCACAGTTCCCATGTGTTCCAGCCCTGCCCCGCTCTCCGCCCTGTCCCTGCAGACCTGATTTCCTGATCGCCTCCACCTGCCTGCCCGCCCACCTGTATCCCATCTCCTCGTCAGCCCAGCCCTTTATATTCCCTGCTTGTTGCCAGTTTGTCTCAGTTTTGTCTGTTACTCACCTGATTACTCATTGTGTTGATCCTGTGCCCATTTCTGCCTGACATCTGACTTTGTCCCTGCCCGCTGCCCTTGGTTGCCTGATCCGCCTGCTTGCCCGGTTTGACACAGCCTGCTCCTATTTCCGATCCCCGCTCCTCGTTCATTCTGCCTCGGACTGCCTTCATGGTTTTTGACCCTGCCTGTTCTGCCACTACAAACCTGCCCTGCGATTTCCCATTCAAATAAAACATCTTGGAACCTGAGTACACCTGGTCTGCTTGTGAGTCCGTGTCTGTGCCCTGACAACTGCTGTAGCAAATCATTTTATTTTAAAATTGTTGCATGAGCTAGATATATATTCATGTAATCTCTCCAAATGATGTGAGATATTGCTTTCATTTTAACCTGCTTTATACTTGAACAGACCAGACATTGATAATCTGTGTCACTGGGTCAAAGTGTGGACACTTGTTTCTATCATGCAGTTTTAACCAAACGAGCCCTTTACATCTCCTGAATTCAGCAGAACTCTGCATGTGTCGTGAACATGAAAGAGGTCAGCAACTCTGTGAGCGAATTCCAAGCCCCCGACCTCATCATACAACCAGCTCTAATGACCAACATAGTTCCATGTGGAGCTAAAGGCAATTTGCCCCCGTCTCCATAGGCAACAACACCAGCTAACCAGAGTCTCAGGGAGTGACACCACTACTGAAGGTGCCCTGCTACTTGCTACTCTAACGTTACTGGCATTATGTATAACTCACAGAGGGTACAGTATTCAGTGTACTCATCTCAGTAGCTGGTTAATCTAGGGACTGTGAGCTATAGAAATATTTATTTCAATTTAAACTCAGTAATTTATGCCATTATGCAGAATGGTTTACAAAGTAAGAAAGCAAAGTGCCTCCAATAAAGCTGCAGGAAAGAAGGATCATACTGAACAGAGCTGCAGATGCCTCAGTCCATCACACAGGGCTGTGGTAACTAGCGCTAACATAAACACCTGCACACTACAATAGACTCACTGCATCAGTTATAACTCTCTGCACACACTGCACAAACTGATTAGCAAGAAAAGGATTTAGACCCTTACCTTTCTCCACTTTCAGCTGTACTTCATGGTAATAGTCAGACTTCATAGTTATATCAACTCCACACCAGTGTATCCCAGCATCCTCTTGTGTTAGTTTGTTGATTTTAACAGTGAAGTATATTCTTACAGTGTTGTCATACAGGGAAAATCTGCCATCTTGTACCCAAGTGTTCTGTTTCTTAGTTCCGATTAGATCTTTACAGAGCAACGTGCTCCCCCCTTTGCAGAAGTATTTCCTGTTGTCTTCATGGCCCTGTGGATAATCACACCTGATGCTGACTGCTCCTCCCTCATATCCAGTCACTGTGATGGAGCTCACACAACACAGAGCTGTCAATCAAATAAGGAGAATATTATATCACTTTGCTACACTTGTTGAATGTGAATTTCATAACACACATGTTGTTTTTTAAAATACACACTGTACTAAAAATAAATGTGATATTAAAATATATACATATGCAGATGTAACATTGTCCCATGTAAAAAGGAGAATTGTTGCTTGATGCTGGATACTATACAGAGTTTTTAAGTTACATGAACAAACTTCTTTTAATGGATCTGAGGCCAGCTGAGTGTGTGGATATTTGCAGATATAAACATGGAACATATGAGGACTCATGTTTAATCTCTCATATTAAGCATACTTTGATTTTTGAAGCTGTCTGACATTTTTTTATGGCATTAGATATAATGGTGTCAGCAAATCGTTATGAATGCTTGGGCATTGTTGCTGTCATATTTGTTCTATGAATTCCTCAGTGACACAATTCTCAGTGACCAGTTGTCCGTGTATTAGTTGTTAGTTATACATTTTTTAGCAAATTCAGTTGAGTGTAATATTACTTGATAAGTCGAGCAAATTTTTTTAATGCATTAGTGCTCAATAACAACATGGAGTGAAATGTGTTGTGGTCAACAAGAACGTAACTCACTTGTTAGACAGAAGGTGACAATAAGGAGGTTCATCATGCTGAGCTCTGGCTCCCAGTTACTCCCAGTTATTCCTAGTGCCTCCAGTCCTTTCCCTTACAGAGTATCTCTCCTTCTCTTTCTCTCTCTCTGTCTCAGTTTGTTCTCTCCTCCTCTGTTCAGTTCAGTCTTTACATCAGTCTGCAGAGTGTCAGCAGCTGTGTGTGGAGAGACATGGCCCCGCCCTCTTCCTCTTCCTCCTCCCCCTTTCCCAGCTCCCTCCCTCCTCTCTATCTCTTCTCTCCCTCACTCTCATACACACTGCGCCCCCTGCTGGATTCCCTGGGTCACTGCTTCACTGAGTGCAGTGCTGTGCTGACACTGTATTGTCCAGAGGGACTATCAGTAAGGACTAAATATGTCAATATTAGGCTACCAACGTGGCTGGCTAATCAGCTAATTTTAGCTGTCAACTCACTTGGGTCCCGTTGCTGGGTCAAACCGACACACCTATTGCTTTGTCCATGGTAGCTAGCAACTAGCATAGCTAACTCATCTAGCTTGGTTACCTGGCGATGTTGCCCCAGCTGTTTCTGTTCTAGAGGAATGGCTTCCAGTAGCTCTGAAAGGAGCTGTCTGCCTTGAATGCCAATGGCTGGTATTGTCTAGAGCAGCGTTTTCCAAACCTCTCCTGGAGGACCCCTTGTCCTGCATGTTTTAGATCTCTCCCTGCTCCAACCCAGCTGATTTAAATGATCAGTTTGTTAATAAGCAGCTTCAGGATTTCATAATGAGTTGATCATTTGAAAACAAAGGCTGCTTGAACTTTCGTATACATCAGTATTTCGTGGACACAATGCTAACGCATTTGTGTTTTTCGTGGTTTCATGCGTTACAGTGTTACATGGTTTCGCGGAGTCACAAAATATATTGTGCTAAATCCCTTTCGTGCACATCATACTTTCAGTACTGTAGCAAAACAGTTACGTGAACAAAATGAACATTCAGTGCACGGAATGATGACAGTACAGTGCATTCTGCATTTCGTGCCACAACAGCATAAATGCTGGCCTAGGACATCTGTTACGTGGACAGAATTACTTTTGTCTACAAAATGAGTTTCTTTTGTCCACATAGTGCGAAGTGCAGTCCACCTTTTGTCCACAAAATGAAAAGCACAACGGTCAATTCAGTGCACGAAAGGATTTATCCATCTTGTTTTCTGTGCACGAAAGTATGTGCTCTCTTCAATAATTCGTGAACACAATGCTAACGCGTTTGTGTTTTTGTGGACAAAAGGCGTTACGGTGCTATATGGTTTCGTAATGAATTTATGCGCTTCGTAGCACAGAAGGCATTCTGTCCACAAAAAAAGGTCTGTTACATTTGGCGCCCCATACTAATAGAGTCATGTATCTGTATCTTGTATAGTGTGTTGACCAGATTTTGAGAGAAAGAGGAATTAGTGACGCATTCTTTTTTTTTTCCTTTTTTTAATTCTGACTCACACTTCTTGATAATTGACACAGGGTGTGTTTTCACCGTATGTGACTGTGAGGTTTCTGTGTGTCAGAATGCAGGACTTGTTCTGCGGTATTAGCTAAAATGAACATATATTAATATAACCAGGACTCAAGACATTAGAAGGCTGAGATGAGAGAAATGAACGATTCTTCTGGGTGAAGGAAACACAACACCATTGGCAGCAAGACAAGAGTCAGAGTGTCACGACCTATATATATATATCTGTGTGCACTTTTAATAATAGTCTCAGGGTGGACTAAGGTCAAGTCAGAAAGAAGAGTCAGATTCTGGGTTCATCGAATCCAATGTATTGAATCTTACTTTTAAGTCGTTTTGGATAAAAGGGTCTGCCAAATGAATGAATGTAAACGTAGGATGACCTGACCAATCAAACACACGAGTGTAAAAAAGTGCACTGTAATGTGGAAGTGAAGACACAGGCCCATCTTCTCCTTTCTTCCTCCTTTCAGTCCCTCTTCCCTAAATTCTCTGCATTCTGCATGAGGTTTTTATATCTAACCAGATTCAGAGAAAATAAAAACAACTTTGAAGGAAGAGGATAACACCCCAGACTCAGCAGTCCAATGTTTATCTGGCTAACTTTAATTTTAGAGTTTCGTTTAACTGAGATTCTGTATGGTATTTGTTCAAATGTATTAGTTCTCAGATGCAGAGTTCTCAGAGTTGTTTTTGATCTTCTTTTCTGAGTGTGAGTGGCAAGATTATCTTTCAGTTTGTTATCTGTAATCAAGTGTTATGGACAAGTGTCTCAGCAAAACAAGTTTTCTTGTCACTGGTTTATAGATGTTTGCTGTCTCTTTTGCTTGAGAAAAAGAAACACGCCACTTGCTTCAATTTTTCATTATTTAAAAAAAAGAGGGATCCCTATTCTCACTTTTTCCCCCACTTGAAAGCGAGGTGAGTGTTTTCTACATTTAGAGTCTGCGTAACGCTTCATTTTTTTCTTGTTTTCTCTGGACTGTATCACGCACAGAAACAGCATGAGATGCCACAGCCTGGGGCAGGGGCAGAATGTCCGGTTTAGTGTGCATTTTCCCGCCATAAAGCAGTTCGTGTGGTGACATGGAGGTGGCAGAATGAGGGGTGGCGTGGTAGGCTTCCGTCACAGCCTCTGTGGAAGCACATGATGGGACCATTTGATGGCTCCATTGGCTGCTGGGTTGTAGACTGACGTCCGGTAGTGATGTACGTTCCTTTCCGTAAGGAATGTGGCAAAAATGGCGGAGGTCTGTAACAACACTCTCAGGATTACCGTGTCGGCAGAAGACGGAGGTGAGGAACCTTATAACATCCTCACTAGTGGCAGTATGGGAAAACGCAATCTCAGGCCACTTGGAGTAATAGTCCATCAATGTAATAACATACCAACAAACAGGGACAGCAGTTTCAGTTGGCCCAACAATATCAAGGCCTAGTTTCTTCCATGCCCCGTCAGGCAGCGGTACAGTTTGCAGAGGGGCAGGGTAAGTACTGGGGGTTTCATCTTTCGATTGGCAGAGGACACACGAAGCTATGTAAGTCTGAACCTGGGAGTCTATCTTCCAAAGAGATGGGTGCTATGAGTCTCATGCCTCTAAAAACATACAGTAACTGTCCTTAACTGAGAGTTCGTCTCTGACTTTGTAGTAAGCCATCAGGTCAAGGCTCACACTTTTAATGGAAGGTGGCCAACCACCATCAATCTGCGCACGCAGAGCTGTCATTTCAGGGCGAGCACAACAGACAGAGTCAAAGTCAGCTACTGGGAGGGCGCTTAGTGTTGCGGAGATCTGCGAGACCAGTTCTGGTTCCACAGCTGTAGTGGAGTCAGCTGGAACAGGCAAGGGATGATGTGACAGGCAATCAGCTGTGTAGTTCTGGGAACCAGGTCTGTAGACAACATCATAGTCGAAACAGAGCAGGTGTGCTGACCACCACGCAGTGCGCATACCCGCCCGACCAACACCCTTTGTGGTAAGTCATGTCCTGAGGGCTTGGTGGTCGGTTCGAAGGGTAAAACGACAGCCCCACAAGTATGTCTGCCATATTTCTGCAGCCCACACGCACGCAAGCGCCTCTTTCTCAACGGTAGAGTATTTGCTCCCCGTTGCAGTTTGTGTGTGAGACACAAAAGCCACCGGCTTATCTGTGCCATCCGACTGTACTTGATAAAAACAGCACCAAGGCCATAATCACTAGCATCAGTACAGATCTCTGAGCGGACAGAAGGGTCAGACAGTGCGAGTGCAGTGCTATCCACAAGAAGCTGTTTGACTTCATTAAAACTGCTTTGTGCAGCAGCAGTCCATGTAAATGTGCCTTTGTCAGTGATGCACTCACGCATGGGGGCCACGGCTGTTGGGGAGGAACTTCGAGTACCAGGCCACCAGACCCAGAAAGGATCTAAGAGTAGCAGCATTAGATGCAGGTGGGGCTTTCAGGATGGCGTCAAAGTGCTCTTGGTCTGGACAGATGCCATCTGCAGTGATGACATGACCCAGGAAGTGCCGGGAAGGCTTTCTGAAGTGACATTTGTTGTTGTTGAGCACCAGGCCAGACTCTTTTAGTTTCTGTAGTACAGCGCTAAGGTTCTGGTGGTGTTCAGCAGCGGTGGCACCATAGACTATCAGGTCATCCAAGTAGTTTGGCCCTGTAGGATGGTAGCCATTATATTCTGTAAGGCCAAAGGTGCAGGAGCCAGGCCGTAAGGAACCCTACAGTATCTGAAGAGACCCTCATGTGTAATGAATGCAGTAAGATCTCCACTGTCATCATGCAGTGGCACTTGGTAGTAAACTGGCAGACTCAGTTTGCACTGCAGTTGTGATGGCTCTATATTTATTGCCTTAGGCTTGCTCTCAGGGGGTCTCAGGCCTGGGAACAATGTAAAGCTGCTTTGTGACAACTTGTGTTGTAAAAAGCGCTGGTGTTGGCTGGGGTGGGTGACTAGGAATCTGTCACACAGGGCTGATGAGTAGGTAGATGAGTGCACAGACACCTCTGTGTGCGGCCCCAACGCAACCTGCAGCAACACTGTGGGAGGATAAAGGACAAATACACACACACACACCCACACACACACACACACACACTCACACACACCCACACACACACACACACACTCACACTTACACACACCCACACACCCACACACACTCACACTCGCACTCACACACACACACACACTCACACATACACACACCCACACACTCACACACACCCACACACACCCACACACACACACACACTCACACTCACACACACACTCACACACACCCACACACACACACACACACACTCACACACACTCACACTTTTTGATCTAGGGTGTCTTGGGGTGCACTGCCATATACAAAGGTACAAAGCCTATTCAAAGATTTTCTTCATTAGATTTTACAGATTGCCATGATTATCCCATAGACATTTCATTTTTCTTTTCATTAAACACATACTATACATGTACAATTACTCACTTGGCAGACTCACACATCCAGAGATACTTTCAAATGTTGCATTCATAGCTGCACAGCTACTGAAACATTAGCGCTGTCTTTGAAATGTAGTGCTTCTCCTCTCTGCTTTGTGTAGATGTGGATGAATGCAGGGAGAATGCTACAATCTGCGGCTCAAACGCAACCTGCAGCAACACCGCTGGCAGCTTCTCCTGCGAGTGTAAGGAGGGATTCATTCCCAGCCCGGGGCCCGAATGGAAGCTGGGAGTCACCACCTGTACAGGTGAGTGGGGATGAATAATTCTCATTTTTGATCTGGATATCTTCGCTACTCACATAATGTTGTTGCAGTGCACACATCCTTCCTCTGTCCTTTCTCTGTCCGTCCCCACTCTCCCCCTTTCTTTCCATGATCATAAAGAGTAATGTGTGAAGCAGCTGTGTCCTGTTCACTGTGTTTAATTCTCTTTAGCTGACACCCTGCTGGTGTATGTCAGGCCTGAGAAAAACTTCAATGCAGTATTGCCATATTGTCTTCCACACATATTACAAATTATAACAATATTGCCCCCTAGTGGTGGAGTGGGATTTGAGAATCTTGATGGAACAGGGTTCCCTCTTAGTGAGAAAGTACAGAAGACAACAACATATTTGTAAGATTTTTCAATGAAGTCTCAAGAGCAAAGAAACCAGGCTTGGTGTAAGAGTTCAGACAGAAGGAGTATGGCAGCTCAAGACTGAGCAAATATGTGGACAAATAATTGAATAAAATAATTCAGTATCATTAATCATTTTGATTAATGGCTTCTCGCAATTACAGAAAACAGAACCTAGAAAGCTGAGACAACCCCCAGATCCAAAGGATTTCTACATTGGGAGAATAAATCACAAAGCAAACACACAACTGATCAAAGTTACAATGATCATTTCTTATGCGTTTTATTTTAACGTTAAAATAAACCATATCAGTGAAAGCAGAAAGTTAGTTTCAGCGACTCTATGAACCTTAATGCAGAACTGTGGTAACAGGCAATGTGAAACTCTCTGCATTCAAATATTTTATTTTATTTTATTATTATTAATTATTATTTATAAATGTAAACGTAAATGGGTAAAAATACACAGCCTGGCAGAGAAACAGCAGATAGAGGGGTAAAAATACACAGCCTGGCAGAGAAACAGCAGATAGAGGGGTATAAATACACAGCCTGGCAGAGAAACAGAGCCGATAGAGGGGTAAAAATACACAGCCTGGCAGAGAAACAGAGCCGATAGAGGGGTAAAAATACACAGCCTGGCAGAGAAACAGCAGATAGAGGGGTATAAATACACAGCCTGGCAGAGAAACAGAGCCGATAGAGGGGTATAAATACACAGCCTGGCAGAGAAACAGAGCCGATAGAGGGGTATAAATACACAGCCTGGCAGAGAAACAGAGCAGATAGAGGGGTATAAATACACAGCCTGGCAGAGAAACAGAGCCAATAGAGGGGTATAAATACACAGTCTGACAGAGAAACAGCAGATAGAGGGGTATAAATACACAGCCTGGCAGAGAAACAGAGCCGATAGAGGGGTATAAATACACAGCCTGGCAGAGAAACAGAGCCGATAGAGGGGTATAAATACACAGCCTGGCAGAGAAACAGAGCAGATAGAGGGGTAAAAATACACAGCCTGGAAGAGAAACAGCAGATAGAGGGGTATAAATACACAGCCTGGCAGAGAAACAGCAGATAGAGGGGTATAAATACACAGAGTGGCAGAGAAACAGCAGATAGAGGGGTATAAATACACAGCCTGGCAGAGAAACAGAGCCGATAGAGGGGTATAAATACACAGCCTGGCAGAGAAACAGAGACGATAGAGGGGTATAAATACACAGCCTGGCAGAGAAACAGAGCTGATAGAGGGGTATAAATACACAGCCTGGCAGAGAAACAGAGCCGATAGAGGGGTATAAATACACAGCCTGGCAGAGAAACAGAGCCGATAGAGGGGTATAAATACACAGCCTGGCAGAGAAACAGAGCCGATAGAGGGGTATAAATACACAGCCTGGCAGAGAAACAGAGCCGATAGAGGGTATAAATACACAGCCTGGCAGAGAAACAGCAGATAGAGGGGTATAAATACACAGCCTGGCAGAGAAACAGAGCCGATAGAGGGGTATAAATACACAGCCTGGAAGAGAAACAGAGCCGATAGAGGGGTATAAATACACAGCCTGGCAGAGAAACAGAGCCGATAGAGGGGTAAAAATACACAGCCTGGCAGAGAAACAGAGCCGATAGAGGGGTATAAATACACAGCCTGGCAGAGAAACAGAGCCGATAGAGGGGTATAAATACACAGCCTGGCAGAGAAACAGCAGATAGAGGGGTATAAATACACAGCCTGGCAGAGAAACAGAGCCGATAGAGGGGTATAAATACACAGCCTGGCAGAGAAACAGAGCCGATAGAGGGGTATAAATACACAGCCTGGCAGAGAAACAGAGCCGATAGAGGGGTATAAATACACAACCTGGCAGAGAAACAGCAGATAGAGGGGTATAAATACACAGTCTGGCAGAGAAACAGAGACGATAGAGGGGTAAAAATACACAGCCTGGCAGAGAAACAGAGACGATAGAGGGGTATAAATACACAGCCTGGCAGATCAACAGAGCCGATAGAGGGGTAAAAATACACAGCCTGGCAGAGAAACAGAGCCGATAGAGGGGTATAAATACACAGCCTGGCAGAGAAACAGAGCAGATAGAGGGGTATAAATACACAGCCTGGCAGAGAAACAGCAGATAGAGGGGTATAAATACACAGTCTGGCAGAGAAACAGAGACGATAGAGTGGTATAAATACACAGCCTGGCAGAGAAACAGAGCCAATAGAGGGGTAAAAATACACAGCCTGGCAGAGAAACAGCAGATAGAGGGGTATAAATTCACAGCCTGGCAGAGAAACAGAGCAGATAGAGGGGTATAAATTCACAGCCTGGCAGAGAAACAGAGCAGATAGAGGGGTATAAATACACAGCCTGGCAGAGAAACAGAGCCGATAGAGGGGTATAAATACACAGCCTGGAAGAGAAACAGAGCTGATAGAGGGGTATAAATACACAGCCTGGCAGAGAAACAGAGCCAATAGAGGGGTATAAATACACAGCCTGGCAGAGAAACAGAGCCAATAGAGGGGTATAAATACACAGCCTGGCAGAGAAACAGAGCCAATAGAGGGGTATAAATTCACAGCCTGGCAGAGAAACAGAGCAGATAGAGGGGTATAAATACACAGCCTGGCAGAGAAACAGCAGATAGAGGGGTATAAATTCACAGCCTGGCAGAGAAACAGAGCAGATAGAGGGGTATAAATACACAGCCTGGCAGAGAAACAGAGCCGATAGAGGGGTATAAATACACAGCCTGGCAGAGAAACAGAGCCGATAGAGGGGTATAAATACACAGCCTGGCAGAGAAACAGAGCAGATAGAGGGGTATAAATACACAGCCTGGCAGAGAAACAGAGCAGATAGAGGGGTATAAATACACAGCCTGGCAGAGAAACAGAGACGATAGAGGGGTATAAATACACAGCCTGGCAGAGAAACAGAGACGATAGAGGGGTATAAATACACAGCCTGGCAGAGAAACAGAGACGATAGAGGGGTATAAATACACAGCCTGGCAGAGAAACAGCAGATAGAGGGGTATAAATACACAGCCTGGCAGAGAAACAGAGCCAATAGAGGGGTATAAATACACAGACTGATGATGAGATAAAGTACTTAACCCACAACTACCTCAGTGAACATCCAGCGGTATAAATGGATAACATTATAAAGAACTGTAACCTATTTAAGTCGCTTTGGATAAAAGCATCTGCCAAATGAATAAATGTAAATGTATATTCCACATGCTGAGCTCTGTATCTCACACACACACACTCACTTTTTGATCTAGGGTGTCTTGGGGTGCACTGCCATATACAAAGGTACAAAGCCCTGTACAAATATTTTCTTTATTAGATTTTACAGATTGTCATGATTATCCCATAGACATTTCATTGTTTTTCTTTTCATTAAACACATACTGTACATGTACAATTAGTCACTTGGCAGACTCACACATCCAGAGATACTTTCAAATGTGCATTCATTGTTGCACAGGTACTGAAACATTAGCACTTTCTCTTACAGAGTATCTCTCCTTCTCTTTCTCTCTCTCTGTCTCAGTTTGTTCTCTCCTCCTCTGTTCAGTTCAGTCTTTACATCAGTCTGCAGCTCAGAGTGTCAGCAGGACTCAAGACAAAAGAAGGCTGTTCTGTCATTTAGTCACTTTAATGAATGGAGAGACTTTTGGTCAATGGAGGTCAGTAAGATACAAAGTTAAATGCTAGGCTAGTGCAGAGTGCCTTTTTAAATGAAAATAGCCATCTCAATTCACCGACATGGTAATAATTTCCAAATAATTAAAAAGCTCTGAATTTTTAGAATTGCCCTTCCCCAAATTTTAAAAACGGGGATAAGGAAGACAAAATGAAAGATTCTTCTGGGTGAAGGAAACACAACACCAGCAAGACATGAGTCAGAGTGTCGCGACCTGAAGGACAGGGGTCAGGAAGGCCACTTCCTTCAATTCCTTCAAAATAAGGTACAAAAAGAAGAAGTTAAATTTTGGCAATAACCATGCCACACTCCTCCGCCAGTAACCCGTTGAAGAGATTTCCTGTTATTATTCAGTGCATTTTTCTGCATGGGACTGAAATATCAGATCAGTCATTGTTCCATTAAAAAAATAACACAATATCAGAACTGAAATAATTAACCTCAAAAGCCTTTAAATGCAGTGCTTGTTCCCACAAACACTTTTAATAATGGTCTCAGGGTGGACAAGACAAAAAAAAACAGTCAGATTCGGGGTTCATCTCATCCAGGATGCCCTGACCAATCAAACACACGAGTGTAAAATAGTGCACTGTAATGTGGAAGTGAAGACACAGGCCCATCTTCTCCTTTCTTCCTCCTTTCAGTCCCTCTTCCCTAAATTCTCTGCATTCTGCATGAAGTTTTTATATCTAAACAGATTCAGAGAAAATAAAAACAACTTTGAAGGAAGAGGATAACACCCCAGACTCAGCAGCCCAAAGTTTATCTGGCTAACTTTAATTTTAGATTTTCATTTAACTGAGATGCTGTATGGTATTTGTTCAAATGTATTAGTTCTCAGATGCAGAGTTCTCAGAGTTGTTTTTGATCTTCTTTTCTGAGTGTGAGTGGCAAGATTATCTTTCAGTTTGTTATCTGTAATCAAGTGTTATGGACAAGTGTCTCAGCAAAACAAGTTTTCTTGTCACTGGTTTATAGATGTTTGCTGTCTCTTTTGCTTGAGAAAAAGAAACACGCCACTTGCTTCAATTTTTCATTATTTAAAAAAAAGAGGGATCCCTATTCTCACTTTTTCCCCCACTTGAAAGCGAGGTGAGTGTTTTCTACATTTAGAGTCTGCGTAACGCTTCATTTTTTTCTTGTTTTCTCTGGACTGTATCACGCACAGAAACAGCATGAGATGCCACAGCCTGGGGCAGGGGCAGAATGTCCGGTTTAGTGTGCATTTTCCCGCCATAAAGCAGTTCGTGTGGTGACATGGAGGTGGCAGAATGAGGGGTGGCGTGGTAGGCTTCCGTCACAGCCTCTGTGGAAGCACATGATGGGACCATTTGATGGCTCCATTGGCTGCTGGGTTGTAGACTGACGTCCGGTAGTGATGTACGTTCCTTTCCGTAAGGAATGTGGCAAAAATGGCGGAGGTCTGTAACAACACTCTCAGGATTACCGTGTCGGCAGAAGACGGAGGTGAGGAACCTTATAACATCCTCACTAGTGGCAGTATGGGAAAGCGCAATCTCAGGCCACTTGGAGTAATAGTCCATCAATGTAATAACATACCAACAAACAGGGACAGCAGTTTCAGTTGGCCCAACAATATCAAGGCCTAGTTTCTTCCATGCCCCGTCAGGCAGCGGTACAGTTTGCAGAGGGGCAGGGTAAGTACTGGCGGTTTCATCTTTCGATTGGCAGAGGACACACGAAGCTATGTAAGTCTGAACCTGGGAGTCTATCTTCCAAAGAGATGGGTGCTATGAGTCTCATGCCTCTAAAAACATACAGTAACTGTCCTTAACTGAGAGTTCGTCTCTGACTTTGTAGTAAGCCATCAGGTCAAGGCTCACACTTTTAATGGAAGGTGGCCAACCACCATCAATCTGCGCACGCAGAGCTGTCATTTCAGGGCGAGCACAACAGACAGAGTCAAAGTCAGCTACTGGGAGGGCGCTTAGTGTTGCGGAGATCTGCGAGACCAGTTCTGGTTCCACAGCTGTAGTGGAGTCAGCTGGAACAGGCAAGGGATGATGTGACAGGCAATCAGCTGTGTAGTTCTGGGAACCAGGTCTGTAGACAACATCATAGTCGAAACAGAGCAGGTGTGCTGACCACCACGCAGTGCGCATACCCGCCTGACCAACACCCTTTGTGGTAAGTCATGTCCTGAGGGCTTGGTGGTTGGTTCGAAGGGTAAAACGACAGCCCCACAAGTATGTCTGCCATATTTCTGCAGCCCACACGCACGCAAGCGCCTCTTTCTCAACGGTAGAGTATTTGCTCCCCGTTGCAGTTTGTGTGTGAGACGCAAAAGCCACCGGCTTATCTGTGCCATCCGACTGTACTTGATAAAAACAGCACCAAGGCCATAATCACTAGCATCAGTACAGATCTCTGAGCGGACAGAAGGGTCAGACAGTGCGAGTGCAGTGCTATCCACAAGAAGCTGTTTGACTTCATCAAAACTGCTTTGTGCAGCAGCAGTCCATGTAAATGTGTCTTTGTCAGTGATGCACTCACGCATGGGGGCCACGGCTGTTGGGGAGGAACTTCGAGTACCAGGCCACCAGACCCAGAAAGGATCTAAGAGTAGCAGCATTAGATGCAGGTGGGGCTTTCAGGATGGCGTCAAAGTGCTCTTGGTCTGGACAGATGCCATCTGCAGTGATGACATGACCCAGGAAGTGCCGGGAAGGCTTTCTGAAGTGACATTTGTTGTTGTTGAGCACCAGGCCAGACTCTTTTAGTTTCTGTAGTACAGCGCTATGGTTCTGGTGGTGTTCAGCAGCGGTGGCACCATAGACTATCAGGTCATCCAAGTAGTTTGGCCCTGTAGGATGGTAGCCATTATATTCTGTAAGGCCAAAGGTGCAGGAGCCAGGCCGTAAGGAACCCTACAGTATCTGAAGAGACCCTCATGTGTAATGAATGCAGTAAGATCTCCACTGTCATCATGCAGTGGCACTTGGTAGTAAACTGGCAGACTCAGTTTGCACTGCAGTTGTGATGGCTCTATATTTATTGCCTTAGGCTTGCTCTCAGGGGGTCTCAGGCCTGGGAACAATGTAAAGCTGGTTTGTGACAATTTGTGCTGTACAAAGCGCTAGTGTTGGCTGGGGTGGGTGACTAGGAATCTGTCACACAGGGCTGATGAGTAGTAGGTAGATGAGTGCACAGACACCTGCAGCAACACTGTGGGAGGATAAAGGACAAATACACACACACACACTCACACACACACACACACACTCACACACACCCACACACACACACACACACTCACACTTACACACACACTCACACTCGCACTCACACACTCACACATACACACACCCACACACTCACACACACCCACACACACCCACACACACACACACACTCACACTCACACACACACACTCACACACACTCACACACACCCACACACACACACACACACACACTCACACACACTCACACTTTTTGGTCTAGGGTGTCTTGGGGTGCACTGCCATATACAAAGGTACAAAGCGTATTCAAAGATTTTCTTCATTAGATTTTACAGATTGCCATGATTATCCCATAGACATTTCATTTTTCTTTTCATTAAACACATACTATACATGTACAATTAGTCACTTGGCAGACACGCACATCCAGAGCTAATGTTGCATTCATAGCTGCACAGGTACTGAAACATTAGTGCCGTCTTTGAAATGTAGTGCTTCTCCTCTCTGCTTTGTGCAGATGTGGATGAATGCAGGGAGAACCCTACAATCTGCGGCTCAAACGCAATCTGCAGCAACACCGCTGGCAGCTTCACCTGCGAGTGTAAGGAGGGATTCATTCCCAGCTCAGGGCCCGAATGGAAGCTGGGAGTCACCACCTGTACAGGTGAGTGGGGATGAATAATCCTCATTTTTGATCTGGATATCTTTGCTACTCACATAATGTTGTTGCAGTGCACACATCCTTCCTCTGTCCTTTCTCTGTCCGTCCCCACTCTCCCCCTTTCTTTCCATGATCATAAAGAGTAATGTGTGAAGCAGCTGTGTCCTGTTCACTGTGTTTAATTCTCTTTAGCTGACACCCTGCTGGTGTATGTCAGGCCTGAGAAAAACTTCAATGCAGTATTGCCATATTGTCTTCCACACATATTACAAATTATAACAATATTGCCCCCTAGTGGTGGAGTGGGATTTGAGAATCTTGATGGAACAGGGTTCCCTCTTAGTGAGAAAGTACAGAAGACAACAACATATTTGTAAGATTTTTCAATGAAGTCTCAAGAGCAAAGAAACCAGGCTTGGTGTAAGAGTTCAGACAGAAGGAGTATGGCAGCTCAAGACTGAGCAAATATGTGGACAAATAATTGAATAAAATAATTCAGTATCATTAATCATTTTGATTAATGGCTTCTCGCAATTACAGAAAACAGAACCTAGAAAGCTGAGACAACCCCCAGGTCCAAAGGATTTCTACATTGGGAGAATAAATCTCAAAGCAAACACAAACTGATCAAAGTTACAATGATCATTTCTTATGCGTTTTATTTTAACGTTAAAATAAACCATATCAGTGAAAGCAGAAAGTTAGTTTCAGCGATTCTATGAACCTTAATGCGAAACTCTGGTGACAGGCAATGTGAAATTCTCTGCATTCAAATATTTTATTTTATTTTATTATTATTAATTATTATTTATAAATGTAAACGTAAATGGGTAAAAATACACAGCCTGGCAGAGAAACAGCAGATAGAGGGGTATAAATACACAGCCTGGCAGAGAAACAGAGCCGATAGAGGGGTATAAATACACAGCCTGCCAGAGAAACAGCAGATAGAGGGGTATAAATACACAGCCTGGTAGAGAAACAGAGCCGATAGAGGGGTATAAATACACAACCTGGCAGAGAAACAGAGCCGATAGAGGGGTATAAATACACAGTCTGGTAGAGAAACAGCAGATAGAGGGGTATAAATACACAGACTGGCAGAGAAACAGAGCCGATAGAGGGGTATAAATACACAGCCTGGCAGAGAAACAGAGCAGATAGGGGGGTATAAATGCACAGACTGGCAGAGAAACAGAGACGATAGAGGGGTATAAATACACAGCCTGGCAGAGAAACAGCAGATAGAGGGGTATAAATACACAGCCTAGCAGAGAAACAGAGCCGATAGAGGGGTATAAATACACAACCTGGCAGAGAAACAGAGCCGATAGAGGGGTATAAATACACAGCCTGGCAGAGAAACAGAGCCGAGAGAGGGGTATAAATACACAGCCTGGCAGAGAAACAGAGCCGATAGAGGGGTATAAATACACAGCCTGGCAGAGAAACAGAGCAGATAGGGGGGTATAAATGCACAGACTGGCAGAGAAACAGAGACGATAGAGGGGTATAAATACACAGCCTGGCAGAGAAACAGCAGATAGAGGGGTATAAATACACAGGTTGGCAGAGAAACAGAGCCGATAGAGGGGTATAAATACACAGCCTGGCAGAGAAACAGCAGATAGAGGGGTATAAATACACAGACTGGCAGAGAAACAGAGCCGATAGAGGGGTATAAATACACAGCCTAGCAGAGAAACAGAGACGATAGAGGGGTATAAATACACAGCCTGGCAGAGAAGCAGAGACGATAGAGGGGTATAAATACACAGCCTGGCAGAGAAACAGAGACGATAGAGGGGTATAAATACACAGCCTGGCAGAGAAACAGAGACGATAGAGGGGTATAAATACACAGCCTGGCAGAGAAACAGCAGATAGAGGGCTATAAATACTCAGCCTGGCAGAGAAACAGAGCCGATAGAGGGGTATAAATACACAGCCTGGCAGAGAAACAGCAGATAGAAGGGTATAAATACACAGCCTGGCAGAGAAACAGAGACGGTAGAGGGGTATAAATACACAGCCTGGCAGAGAAACAGAGCCGATAGAGGGGTATAAATACACAGCCTGGCAGAGAAACAGCAGATAGAAGGTTATAAATACACAGCCTGGCAGAGAAACAGCAGATAGAGGGGTATAAATACACAGCCTGGCAGAGAAACAGAGCCGATAGAGGGGTATAAATACACAGCCTGGCAGAGAAACAGCAGATAGAGGGCTATAAATACTCAGCCTGGCAGAGAAACAGAGCCGATAGAGGGGTATAAATACACAGCCTGGCAGAGAAACAGCAGATAGAGGGGTATAAATACACAGCCTGGCAGAGAAACAGAGACGGTAGAGGGGTATAAATACACAGCCTGGCAGAGAAACAGCAGATAGAAGGTTATAAATACACAGCCTGGCAGAGAAACAGCAGATAGAGGGGTATAAATACACAGCCTGGCAGAGAAACAGAGCCGATAGAGGGGTATAAATACACAGACTGATGATGAGATGACAGGGAACAGGTGAGCAGGATGGGCTTCAGGTGGTGGGTGTGGCAGCAGGGCAGATGGGCGGGACATGAGGTGGGTTGATGGCTGAAAACAAAACAAACTCACATGTGTGCAAAAAAATCCAAACAAATGACACACCCACACTGACAGACTGGGGTGGCAGTGTAGCATAGTGGTTAAGGAGCAGGACTCGTAACCGAAAGGGTGCTGTTTTGATCCCCACTGGGACACTGCTGCTGTACCCTTGGGCAAAGTACTTAACCCACAACTACCTCAGTGAACATCCAGCTGTATAAATGGATAACATTGTAAAGAACTGTAACCTATGTCAGTCGCTTTGGATAAAAGCGTCTGCCAAATGAATAAATGTAAATGTATATTCCTCATGCTGAGCTCTAGCTCCCAGTTACTCCCAGTTATTCCTAGTGCCTCTAGTCTTTTCCTTTACAGAGTATCTCTCCTTCTCTTTCTCTCTCTCTGTCTCAGTTTGTTCTCTCCTCCTCTGTTCAGTTCAGTCTTTACATCAGTCTGCAGCTCAGAGTGTCAGCAGGACTCAAGACAAAAGAAGGCTGTTCTGTCATTTAGTCACTTTAATGAATGGAGACTTTTTCCCCTCGGTGTGGGGAGATCCCTCTAACAGAGAGAGGGATGTTGTTGGGAGAGGGGCGGCTGTAGATGACTGAGGAGAGGGAGAAATTAACCAGCAGCTGGGTCTCACCTGCAGCTCCTGAAATGATGGGTCAGTCTGCCGTAATGAAGCAGATCTGGATCAGTGATATGAGTGATCACAGTAAGAGGGACAGGAGGAGAAAAAACCAATGTGCATTTCAGTTAACATTCAATTCAAACTTTATTATTAAACTGTATTTAATATCCTAAAATGTGAATAAAATTTGTGGCAGCATCTATGATCAAATCTCAAGGACATGCTGCAGCTTAAAGCACTACAAGCCCAGGAGCTGAACTCTGAAAGGAGTGCTCTCAGTGAACATTTTTTAGAGCTCACTAACCTAGTCACAGCTATTAGACTACACCAAGCTCAGACCAGATCTGCCTCTAAAAGACAGAATCAACCAAACTATCACACAAGCCAAAAACATCTATCTGGAACATTATACCACTAGGAAAAATAACCAAGCAAATTAAAAACTGGACCCACAGACAGAACTACACATTGACATCATATCTCTTCACTGTCAGAGATACAGAGCACAGATAGATCAGCTGAATAGGAAACAGGGATGCATTTCTTTCACATTACATTACATTACTTCATTTAGCAGATGCTCTTACCCAGAGCGACTTCCAAATAAGTGCATCACTATGCTGAGAGTAGTTATTGCAAGAGGTCAGTAAGATACATACAAGTTACATGCTAGGCTAGTGCAGAGTGCCTTTTTAAATGAAAATAGCGATCTCAATTCACCTACATGGTAATTATTTCCAAATAATTAAAAAGCTCTGAATTTTTAGAATTGCCCCAAATTTTAAAAACGGGGATAAGGAAGAGGAATGAAAGTTTCTTCTGGGTGAAGGAAACACAACACCAGCAAGGCATGAGTCCGAGTGCCGCGACCTAAAGGACAGGGGTCAGGAAGGCCACTTCCTTCAATTCCTTCAAAATAAGGTACAAAAAGAAGTTAAATTTTGGCAATAACCATGCCACTCTCCTCCCCCAGTAACCTGTTGAAGAGATTTCCTGTTATTATTCAGTGCATTTTTCTGCATGGGACTGAAATATCAGATCAGTCATTGTTCCATGAAAAAAATAACACAATATCAGAACTGAAATAATTAACCTCAAAAGCCTTTAAATGCAGTGCTTGTTCCCACAAACACTTTTAATAATGGTCTCAGGGTGGACAAGACAAAAAGAACAGTCAGATTAGGGGTTCATCTCATCCAGGATGCCCTGACCAATCACACACGAGGGTAAAACAGTGCACTGTAATGTGGAAGTGAAGACACAGGCCCATCTTCTCCTTTCTTCCTCCTTTCAGTCCCTCTTCCCTAAATTCTCTGCATTCTGCATGAAGTTTTTATATCTAACCAGATTCAGAGAAAGTAAAAACAACTTTGAAGGAAGAGGATAACACCCCAGACTCAGCAGTCCAATGTTTATCTGGCTAACATTAATTTTAGAGTTTCATTTAACTGAGATGCTGCACAAGTACGGTGTTTGTTCAAATGTATTAGTTCTGAGATGCAAACTTGTTTTTTTATGTTTCAAAATGTTATCTTTTATCAAGTGTTATGTGCAAGCGTCTCAGCAAAAAGTGCACAGATATTCTTTCAGTCTTTTAGCTTGCAAAAGGGAAACGGGCCACTTCCTTCAATTCCTTCAAAATGAGGTACAAAAAGAAGAAGTTAAATTTTGGGTGTAACCATACCACACTCCTACCAGCACACTGCACTGCTTTCCTATCACTTACACCCAGAGAGGAGCAACAAGTCTGACAACAGCCCCAAAAGAAACGTACAAACATAGTACATCATAAGCAAACCTTTCTGCTTGTGATTTATCATGCAGACAATAACTAGTAATAATCATAATAATAATTACAGCTATAACTCTGAGGGCCCAATTCTACCAGAGAAAAAGCACGGTGTGTAGCATAACTGCACATGGTGCGGGGAGTTTTGGTAATTTCATATTGGCACATTCTGCAAAATGGCAGCTGTGCTGGGTTTGCAGCTTTGGACCCCGCTGCATTACAGCTGTGGTTTCTGTAGGAGGGTGATGGCTGGTAGCATGAAAATGCAGGTTGTAGTCGATATTAGAAGCATTACATGCGCCTTGTACAATATGTACTGAAGGCACTTGGCCGGTATAGAGAGATTTCCGGCTAAAAAAGCTTACTGAGAGCATGGCACCGTTATCATAAAGAAAGACTTTCATCATTACAGAATAGAAAAAGGAGCACACTGTGTGTTTGCTGTGGAGTGCTTTCTCCTCAAACGCTGTTCTTCTGTTCTCCTCCATCTCCCTACACAAGCTGTTTCTGGGATCCTCCCTCATTGCTGAGAGTGTCCCCCTAATGGCCCTCCTGGAGGAATCTCCAGCTCCAGCTCCAGCAGAGGGTCACTAACACCATGAAGCAGGTCCTGTGGGAGGCCGGGATCGTGAGGATCTTCCAAAGAACAGCCATGGATCTGGCTGTGATCAGCAGGAGGCTGCAGAAGCTCTTGAGGGAGGCGTTCTGCTGCACCTCCAGAAGGACTAAGACATGGTGATGGAAGAGGAGGGGGTTTAGCTAGAAGAGAAGATCATTCAGTGAGGGAGGTGCAGTAAAATTATTCACAAATGCATTCGGTTTGCAATTAGTAGATTTATTATTTTAGGAGTTACTAAAGTATGTATGTAATACAACTCCTCACTGTTGGTTTTTGTATTTTTTAAGGGGTTTTATATTATTAAAATAATTGATAACTGTCCCAATAAACCAAGGACTGTGTAAATGTTTACAACTTGTGATTTCATTTTCTAATTTAGAGTAACTGGGGTATACATACACATTTTCTACCATGTGTGATCACTTTGGCACTCTTGGAAAATTTTGAAAAATGATGAACATTAAATTAAAATTTTTTTTCTAAATTATTCTAAATTGCCCTTCTTCAATTCCAAGTTGGTGTGAAATGATTTGGCAGCTGTTAATGTAATATGTAATATGATTAATCTGTAATTCAAGTCACCATACTGTACACGTGTTTCTTATTGTGTTCATTTAAAAAGTTAACATTTTTCAAAATTAATTTGAAATTAGTACAGTTCAAAATGAATGTTTAAGTTACATTTCTGCATTAATCACAAAATGAGTCATGCCTGCATTTAACCAATTTTGCCCTTAAACTTTTACTCAAGTTAAAGACAATTACGGTTTGCTGACATCAACAATCATGAAAATAAATTTAAAATATTCTGTTTGTAATGAGAAAGTAACACTTGTGTTTTGAATTGTAAGTTAGATTTCTGGCCAAATGTTGATTAAATCCAGGAGCAAATTAATATTAGTTTACAATAAATATATAATGTGCACGGCTATTACCAAAAGGAAACATTGCAATACTTCAGTCCTGTGTTCCTGAAACACAATAAGTGTTAAATGACAAGTGGGAGGCACACAAGCGTAGTTTTGCAAAGAACTCTCATTAGCCTTTCTCTGTCCTTCAGAGACAGAAGAGTAAGGTGGAGCCCGCCACACCCAGCGTCACAGAGCGCTCATGTATTTATAACGCACTGAAACAATAACATACTGTATGAGCAAGTCTGTTCCTGTCACCCTGCAGTGCTCTCCTACTGAAGAAGAGTGAGAGGTCCCTGTGTGTGAACTTTCCAACATGCAAACTGTCTTTTTCTCCACACTTTTATGTGAGTAAAGTGCACTTTTTTTCATTTTTACGTACATTCATAACTGAAACGTGTGCAGATATACGGTATAAATTGCTTGTCAAAAAAAGAACACATTGTGGGTTTTAGGCTAAACCACTCTATGCCGTTCACAGCTGGTCTTGGTTCCTGCTGTTGGTTTTTTGCAATGTGATTCTAGAGCTGATGCCACTCAACACTTTGATTGATGAACTTGTGTTTATGTTATTTGTACCGATAGGTAGAGCATATTATTTTCACATCTGTGTAATTTGGCATTTTGCTACTATTAAATTATTTGAGAATAAATGCTGAAAATGGCTGTAAAGGGGAATAGATAGCCGAGCCTAACTGTGTGCTGCGTGAGTGAAAAATAGAAAAGAAAAAAAAAACAAATCCAAGCATGGGACGAGGCAGGCCCCCCAATCCACGGCAGCCAGGGTGAGATTACTGACTCACCCGACTCTCTCGGGATCTCTCGCGGGCCAGCTGTCTCCTGGGCTCCACAGCCACCAGAACGGTGGTTTGTTCAGTTCAGTTTTATTAAAACTGCAATAAATGCACAGAAATAATAGTAGAACTTTATTTTACATTTTATCTAGCTGACATTTACGAGGGGGTAAAAGCAGTACATTCAAGCATTTGAACTTACGGGTAAATATTAAAGACACTCAGGTGAAATTAATGTGTAATTACTGGATAATGCTGCTGCAGTTACTAATATTTCTACTAAGACACCATCTGGTGACAATTGTTAGCCATTTAACTTAACTCAATATTGTGAAATTAGAGAGTAATTTTGATTTGCATTGTTACCAAGTAGTCTGTTTACCTATAATTAATCACGTAAATTTTATGAAACTAATATGTGCCCTAACAGTAATTAACATTTCTGTAAACCCTACTAGTAATTACTTCATATGGAACTGAATACTGAAAACAAAATGCTGTTAATTCTGCATTAACAACATGTAGCTAACCCTGCGGGGTTTGCCTGGCGCATTGGCGCTTGCTTACCTGTAAGTGTGAAAATGGACTGTGTGACGGTGTGGCGACTCGCTAGCTGTTTTAACGGTAAAATAGTTATTTCTGTGGCTGTAATTACTTGCCTGTAAAATCAGGAATCCTCCTCAGCATCGGTGTCAGGGAGGACACAGGTCGGTATGTTTATTTTGGGAGACTGAGGACAGCTTTGTTGGGGGTCCTGTTATCTTGACGGACTAATATCCTAACTTCTCATTTTAACGAAATTTCCTCCATCCGAACTCGTCTTGGCACTCAGGACTGATTTTCCTTCGTTTAATTGGGGATTCTTGGTCTCCAAACTTCAGGACTGCTTTCTCAGCCAAACGCAGTGTGGCAAGGCAGCGCTCTCTCTATCTCACTCAGATACGAAAATGAATTGTCTTTCAATAAATGCCCAAGCTTCAAGACTGCTGGAATATGTTCAATCAGTATCAGCTGTATGTATGCTACAAATTGGACTGTGAATTCTTCTGATTTTCTGAGGTGGTGTAGGCCTATCTCATGCAGTTGTTATTGTTTTTCACTGGCTGTGTTCATCCAGTCTGTATCAGCTATTGAGTTTCAGGGATGTGAGTAGGGAAGATCTCAGTCTTAGATGCAAGAAATCAGCTGAATCTAAGAGAGAGAGAGAGTTCCTCTTTTAAGTCACAGAATATTTGTACTCTCAGTAAGGAGACAAGGTCTGTTATTGATGCAACCTGTGGGACAGACGAGATGTGATGGTATTTAACCAAGGTAACAACGGCGACCAAACATTAACTAGAATCGTTTTTATTTCTCTAATCTGACTAAAAAAATGTTCTAACACACGAGAGGGCATGCTTGTAATATGTCCTTCCATGCCAGAAAGAAAGAAAAGCTAATTAATTAGGTTAATTAGATTGGAAACAGCCAAATCGCAATCATCAACAATCTCATCCATTAGACTGAATGAGAAAGAGTCTCAGTCAAAGTGTATTCTAATGTGTTAGCCAGTGTATAGATAGCTGTCACCAGAAAGCCGGCATCTCTGCCTAATCTTTTTATGGAAATTGGCTTTTACGGGGTCAGTGGGGGTACAACAGCTGTGTCCCAGCCTGGATTCACCCTCCCAGGTAGCCCCACTCCGTACCTAAAGCATGAGAAACCCACTCACTGTAGGGGAAAGCAAGGGGTTAATGCTCAGAAACTTACTCATGCTTTAGGTACGGAGTGGGGCTACAAAGATAAACTAAGATAAACTTACTCCAACCAAACTACTGTCTCTCGCCTGCAGGGGGTGTTCTGGTACTGTGGAAGGGGTCAGAGCAGATCGGTGAGTATGTTAACTGTGGAACTGCACACTCTTCAACACACAGGCATAATGACTAAATATGAACAATTTGTAACTAGACATGTTTCCCCACACCTTTGTAACCAACATTTATATGAAATATTAAACTTGTTGAATTCTAGCCGTTCTCTGTCATTGTTTCAAAAACCCAGAAAAAAAATACATATAACCATACCACCAACATCCACCCATAACAACTCTAAGAGGAGATTCAAAGGTGGTGGCAAAGACTAAAAAGGAAGAAAAGTATGGGAAAATGAAAATGGTTAAATTGCAGACAGTAAGAGTGGAAGGCAGCCACTGTTGATGTACAATGAATTGCAGTGACGAAATTTCCTGCTAATATACATGTCTGCGCTGCAAACACATTCATCGGTTTCTTTCCAAACACCTGCTTGGAAGTGGTTGTCCCACTTTGAACACACTGCTGAGCAAGCTCACTCTATATGTCTGTCTGTCTGTCTGTCTGTTGGATTTGAGTATATCAGCAGTTTGTGTTCTTCATGCTTCAGTGCTCCTGTGTGAGTTTAAAGGATGCTAAAGGAGCCTAATGTGCAGTTCCACATGCATAGAAAAAATACATGCAGTATATTACAGATTATGCTATGCACACTTCAGAGTGGACAATCAGCTGAATATGACCCCCGATCATAGCAGAGGAGAATCTAAACCTGAAGCTGTGGAAGGTCTCAGTCCTTATCGGTCTCTTTGTCTCTGTCAGCACCAGGTGATTTCCAGGTCAGACTGGTCGATGGGAAAGATTCCTGCTCTGGGAGAGTGGAGGTCTTCCACGAAAAAAAATGGGGCACGGTGTGTGATGATGGCTGGGATATGAATGATGCCAGAGTGGTCTGTAGAGAGGTGGACTGTGGGAGTGCTAAGTCTGCTCCAGGTAATGCCCACTTTGGACCGGGGAAAGGGAAAGTCTGGATGGGTCATGTTCAATGTTCAGGCCATGAGGACTCTCTCAAGGATTGCTCAAACCCCTCGTTTGGACTTTTTTCCTGTCCTCACTCTAAAGATGCTGGGGTTGTCTGCTCAGGTGAGAACCTCCCCTTATTCTGTCATTCATATAACGTAGTACATAGACCCATCAGACAGTGATTGATTATATACATAAGCAGTCCACTTCTAAGAGTATTTTTGGCTTACTCTCATGTAGTATGATTCTCAGTTATCTCAGCTGCACATATGCATAGAGCTACAAGAAACATACAGCAATGCAGGGGCACCACTACTCAAAACTATGTAGCCCATCAGCTAAAGCTCCAAAACTGTATTTAAGGGCCCAAAATGTAGAGGAGGAGCCTAACCAGAGGGGTTAGGTAGGATATATGGGGACACATGCTGTCAAGAAGCTGGCCAATGCCCCTCACAAAAAAGCAATGGTTGGGGCAAAGCATACAAAAACTGATAATTTATTTTAACCCTTTCATACATAAGTTTTAAAATATTTCCAACTGCACCCCAGTGTGACTTAGTTTATGCTGTGTAGCACGCATGTTACGTTACACAGTTTGTTATGTTTTCATTAGCGTTATTAAGCTTCTCATGGTTTTCACTGCCGCATTTGCCATACTTTGTAACCCAGTGGTAAGCCAGTGGTTGCCCCTCACTCTGAACACACAGCTGAGCAGGTCCCCTCTGTCTGTTTGTCTGTTGGATTTGAGTGCATCAGCAGATTTGATGCTTCATGCTTCAGTGCTCCTGTGTGAGTTTAAAGGATGCTAAAGGAGCCTAATGTGCATAGAAGAAAATACATACATAATATTACAGATTTATGTAATGAAGTGGAATAATGTTATACTAATGATTTTCTGAGGTAGCAGGTTACACCAATGCTGAATACACAGATCAGCTTTTGAATGAATGCATTTTTGCCACAATAAATATTTGCTTTTAGATTAAGCTGTGTGCACTTCAGAGTGGACAATCAGATGAATGATATGATCCCCTCTCATAGCAGAGGAGATTCTAAACCTGAAGCTATGGCAGGTCTCAGTCTTTAGCAGTGTCTTTGTCTCTGTCATCATTAGGTGTTTTCAAGGTCAGACTGGTCAATGGGACTGATTCCTGCTCTGGGAGAGTGGAGGTCCTCCACGAAAAAAAATGGGGCACGGTGTGTGATGATGATTGGGATATGAATGATGCCAGAGTGGTCTGCAGACAGCTGGGCTGTGGGAGTGCTGAAGAAGCTAAAGGCGATGCCCACTTTGGACCGGGGACCGGGGATATCTGGGACATTCAGTGTTCAGGCAGTGAGGGCTCTATTGAGGAGTGCTCACAGAATAAGGTTGTACATAAAAGGTGTTATCACTCTGAGGATGCTGGGGTTGTCTGCTCAGGTGAGAAACTGTGTGTGCGTGTGTGTGTGTGTGTGTGTATGTTACACAGGGTTACAAAGAAGTTCTTCTTGGAGATAAGGCTCTACCTAGATCCATAAAGTGTTCTTTCACAACAACAAGCCAAAGAACCCAATATGGTTCAAATTAGAACCCTTTTTACTAACAGTGCATACAGGTACCTCAGAAAGGGTCCCTTGTTTGTTTTTTCCTTTTAAAATTGAAAAAAAGATGTCATCAAAGCTCCCTCTGGTGGCCACAGAGGCCCTATGCAGCCACGTAATTCACCCATGCCAAGAGTCGGCACTGGGAAGAGCTGCACTGTCAGGCCTGTGCATATTGTTTAATTAGTCTTCATGCAATATACTATCTTTTAGGATTTTTATTTCATGGATATGTAGATTTCAGACACAAAAATCGAATGGGTACTCCTCCTCCACAGCAATACAAAGTTATAGCACACTAAAAGAGAGTCTACATCAAAACAAGATTCTACAATACCGGAAATATTCTATGAAATATAAACACCAACAATTAAAAACCCTGCATGAACATGTAAATGTTTAATTGAATTGATCTAAATCTATTTACAGTACACATGATAGCGGAATGCTATGGAATGTCTTGGTTGTTTTGATTGTATATTTTATATTAAGGTTTTTTAAAATAATAAATTATAACTAATGAATTTAAAATGCCACCCTTGGTCTCAACAAGAGGGATTTTTAAATTTTGGAAAAGTTTTAATAACATGAACTACAGACACTATTTCAAGCTGAGTGTTACCGGGAGAACAACAGGACACAGGTTGCACTCACTCAGAAGTGTTTTTGGCCTGTTCTCCACACGTCTGTTATGCTTTTTTTTGATTTTCAAAATGCCAGTATTACTAACACCAGCTTGTGCTGTAATGTTATGTTTGCACTGTTGAAATAGGGTCCAAACTGTTTTGTAAATGATTTATTAATCAAAATAGATCTGATTCACTCGACATTTTGCATAGTTCAGAAGTACAGTACATAGTTCAGTAGTACAAATATGTTCCAGGAGTTAAGACAACACATTTGATGCCCCCCAAGATGCATGCTAGACTCTTATTTATTGATTTCTCTTCGGCATTTAATAACATCCAACCATACCTGCTAGCAGAGAGGCTTATCTGTCATTTTAAACTTGATTCTAACCTGATTGGATGGATCATGGACATTTTAACTGATAGGTCACTGTGTGAGAGTTAACAGTGCTGTCTCAAACTGGCTCTACTCATCTACTGGTTCCCCTCAAGGTTGCTGTCTCTCCCCCCTTCTTTACATCTTGTACTCTAATGAGTGTCACAGCAACTACAAGAACAGACACATTTTAAAGTTTGCTGATGACACTGTTATTGTTAGCCTTTTTGAAGGGGAGGAACAGGATCATGGGCCGGTGGTGAATGACTTTGTGGCTTGGTGTGATGAGTCTTTCCTCCATCTAAATGTGTCAAAAACAAAAGACATGAACAATGATTTCAGGAACTCATAACCAAGCACTCTGCCTACTGTTATAAAAGGTGTTGACATTGATATAGTGGATAGCTACAAAATATTTACAAATATTTTTTGAGGTAGCATCAACATGGGAGTCAAAACACAATTTGTCCAGGAAAGACTTTATTTTTGGAGAAAAAAACTCTTATAACATTTCTACTGAGATGATGACTCTCTTTTACAGAAGTTTCATTGAATCTGTCTTAACCTTTTGTAGTATTGCGTGGTTTGAAAACTTAAATTTGTCCAATAAGAACAGACTTGGAAGTCTTGTTAATATGGCCAGTAAGATCTGAGGTCATGCCAAGCTTTTGGACATTTATAACAGGCAGGTCCTTAGGAGGGCACACACTATGTTGGATTGTCAAGACCGTCCACTCCGGAGGGAGTTTGTGCTATTGCCCTCAGGTCAGCGTTTCAGGGCTACTGTTTGTAGGAGTGAGAGACTCCGTGTCTCTTTCATTCCTAGTGCTATTGATATGTTTAATGGCAGATAGCACTCTGGTTTGCATACATTTAACTACCTTGTACACTGGCACACTTGCATATTTGCACACTAGCACATTGCACTTGGTACGAATTTTCTTTTCTCAGTACATTGTACATTTGCACAACGGCACATTTTTTACTTGGAATGAACTTCCATTTCCTGTACTAGCTGTACTATGTACTGTACTATGATTATTGTGCTGATGTTACTATGTACTGTACTATGATTATTGTGCTGGTGTTACTATGTACTGTACTATGATTATTGTGCTGATAGTCGATGTAGTCGGTGTTTTCGTTTTGTATTCTGTGGGATGTGAACCCTGGCTGTAAAACATTTTCCCTTAATGGGATAATAAAGATAACCTAACCTAATCTAACCCAACACACACACACATACACACACATTTTTTCTCACAAATCTAAATTTATTTGGCTTTTGTATATTGTATTTTCTGCATCAACTTCCTTAAAAGGAGTAATATTTGTAGTTATATTCCAATCCTCTGTGTCCACCTTGAAGAATTAGAAAATTGAACCTACATTTACGATTCCTCTACCACAGTGGTACCTAATGGCTTGCAGTAATTCTACTTTTAAAATGTCACAACTGCTACGATACAATAAGGTTCAAGATGAGAGCAAGTTATTGGGTCCAATCAGGTTTGTCATTTTCCCTGTAGTCTAGAGTATGTAGCACTGTTTCAAGCCTAGATCTGGGGCGTCTCATGACAGTGTTCAAAAGCAGTGCAGCAAAGTTTTCAAGACTCTGAGTGAACTAAAGACAGTGAAGTACAAAGAAAACACTTGTGCATTTCGACAAAGGTACAGCGGGGAAGGGGGGGGGGGGGGGGGGGGATAGGACTGTGCCACACATGGTTTGTGGCCATTACCACAGCTTAACTTGTAAATGAATTAACAACTATGTGATTGCATTCTGTTCTGTCAATGGTTATCTTGTCTTTCATCCAGAATATGACACAAAAACTGAAATTTATCAGTTACATGCTTGATTTCTTCATTGGAATTATATTTTCACTTAGTTTTGATCCCCATAGGAAAATTATTAATGATCAGTGATCAATTCCCAGAGCCAGTCTGTCAGGATGGTTTAGATTACAGTGTGACACTGCATATTTATTACTTTTGACCTGGGACAGTCATGTGATGTTGTCACGGTTGTCCTTCTTGTGGGTCTTAATGGAAGTGCAGTCCTGAGCTCCAGTTCCAGGTTTTACTACATTCCTCCTCATTACCTGTATTCACTGTCTCTGGACAGACAGGGCTGTGTTTGAACTGAATGTATTACTTGTGTTGCAGGTGGGACAGAGGGAGAAGGAGAATGTAAGGTGAGAGCTTTCATTCTGTGGGAAGGAGGTTGGGGTCCAGACAGCAGGGAGTAAGAGTGAGAAAAAGGACCAGAGACCAAACTCCTGCTTGCATTGTCTGCATCAGTGATATTTCACATTGTTCAAACATGAGTCTAAGCGCAACACTGTGTGCCTGCAAGAAGTTTTGTCAGGGCTGTGCGTCCTCTCTAGCTGCAGAAATCCTCCCCCACATGATCAGCTCTGCTTGGTCGTCTCTTCCAGGGTAAATCAGAGGAGCAGTGCCAGCTGGACTCTCTGGATAATCTGCTCAACAACAGCAGCTCACTGGTACTTCCATCCGAAGTGAATTCAGTATTTCCTGCCATATTTACTGTGCTGTGTAGCTCTGCACAGATACTGGCAGCCATGTTGCAGTGGAAGGATGCTTCCTCTCTGTCTTTTTCTCTACCTTTTTCTTCTTCTTCCACACCCACCCTCCCTCCCTCTTCCTCTGTGTGTCTGTGGAGATTGAGGGTCTCACTGGGTAGAAAAAGAAGTGGCAGAAGCCATGTTGGTTTATGTCACTGATGTGTCACCGTGGTTTTGGTATACATAGATTTTTTTCAATGCCATTCTCATGTTATAATTACAGTTTAAACTGCCACGTTAAAGTTTTATAATTGCTGCATTATTACTGTGTATTACCGGCATTGTTGCTGTTATTAGTGTGCTATAACAGTGTTATTACCTCACTGTTCAGACACCAGCAATGTTGCTGAATGTGACTCTGCGTGCCGTGGATCTGCTGTCTCAGTGGAAGGGGGAGGTGGGAGAGAAGCAGATAGATGTTGCACTGAAGATCCCAGAGAAGCTGGCGTTAGCGCTGGTGAAGCCCACGCAAACCCAGAGCAGCAGCCACCTCTCTACCAAAAAAATAGGTTTGTACCTAATGATGTCCTTGAGCCTGTGGGTGTGGTCATCTGACCTGAGCCCAATTTTTGGTTGGCCTTTTGACCCTTTGCTCCAATGGTCCAGAGATCACTGTGTCTTCAGGGCTGAATCTCAACTATGATGTCCTTTCCCAGTAATCTGCTGCTGTATGTCATATGTGGAAGAGCTATGTTGGTTCTGGTGTGTTTTTTGTAGTAAATAGAGGATTGATGTGACAAATCAGGGCAGGGCTGAGTGAGGGCTCAGGTGTTTTTACGCTGTGAAATTCACCTCAACGCAACATCCCTTACCACTCATGCAGGAGCATCAAAGCAAAATTCATGCAATCCGCCAAGACACCCGCATGTAGCCAGTACAAGAAAAGCAGAGATAACTCATTACTTTACATTACTGTCATTTAGCAGACACTTATCTGTAGTGATTTATAAGTTACAATTTTTACATTTTATCCATTCATACAGCTGGTATTTCCAGAAGCGATTCGGGGGTAAATACTTTGCCCAAGCAGGGATTCGAACAATGCAAAGGTAATGGCAACCACGCTGCCAAAAATCTAGGGGTAACTTTGGACAGAAATCTATGCTTCAAAGACCATATATCAGCCACAACCAGGATGTGTAGATTCCTGTTATTCAACATCAGGAAGACCTTACCCCTCCGTATACTCAGCCCAAGTGGTGATCCAGACTGTCATCCTGTCATGTCTGAGCTACTGCAACTCACTGCTTGCTGGCTTCCCGGCATATGTCAACCAACCACTGCAGCCTATCCAGAACGCATCTGCCCGATTGATGTTCAACCTCCCCAAGCAGACTCCTTGAGTCCCTCCACTGGCTACCTGTTCAAGTTCAAGACCTACTTACCTTACTAACCTTTAAGGGACTTAATGGATCAGCCCCCCAGTACATACAGGACATGATGAAGGCCTACAAGCCTGCAAGAGTGCTGTGCTCCGCTACCTTTGGTCGCCTCTGTGTCCCGAAATGCAAGGGCAGCATCTTTTGAACCCGCCTCTTTTCAGTGCTTGTTCATTTACAATCAACAAATTCACAATCTCATTTTTATTGCCTTTCTGTAAGAGGTGGAAACATTTGCCATCGGGCCAGAAGCCAACCTGGCAGAAAAACCTCAGCTAAAAGCCAGAGACAACCTTCTGGAAATTGATCTACTCACCATTGCTAAGAACAACAATGGTGAGTCCACAATCTACACACCAGCCAATGACACAATGCACTGCTCATTACCTGGTCTTTCTGGATCTTTTTATTCCATTTTTATCTGACATTTTAACATCACACATTGCAGTGTATGTAATTGATATGATATTTCACTATTTGAAGGAATCGTTTTCCTCTTTAACACCTCTATGTGATGTTGTCAAAAATCATTTTGTTAGTTGGTAAACACATGACCACATATAGCTCATTAAGACTGCAAGCAACTTCAACTGGTGATGTATGTAGGTTATGCTCCTTAGAAGTTCTGAAGGGAAGCCTACATTTGAATAAAGGTCTGTGTTCTGTGTATGTTTCTGATTTCTGTTGGTTCTGTTGGTCTCTTCTGCAGGATCTGGAGCAGTGGTCTTCATAGCCTACGCCAACATGGAGAATGTGCTGAAGGCTGAATTCTTCCACACGGAAAGAGAGACCAATAAGACCATGATGTCCAGTGTCATCTCTGCCTCCCTCCCCAATACCAAAAACACAACGCTGCCTGAACCAGTCAACTTTACCCTGAGACACCTCACAGTGAGTCCTTGCTCCATCCATACCGCTAACTGACCCCGAAAAACACACCAACTTTAGCCCTTATACTTACCTAACATTAATACCCAGGGAACACAAAATTTGGTCTTTACCTTTTCATTCCCTTTACTGAGCCCTCAAAACAAACAAACTTTATACCTTCACCTAATTACATCTCTCACTAACCCACAATAACAGCCACCCCTCCTCTCCTACTGACCGCTAATAACACACTAGCTTTAGACCTTTTCCATGCACAGCTGTCACTGACATCCAATAACATGCTGTCATCCTTCCTCCACCACACTCCTCACTGACCCCCAATAACTCACTGAATGTGTCCTTCTCCACCCTTCCTACTCATTAACATTAACTAAAGGAATTTTAGTCCCTCTTCATTCACACCTCTGTCTGTAATAACTTAATTATTTAATCATTCCCCATCCGTACTCCTCACTTATCCCCCAAATCCCCCCCCCACCCCCCCACCCCCCTGCCCAAGCGAAATACTACATTTCCACATTCCCCATTCAGGCTTCTGAATGACCCCTAATAACACTTAGTCCAATAACTTCAGTCTTTACTCATTCACACTTGAACCTGTAGGACTGTGGGACCAGGGCTGAGTGCTTCTGCTGCAGCTTTTGATGGTGTATCAGTCCCTGTAGTCCACAGTTTCCATTAGTGGAACCCATTGATTTGTCAAGTCAAGAGTCAAGAGAGATTTTATTGTCAGCCCATCCATATACAAGTATACAGTAGTAGTAGGTTGAAATAATGTTTCCCTGAGACTCATGGTGCTACATCCAGTCAGTGAAGATATGCACAAGACAATAAACAGACAAAACATCAAGACATACAATGGAAAAAGTGGCAGGCAGAAGTGAGCAAGTAAATTGTAAACAGTTACACCTTTCATAAAGTGGCTATGTGAATTTAGGTGGAATTTCAGAAGTACTGTCTTTAAATGTGTGTTGCTGGAGTCCAGTGAAGAAGCTGTCGGGGTGAGCCATCTGTAGTTTGCTGATTCTCCCGTAGAGTTTATCCAGGGCCCCCTGGCATTAGTATTAGCGCTAGATCTCTATGAGTGCTGAGCAGTGCACAGAGACGATCGCTGCTTTCATGCACTATTCCTTGTTGATGTAAACACACAGGCCACCGCCGCGGGTCTTACCAGACAAAGTGGCAATCCTGTCCGACCGGAAAGCGGTTGGCCCGTCCAGCTGAATGGCGGAGTTACGTTCGTGCAGCCATGTCTCAGTGAAGATGAGGGTACAGCTGTGTCTCATCTCCTTTCGGGAGGTCAGGAGCAGTCTTATGTAGTCCAGTTTATTGTTGACGGAGCGGACGTTGGAGAGGAAAACAGACGGGAGTGCTGGTCGGCTAGAGTTAGCTTTTAGCCTAGCATTAATACCAGCTCGCTTCCGCTTCCTCACACAGCTTGCGGCGTCCTTCCAGGTGGTCGCCATTGTCCGGTGATGCCGTGGTCTTGCGGTCCGGTGTCCGGAGCACACCAAAGCGGCACAGTTGGTCCAACGTGCCTCCATCTGGTTGAATTCAGCATTGTTTGCCGATTTTGACTAAGGTCTGGCAGTCGTACACATAGCGAGGTAGTTAAAGACAGCCTGCGGAAATCAGTAAATGCTAACGAAACAAAGCACAATTGTTTGGGACCCGGAGTACCCACTGTGACCTAGCACAACGCCATCTTGGATCAATCATTTGGATTTTGATTTGGTGTGTGCTGTGCCTCCCTCCCTTTCTCAGCAGGTGGACCCTGAGGGCCAGCTCACCTGTGTGTACTGGAATCAGAGCAGGTGGATCGTGGATGGCTGTGAGCTCACAGAGACCAACGCCACTCACACCGTGTGCACCTGCAACCACCTGTCCACCTTCGCCCTCATCATGCAGACCACCTGAGGTGAGGAGGGGAAGGACCTAACCAAACAAGGTGGGCCTCAACCAAGGGTATAATAATAGAATAACTTCTGTAACAGCACTAACTCATGTGCTTCCCCAGCTAAATCTAACACAGGCAGTTGAGTCCTTATTAGGTAAATATAAATACTCAATAAAATTATATTTGATATGCTTTTATATTCAAGAAATTTATCAATAATGCTAAAGGGAATATGTTTTATATCTAGATGTCTTAGATAGCACTCAGGTGTTGAGTGGTGGCTTGACTTGAAACAACAAAACTAATCCAAAAAGTAAATATTTTACTGCATTGGCCTGCATCAAGACTTGCAAATTTATTGAAGGTGTAGAAATACTTGGAAAAAGATGGAGGATGGAGTTTAGACTTCCACCAAGGATGGTGCCATGCTGATAGGAAAAGAAAGTTTTTGATTTATTCTGATATATAACTTTAGGTAGTGAGAATTGTGACCTAAACCCCTACTGACTGCACCCCAGTGAAACCTCTTGAATGGAGAGAACTGAAAAATAAGTGTTTATTCCTTGCATCAACAGGTGCTCACACCTGAACTTCTGTTTTTAACCCATATAACCCAACAGCTGCAAATTGTGGACATATGAGCTTCCCTCATTCTCCACTGAATAACTTGCATAGCAACATTTGTTTTGACATTCACAGGAGGCTTGTTATTTCAGTATGTTGGATATATCATCAGTAAATGAAAAATCGACTGTCTAACAGGGAAGTCTGCCTATGTTTTTACCAGGGCTTCTCTCATTTACTTCAAAAAGAACCACATTTTTTCATCTCTATCATCTCAGCATGTAGAAACATTTTATGTACCAGAAACACAGGTCTTACATGGTACTCAATCAGATGTCAGCACAGAACAGGATTTTATACAATGAAATCATGATCTCCGCCTGCAGTGTAATCAGATGTGCATCTCTCAGCTCAGCTAACCATGCAGATGACAAGAACAAATTTGATGATTACTGAAAGCATTTCTTTTTATCTGAAATATTAACTGATTTATCATGACATCTATGTGATTGCAATCGCTTAAAATCTATACATTTATGTATTGTTGATTTGTATTGATTTTTTATCATCATGTAACTTTACTTATTGTTGTGATCAGTGTTTGAGTAAATAGTATTCATTGTCTGCAATGTGTCGCAAATAAATTAAAGACAACAGTTGTCTTATTTTTAAACATCTGACCATATCATCGCCTGGCACTCAACTGATACTTTTGGACGATACAAAACAATGGAATGTCCCTATGATAGATATAACTGAACTGGCATTTACTTTTGGAGGTGCATACAAGGAAGCTTCTTTAAGAAGTAAAAATTATTTGTGTGTATGTGTGTGCATGTGCGTGTGCGTCTGCATGTGCGTGTGTGTATGTGTTTGCGTGTACATGTGCATGTGTGTGTGTGTGTGTGTTGTGTGATAGGCATTTACACACATTACATGTTAAGGGAGTCCAGAGTTACTCAAAGGAAAGCCAGCAGAGAAGCTGTGTCCTCACGTGTCTTCCTCTGAAACACGTTGAATTGCATCGAGTGCTCCAGAAAGCAGTGTTGAACGAATCAGTACAGTAACTATGCTCAGTAATACAGTGTTGAGTGAAATGAGTTGAGTTCTCTCCCCGCCCTCTTCCTCTTCCTCCTCCCCTTCTCCCAGCTCCCTCCCTCCTCTCTGTCTCTGCTCTCCCTCACTCACATACACACTGCGCCCCCTGCTGGCCGTTACAGTGCACTGTCTCACTGAGAGAGGAGTTGCATTTGCTTTGTACTGGTGATACAAGCACATGCCTTCCTCTGAAACACGTGATGTCAGCCATCGCCTCTATACACACCGCAGTCTCCATGCTAAGCTTGCGCAGACATGAGTTGGAGGAGGATACTGAATACTCAGCTTTAAGCAGGCAAACGGCAAGTGCCCAACTGACCAGCAGGGGTCACTGATGAGCTACAAGACGAACAAACTCCCTCTTGGCCCCCAACATCCCCAGCAGAATGAAGCTAGTTATGTTTCACTGCTGTGGACTTCTGGTCATAGTACGCCAATACACAGCTGGGTTTGAGCCCGGGACAAAGGGCTCAGTCTCACACTGGAAACTGCCTGGGCCTCTCAGGAGCCAGGAGCTGTCCTGCTGAGGAAATCAACCAGGTGATCAATGCATCAACCAGGTGAGCATCAGTGCTGTGTTCCACTGTGACATTCAATCCACTGTGTCACACACACACACACACACACACAGGCACACACACACACACACAGACACACACACACACACTCACATATCAGTTTGCAATTCCACCTACAGTAGAGTCCTCATCAGGCTGCCACACATGCCCATAGATGGCCCGAAACCGTCAAAATCTTCTTTCTTCATAACTTCCTGGTTTACCTTGCTGGTCTGTACTGAGTCCTGTCCTCCAAAAGGAGCCCCTGTTCCCCATAAACATGCACCCCTCTTTCCCAAACCAGTTTTGGTGACACTTGTTGAAGTGGTGTAAGATGCTGCTTCCTTTCCTGAGCTAGCGCGTGGTGCTGTCAGAGGAGTACAGGATATGTTCTACTCCTCAGCTTTGTCGGTCAGTGAATTTCTTTCACAGAACCTCACACCCGCCGAAAACCAACTGGCTCCTCCCCAGGTCTGACCAGGACATTGTCCAATCACAACACTTCTTGGCTGCATCCATATACTCATACTGCCATACTGTGTAGTATGCAAAAAGCAGTACGTCACAGTCAGTAGGCATTTAATTGTAGTTGAACGGTACCTGGATGACTTACTACATCTGTTGAAATTTTGAAGTGTGCAAATGTACTACACTATGCTATCCCATAAGTCAGCTGGAGCCCGAACAACCGAAGAAGAAGAATTCCCCGGGAAAAAGAGAAAGAAGATGGCGGTGTAGTCAACTTTGCTAAGCCATCAAATCAATTGGCTTTGTTACGTAACGTTAGCTTTTCATTTTACCTCAGGTCGACAGTCAGCTAAGTAAAGCAGGCTGATTTTTAAAACATGTAAACATCCGGGTCAAAGGACAGGTAAGATGGCGGCAGAGTACATCCGAACTGTGTCCTTACTACTCGCTCGCATACTCATAGAACGTACTACAGTAACGGTCGGGTGGTAGGTTCTTAACCGACGTTAGCGCATACTGAGTATTCGGATGCAGCCCTTGTTTGTCCACAGAAAGAAAGTGCTTCACATGGGGGGATTCAAATGAAAAACTTTATTAGCAGCTTATTAAGAAAAGAAAACATCAGAGCTACTGTTAAAATATGTTTTTTGCATGTCCAAACCATGGCTTGATAATAAGATGAGTATTCACAATAAGAACATGGAACTTACGGTACAAAAATATTTAATTTCACATCAGAACTCATTTACCAGATAGTCTGTGATCATCACACCTATATCAGGAACACTGCTACCTGTCTTAGGTACTATCTGACTCTAGCATCAATGCACTGACAACAGAGCATTAGTGCAAGTCTCTATGGACTCTCATACCCTCATTCTTTCTCCCTCTTTTAAACCTTTTAAACCACTTTTAAATTGTCAATATCTTATCAAGAACACTGTGCAGTAAATTATCAGGCAAAAACTGAAAATATTATTTGTAATCTATGGAGGTCCATTCTATATGTTATTTCACTCAGATCAATCAGTGTGGAAAATACGCATTCCTGATTTTAAGGCCTGTACACAAATAACAAAGAGATCAACAGAAACACAGGAACAAAAAAGTCTTTAAATAAAAATAATGCCTCTCTTCACCTCTCCTTTTCCTGGGTTTCATTTGATTGGTGTCATGTCACGTTGAAAAAAAAAACATTTAATATTTAACGCTTTTTAGACATTTCACAAATCGAGGAAGGGTTATGTCAATTATGTTCATCTCCTTTGAGGAATGATTGATTAAAAGAATGAAACCCCCCCCCCTCTCTCTCCCCTTCTCTCTCTCCCTCTTTCTCTCTTTCTTAGTCCTTTGTTCGGAGACACATCATTCGGAGCTCTGTGCAAAGAGAATGACAGGAGCATTAGGATTGGACAGATACCTTCAGTTCTGCGCAGGGTGGATTTCTGTACCACCGTTTTGACTGGAAGGAAGAGCAGGACAATTATCTGGGGCCCAAAGCAAAGCCTTGAGAGGAGAAGGGGGCCTCATTTGGAAATTTTTCCTGTGATCTCAGACACTGTAAAAGCAGCATTAGTGCTGTGACACTTACCGGAGTCAGAGGAGTATCTTGAACCTGATTCAGTATGAGCAGCATCTTCCTCGGGAGGAAGAGGAGCAGCAGTGCTGTCTGAGTGAGGAAGAGGAGGAGCAGAGCTGTCAGAGTCAGGAAGAGGAGCAGCAGAGCTGTCAGAGTGAGGAGGAGGAGCTGAGGGAACAGGAGTTAGAGTTAGTTCATTACATTCTCTCTACATTGAGGGGTCATGTCAGCCCACGCCAATGAATGTAGATATAAAGATGAAGTACAACAGTGTCCAAAATAGCCAGCATGAAATGTACATCCTCTTACTGCTGACACACGCTTCTGTATTTCCTCTTTACTCGAGTGCGACATTTCCATGCATCAGGACAGAGAAACAGCTCTGCAGTGTTAGTTAAAATTTGCAGCTGTTAGCATTTTAAAACCACGAGTGATAAAGGTTACTTAAATTGTGAATTACATGAATTACAGCAACAGTTTTAAAAACTCGAGTTTTTACCATTGCACAAATGTGTATTGTACAAAATCTAGATAATTAGACTTCTCAAAACACCTTTATTAAATTAAAAGCATAAAATGCATATTGATATGCATGCACAACATATTTGTTTGGGATTACATTGCAGCTATTGCACACAACTGTTTGGTCATTCTGCATTTATTAAGGCATTGTGTGGTTTTTGGCAGAATTTCTCTGTCTAGTGTGTTACAGTGTTTAACTCTTTTGAGACAGTTCTGTTTTAATGCTTAAATTGTTTTAGTGTTGCTGGCATCCAGGATGACTGACACTTACCTCTTTTAACGATAAGGTCAACTTCGGTGAAGACATCAATTAGCAGACCTCTGATTCCACACCAGTATGTCCCAGCATCCTCCAGGGTCAGTCCAGTGATGGTCACAGCGAAGACTCTCGCTGTTCTGTCATCATACAGAGAAAATCTCCCTTTTCGTGCCCTAATCTGGCCTTGTTCAGTTTCAATTTGGATGTTTTTATTCGGCCACTCACATTCCCCGTTGCAGAGATATTTTAAACTCTTTTCATATCCTGTTAAATACGAACACTTTATTTCAACATTTCCTCCTTCATGCCCTGTCGCCGTGATGGTCTTTCCTGAGTGTGCACGCCTCACAGCTGTTAGAAAAAAGATAAGAACATACACTGTAATTATTAAAGCTCTTTAACTCTTAAAATATAAATATCATAAACACACAAAGAGGAGTGACAGAGATAAAGCACCTTGTACTGAGAGACACTGTAAAATTGTTCAGTAATACATTTTACACGTGTCAGTGTTCATACAGTGTTCAGTGTAACGGTGCTCAGTAATAAAGCATTGAGTTAAATGTGTCAAGTGCATCATTTTACACCAACCCAATGTTAAATATAAAAATGTTAAAGAATACACTGATTGAATTGCATCAAGTGCTCCAAAAAGCAGTGTTGAATGTACAGTATCAGTACAGTAACTATGCTCAGTAATACAGTGTTGAGGGTAACTCTGTTCAGTCTCAGTGTTGAGTGAAATGGGTTGAGTACTCTATAATACTGAGTGAAGTATGTTGAGTGTAGTAGTGTTGTGGTCAGACAGAACTCACCTATTAGACAGAAGGTGACGATAAGGAGGTTCCTCATGCTGAGCTCTGGCTCCCAGTTACTCCCAGTTATTCCTAGTGCCTCCAGTCCTTTCCCTTACAGAGTATCTCTCCTTCTCTTTCTCTCTTTCTGTCTCAGTTTGTTCTCTCCTCCTCTGTTCAGTTCAGTCTTCACATCAGTCTGCAGCTCAGAGTGTCAGCAGCTGTGTGTAGAGAGACATGGCCCTGCCCTCTTCCTCTTCCTCCTCCCCCTCTCCCAGCTCCCTCCCTCCTCTCTGTCTCTGCTCTCCCTCACTCACATACACACTGCGCCCCCTGCTGGCCGTTACAGTGCACTGTCTCACAGATTGAGGACCTGCACTGTGGATTAAACACAGAGATGTTCTTCCTCCATGGTAACTGTCAGCACTGCAAAGACCCACTACATTACACTGTGACACCATTGTAGGGACAGCACAGTGCATGCGGGTTCAAACAAAGCTTTGAAGGGCAGCTCCAAAGGTAATTTGTTCAGTCTCCCTTTGAATAAATATAATCTTTATTTAGCTCTCTGTGCAGTCAGGGTCAGCTGATGGCAAAGCCCAGCCGTGAGCGTGTTTTAGGCTGTGGGGCTCAGCTTGGATTGAGCATCCTCCCCAGGGGAGCCGATCGCTAACTCTCGCTATGTCCAAGAACCCTTGAACGACACTTTTAGAGCACTTACAAAAAAGGGAGTTTGGAGGCAATCCTCCAATAGGGCTGGGACGTACTGTACAGTAATGTCTGAACATTTTTACTGTATATTTGCTATGTTTTTTTATGGTTTATTTGTTGAAGATTGTATAATCTTTGGGCTCGTGTGGAGACAATACAAGTCCCACATATAAGTGTACTGTGTCCTCAAACAGATGCTGCTCTCAGCTGAGAACTGTCTCATTGTGGAACTGTACACATCCTGTCCCCGTACTGTCGCTATACTTGCTGTATGCACTTTTGTAAGTCGCTTTGGATAAAAGCGTCTGCTAAATAAATAAATGTAAATGTAAGTGCATTATCTTCCTTGCAGTGCTAATGCTAGGATAACTCATACAAAACATGAACGTGGGGCCTGCAGTCACCAACAGAAAAAAAAGAGCTGAGTCCTTCAGAGTGCAGGTTTCCTTTATTTGTAAAAGTAGAAAAAGAAAGCAAAAAGAAAAAGAAGTAAAAATAAATAAAAACAAAAGTTGTAACTTTAACATTAGCACACTGCAATCAGTTAACAATCAAATTACACAATATTGAAACCTTCTGTATACAAATATATAACTTTAGAAAGAAAAGCTAACATTGTTAATTCCCGAAAGTAAGATTTCACAGAAAGTGCTTTACTGATTATTGTATCTTAATCACTCACAGCAGAAGTAATAAAAACAGGGTAGAGAAAATGACCGACGTTGAAAGAGTGACTGGAGCTGGTCCTGTGGAGCGACCTGTGGAAGGTGACAGAATTATCATCACTGAACAGGTGACCAAATACAGGTGTTACTGCTGCACTGTTACCGTGTGGGTCACTTGACTCTTAGGCTCAACCTCATAATTTTTTTTTTTTCCTCTATTTGTGTTCTGTTCGGTTCACAGTTTAACCAAATTGTTTTTGGAAAGAAATTCATACATAGGCACCAACTTCAGTATTTATACTGAGACAAATTTCAAGCATGTAAACATACGTCTTGAGACGGGTAACCTGCTATATATATATGGAGAGAGAGAGAGAGAGATAAAGTGAGAGAAAGTGAAGGTAGAGAGAAAGACGGAGAGGGAGAGGAAGAGAGAAAGATATAGAAAGAGAAAGTGAGGGGGGGAGAGAGTGGGGAGATGGGGGGGACGCTTGGAGAAGGAAGGAGCTGGTAAGAGAAGGGCTCGTACTGTGGACTGCCTCGTAGATGGCAAGGAATCCATGGTGGGACAGCACGCCGTCCGCTGAGAAACGGAGCGTCAGGACATTACCGCTGGAGACGACAGGCTGAGGCACGATCCACCCACAGAAGGTGCCCAGTGTGGAGCTGCTGTCATTGATCTGCAGAGAGAGGGGAGTCTGAATGACTGCGGCGCTATTGTAGCATAGCGATAAGTAGTAGGGCTCGTAACCAAAAGGTTGCTGGTTTGATTTCCCAACCTGGGGCACTGCTGCTGTACCCTTGGGCAAAGTACCTAACCCCGAATTGCCTCAGTAAATATCCAGCTGCATAAATGGATAGCGTGTAAAAACTGTAGCTCTGGGTAAGATGTCTGCTAAATGACAATAATGTAATGTAATATGAGATTGAGATTGAGATTTGAGATTGTTTCATTTCAATTGCATCTGAAAAAGTTAAATGTTCAGTTGTTACTTGTCATTGCCTAATTGTGTGTGTGTGTGTGTGTGTGTGTGTGTGCGTGCATGTGTGTGGGGTGTTTGTTAATATTTGAACAAAACCAACCATTGTTTAACAAGCCACACCTGTCTAATTAAAGCCATTTAATACAGGTGTAGCTAGACAGCAGGGGGCTCTGTTTTTTTTTTTTTTTCAGCTGAATGTGTGCTCTTGCTGATTTCTTTTACTTGTTGGTTTTTAAATTAAATCATTAAATCACCGTTTTTGTAAATTTGTTCTTCCTGTTCATCTTCGTGAGAGGCATTGGCCAGCTTCTGCACACACGAATAAAGTTTTCAATGAAACACAGCTTTACAAACATTAAGGAAAATGTTAATCTGCATTTGTGTCTGCAGGTGGGTTCACCTTGATTTTGCCTTCTTGTAGTTATTTCGACAGGTGAATTTACCCTCATGTAATTGTTAATCATTCACATTACATTTACTTAGCAGATAAAGTTATCCAAAACAACTGACAATTTTTTAATGTTATCCGGTTATATCCCAATGTAGATTTACTGAGGCAATTCCTTACAGTCATTTAGCAGAGCAGCTTACACAGGTTACTGTTTTTACATGTTAGCCATTTACACAGCTGAATATTTACTGAGGTAATTCTGGGTTAAGTACCTTGCTCAAGGGTACGACAGCAGTGCCCAAGCAGGGAATTGAACTGGCAACCTTTCAATTACAAGTCCTGCTCCTTACCACTATGCTACACTGGCGGAATTCAAATTAACTGCCATGTGCAGGGGTATAACAGCAGTGTCCCGCTTGGAAAATGAGCTCTCAACCTTCTGGTTATGAGCCCTCCTCCTTCCTCACCACTACAGCAGGTGGCTGCTGCTTTGCGTAACTGTACCTGGGGGGGGGGGGGCGTTACCTGGACGTAGTCAAATATGCACGGGAGCCCTGAAATGCCATCCAGCTGGAAGGATATGAAGGTGATGTTTATCACGGCGTTGGGCGGGACGGTGATGGTCCACAGGCAGGTGGTGTTTGGCTCGTATTTCCCATCCTGGTTTATGTCCGGAGAGACGAAGGCGCCAGTGGGGTTAGTCAGGTTACCCCCACAACCCTGCTGGGGCTCTGGAGGGAAGGAGAGAGGGAGAGGGAGAGAGAGAGGAGGATGAAGGAGAGAGGGAGAGAGAGGGACAGAGAGGAGGGTGATGGAGAGAGGGAGAGAGAGAGGGAGGGAGAGAGAGGAGGGTGAAGGAGAGAGCGAAAGAGGGAGAGGGAGAGAGAGGAGGGTGAAGAGAGAGGGAAAGAGAGAGAGAGAAAGAGGGGATAGGAGAAACAGAGAGAGAGAGGGAGGGAAGAAAATAGGTAAAGAAAGAGTGAAGGACATGGGGATGGGGAAAGACAAAATGACAAAAGGCAAAGAGATGGGAAGGAAGGAGAGAAATTGGGAGGGATAGGGAGTGACAGTTAAACTGATAGTTTATCAGAACTGTATATCCCTGCTTCAAAGGTGGCCATGTATATCAGCGCATTTCTGTCACACCACTCTCTTTAATAAATTATCCGAAAATAAACGTCTTGTGTTACACGGATTACAAACTCCTAAAGGTGAATACTAGAAGTCAGTTTATATCTATAAAATAAATCATTAGGCTTAACAGATACCACGGTCCATGTTTGTCTCCACAAACACCTGAAAAAGATATGGCTGTCATCAGCTGTTGCTAAATCAGAAATTGTATATAATACATGGAATACATTTTGAAGAATGTTTTTACCAACTGTAGACATTATATTTTACATTAGCGTTATTATCGTGGATCTTTTGGTTATGAGCTTGCTAGCGCACTATTTGCAATGCAAGTGCACGTACAGCCCCAAAGGGTCTGTGCTCAGCCCTGCAGCTGACACACTGAAAGAGGCTGGAAAAAGGAGGGAAAACCAACAGGAGAGGGCGTCTTACTGTCTGCCGTCCAGTAGGTGGCGCTGAAGACAGCGATGGAGAGGTACTCGGTCAGGAAGCTCACGAAAGCTGGGTCTGCGAAGAAGCGCACGATCAGGAGGTTTCCGGAGGAGACAAAGGGAGCGGGTACAGCCCTGCCGCAGTATGTGTGCTCCGCTGAGGAGCTGGCACTGTCTCCATTAAAGATCTGAAAGACAAGAGACAGCGTTATCAGATAAATGCTGCATCACCTCTGCACCACACTGACAGTGAGAGAGAGAAAGAGAGGGAGAGAGGGGGGGAGAGAGGGAGAGAGAGAGAGAGAGAGAGAGAGAGAGAGAGAAGGAGAGAGAGGGATAGATACAGACAGAGAAAGAGGTTAAGAGAGAGAGAGACAGAGAAAGAGAGAGAGGGAGAGAGGGGGGGGGGGGATAGAGGGAAAGAAAGAGATGGAGAGAGGGAGAGAGAGAGGGGGGAGGGAAAGAGGGAGAGAGAGCTGGGCAGTAGCATGATTTGCTCTCTGGTGTCACACCTGTGTAAAGGCACACACATCTACTTTAACCGTATAAAAGGGCCAAGTTACTCACATTTACCGATCTTGATCAACACGTACTAATTTGCAAAACACAGGTTTGTTGAGAACAGTTTTGATATAAACACACAAATGAATTTTGGTGTGCAAACACGCTTGCAGGTATAAATGAAGATTATTATATGAACATATATATGTTCATGTGGGCGAAACTGTAATGTAAAAGAATACTGTCTTTTGACAGAGCACCACACACACTGCCTCCCTGATAAGAACACAGTCTAACCCTATCCCTTTCCCTAACCCTGTCCTAAACCCTAACCATAACCCCATCCCTATCCTTAACCCCATCCCCATCCCATGGAAGGATGTTGCTATAGACTGAATATGATTAAACTGGTGATTCAGACAGGATACATCAGTGGTGGGAATGATTACTGTGCTGTTATGAATTGCAACACCGAACAGTGCATTTGGAGAAGCAAAAGATAAGTAAGAAACTGACAACCGAAAACACGTAGCTAGCAGCACTGCAGCTTTAGGTAAGTTTACCTTTATTTGGTCACACCTGCAATCATACATAATTGTACCTGCAGGTGACCTTACCTGATGTATTCATTTTTCCGGGTGAATTTACCTTGAGGTCCCTCGTATCATGTAAGGTGAGTTTACCTTGACATAGTAGTGTCGGCAGATGCCTCCTGACAAGCCGTTGAGGCGGAAGGAGGTGAAGTTGAGGATTATGACTTTGTGGGCTGGCGCGGTGATGGTCCAGGAGCAGTTAACGGGTACGTTACGCTCGGCTCCTTCAGGGGACCCGAAGGTTCCAGTGTGGTGGCTCAGGTGACCCCCACAAGTCAGCTGTGGCCCTAGGGGTGAAGGACAGAGAAGAAGGGAAAGAAAGGGAAAGGGAAATAAATTTGGGAGGAGAAGAGAAGACAGAAAAAAGAGGAGGAGGCACGGAAAGAAGGAGAGAGTGGGAGAAATATGGAAGGATAGAGAGACAGCTTGTGAAAAAAAAAAACTGACTGGGTAAAAACAAAGAAGAGAGACAATCTTTGATCATTAAAATCTGAAATATCCAAAAGCGGCCATGTTTCCATGTTGCACGATTTGTTTCCCTGTTTGATCAATCGGATGCCAACTAACACAACTGCCCAGATGTCAGTGCTCCCGCCCCCTAGCTGTGGTGTTTTTGTTCTTCCCTGTCCATGTGCTTTTTGTTTTCCTTGTGTTCTAGCCCTGCCCCGCTCCCCGCCCGGTCTCCACCCGCCTGATTGCCTCATCACCCTCACCTGCCTGCCTGCACACCTGCTTCCCATCCCCTCGTCAGCCCTGCCCTATAACTGCTCTGAGTGTCCCTGTCCTGCATGGCTCGGTGTTCAACCCTGCCTGTTCCGGTTTTCCTGTACCTGGATTTACCCTCGGACTGCCTCTCTGGTTTTGACCCTGCTTGTTAACCGTTTACGATCTTGCTTGCGATTTCATTAAATCTGCCTGGAAACCGACGCTCCTGTGGTCTGCGACTGAGTCCTTGCCTGAGCCCTGACACCCAGGTAACATCACACAAACACTCTATAGGTATTATTCCAGGAGAATGCTACCTGCTGTTTCCTTTATCCTGTCACACAAAGTGGCCCTTTGGAGTATGACTTCAACATGTGAAGACAACATGGTCTTTAAAAATTATGGTGGTCTTTCAAAGTCAAAAGCACCTCTCCCTTTGCTGGGAAGGCTAAAGGCAGGTTTTGCTTTCGGTGAGAACTTGTCTCTAGACAGTGTCTCTAAATCTACCAGTCTGATGGCTTCTCTTCCTTTCTCCCAGCACTGTGAAATCCACAGTGGCATTTCTGTTGCCAGAATATTTTCCCCATACTTTCCCATTATGCCTTTTTGTTCTTTTCGAAGAGGCAAAATGTATTCTGAAAATTTGTATCAGAAAAAGTTACAAAACAGCGCAAAGGATTCCAGGCTATCAGAAATCCTGTGCTGTGTGGCCTGACCTCCCCGCTCACCTGTACAGGTGATGACTCCCAGCCTCCCCTCCCCACTCACTTTTACAGAAGGTGACTCCCAGCTTCCATTCGGGCCCTGAGCTGGGAATGAATCCCTCCTTACACTCGCAGGTGAAGCTGCCAGCGGTGTTGCTGCAGACTGCGTTTGGGCCGCAGATCATAGGGTTCTCCCTGCATTCATCCACATCTACACAAAGCAGCAAGGAGAAGCAGACAAGGTCCGCATCACAATCACCTCAGGAGGATGGGTCAATACTTTATGGGAATAAAGTTGCCGAGGAAAGTTGCTCCCTTACCTGAGCAGATAACACTGGCGTCTTCACGATGACTACAGTTGTGTTTTCCAAACCCATTGTGAGAGCACTGTGTGAGAGAGCAGTTGCTGCTTGAACACTGAACCTCATCCATCCAGATGCTCCCGTTCCCCTCTCCAAAGTAGGCACTACCTGGAGCAGCCAGAGCACTCCCACAGCCCAGCTGCCTGCAGACCACTGCAGCATCATCCATATCCCAGCCATGATCACACACTGTTCCCCACTGGCCATCGAGGTAGACCTCCACTCTCCCAGAGCAGAGACCACTCCCATTAACCAGTCTGATCTGCAGACCACCTAACAGTGACAGAGGGACAGAGACTGATAAAGACTAAGACCTTCTACAAATTCAAATGAGAACATATCATGCAAAGACAATAGAGCTGTACTGTTTATTGTTAGTAAACATGACCCACTTTTAAAGGGTGCATGGTCTGACCAAGTGCCTTTTAGAAGGACAGAATTCTTTTTGCTATCATTGTGCACTTGAGGACATGGTTTTCTCTCAGTTACGTGTCTGTTGTTGCAGCTGTGTTAATAAAACCCACTTGTACGGACACAGTCCACCGCTCTCCTTAATTACTAATTACAGCAAAGATGCTATAAAATAATAGCTTTGAGATCTGGCCAGCTTCAAGACATCACTCATCAGACAAGACATCACTCATCAGACAAGAGAGGCTAATGAATTAACTGACAAATGCAGGACTCTTGCAAGTAAAACACAGCTAAAATAATCACCTGCGTTAAACCAACTGTGTCCTTCAAACAAGTAAAAATAATGCCACCAGCGACTTGGCCAAAGCATTGCATTATGGGAACTGAAGAACAAGAGGAAATGGCTGCTTACCGGAGCAGACAACACCTGCATCTTCATGATGGCCACAGTTATGGACTCCAAACCCATTGTGTGTGCACATTCTCAGAGTACACTCGCTGCTTGAACACTGAACATTATCCATCCAGATGCTCCCGTTCCCCTGTCCAAAGTAGGCACTACCTGGAGCAGCCAGAGCACTCCCACAGCCCAGCTGCCTGCAGACCACTGCAGCATCATCCATATCCCAGTAATCATCACACACTGTTCCCCACTGGCCATTGAGGTAGACCTCCACTCTCCCAGAACAGGAATTATTCCCATTGACCAGTCTGATCCGGAGACCCTCTAGCAGTAGCAGAGGAAAATAGACTGATGAAGGCTAAGACGTTCCACGGGTTGAATCAGAACATCAAGAGGGCTGAATTTTTCTTAACTATCAGTAAACACATTCCACTGCCAAAGGGCACTCTGGTGGCCTCCTTTCCACATTCAGCTGTAATTTGTTCATATCCAAGAATCATTATAAATATCATTTTACATTATGTTATTGTCATTTAGCAGATGCTCTTAAGAATAAGAATAAGAATAAGAAATACTTTATTAATCCCGAAGGAAATTTGAGGGTCACAACTGCACCGTCCGGCACACATCAAAACAACAAAGAATAAATTGAATAAAATAAATAAGAGGTATAAAATACAACAAATAGAAAGAAGTTGTTGTATTTTATACCTCTTATTTAATTTTAGCCTTACATAGGCTGCAGTTTTAACTTGTTATCCATTTATACAGCTGGATATTAACTGGCACAATTCTCAGTTAGGCACTTTGCCGAAGGGTACAGCAGTAGTGCCCTGCTCGAGAAACTACATTAGTCAGTATAATTGAACATGCATCAGAAAGCTCACGCTGTTGAAAGGATGAAAGTTGTGAGAGACTGTTGATCTTAAAGGACAGGCGTTCACCATCGAGCGTCTCTCAGTCTGTGTGTGAGTGTGACTGTTTACGATCACACTCACTGCTGTGAGTGCTCGTGTATGTGGAGAACACGTGTAAGCAGCCTTCAGGAACAAATGTATGTTTGCAGTGGTATTTAGCAGAACAATTAACGGCTGGGTGTTCAGTAGTGTGTAGTTCTGCTAATAACAGACTCACCAGTGTGCTCTGCCCACTTGCACAGCACCAGAGCGCCCCCTGCAGGTGAGAGAATGGTTTCAGCAAGTTTCTGAGCATTAACCCCTCGTTTTCCTTGTCAATATCATCAGGCTGGAAAATATGCCATCCGCCACGTACGCCATCTCGCCAGTGATGTGGCCAAAAATACACAGACTTGTGCATTTACATACACACACAAATCTTCAAGTACAGGCCATAGTCTTTTATACTTTATTAAACTAATTTTCCACCAAAAATATATGAAGCACAGTCAAAATATGATATTGTGATTTTAAAAATGAAAAATTGAACTAATTTTCCACCAAAAATACATGAAGCACAGTCAAAATATGATACTGTGATTTAAAAAAGGACAAATGCAATCAATTTTATTCTTTTTAATCCCAAATTGAAGTAACAAAGAACACCATCACGTAAATCATCACCTATTGTAGTCTGCAGACGGTGTAAATGTGTCCTGGCAGTAACATATGAGCGTCGCTGCAACGGTTTCTCAGACCCTCCTGCCTATTTGCATTCGCACTGTTCATCTACATCAGACATGCGTCTGTAAGCAAATCATTTTGCAGCGTAGCTATCTGAGAGGACTCGTGTTTGTAAACATGCGTGCTTCACAGGTCGCCTGTTTGTGCAGTGTTCTGATGATTTCCATTTCCTTGAACAACATGTTCTTCAAATCCTCGCTAACTGTGGCAATGAGAATAGTTTAGAGATTAGTAATGAGCTCAGCTGACACATATACACACACACGACAATTTTAGTTGCAATATTAAAATCATACTGACCGCAATATGCGGAAATCCTTTACCTGATGTGGTTGAATTGCATGCAAAGTTACGTTTCACGCCATTAATTTCCAAAAGATTATGGTTTGCGAGGCGCCGTAGTTTTCTAGTTTTCCATATGTAGATAATTAAATAAATAATAACTCCGGGTTACTCACCTCCCTATGTACATCGTAAGTTGTATTGCCAAGTAGCAATGTGTGTACTAGTTGCCATAGTACTGTGGTCGTGTATGAATGTGGCATATATCCGAGATATTCCGTTTTTCAGCTCAATTAGGTCTACTGTGTTCTCTTTCTTTGTAAGCCGCGGAGGATAAATGCATTCACTAAATGACAAAAAATTATCTTAATTTAGTTAACACCATTAATACGCGAAAGATTCACCGTCTGAGATCCCGCAGTATTTGTGGAGAAACAGCATTTACAGAACTGGGGCGATTGGATGTACCTAGACTTTCTTACCAGCAGTTTTACTGTGGAAGTCTTTAACAACAGCATATCATGGCTACCATTTATATTAGTGATAAGGCTTGTCTTCTCAACCATGCGACATTTAACATTTCAAACGTCAGACACACCAACTTAAATTACAGTTACAGGGGTATCCAGTTGTCCATTCACCGTCAATATGATTATTTTAATTTGTTGCTTTTGAAATAATATATTTATATTACACACACATAACACATTAATCCAAAACAAAAAGTTTTGATTTGTGAGATGCTTTGTTTTAACCTGTTTGCATCGAGCTATTTGTCTGTAATCACTTTATGGTGTTAGTGCACTTCACCACGGAAAATTTTAACTGGACCATGACATTATCCCCAAAACTGTTCACAGTACACTGAGAGGACAGACTAATGTAGAACTGAATCAATGATAGGCAATCACTTGTGTGTCCAAAAACGCACATAACAGTAATCAAATAACGAATAACGCGCATAAACATTAATCAAAAATCAAAGGTGTATTGAAATGAGAAGTGTTAAATACTCACAGAAAATTGTGGCAAAAAGGTTGATTTTCATGACTGACTGTTGGACAGTTCCTGCGTGTCAGTCACAGAGGGACCTCTCACTCTTCTTCAGTAGGAGAGCGCTGCAGGGTGACAGAAACAGACTTGCTCATACAGTATGTTATTGTTTCAGTGCGTTATAAATACATGAAAGCTCTGTGACGCTGGATGTAGACAGTTCCACTGTACGCTCCTGTCGCTCAAGGAGAGAGGGAGAGAGAGAGAGAGAGAATGGTTACTTATTTAAGCAGCCTACTCATTGTATATCTACCTATTATGACTGAACTTGGACTTCTGACTCCTTATACCGGAATTTGAAAGCTAATTTTATTTTTGTCTGCAAAGAATAGAATATTGTTTAGAAAATAAATTCTAAGGAAAGTGCTGAATTTCGTGTATGCAAGCATGCAAACTTCGCGAATTCGATGTCCTAGCTAAATTCCCAGTCATGCTCTTTCGGACTTGCCTTCCAACAATCCCGTAATTAAACTGTCGTAATAACATATCTGTTGATTATTATTATTATTATTATTATTATTATTATTATTTATTATTGTTGTTGTTGTTGTTGTTGTTGTTGTTGTTGTTGTACATGATCAAATACTGGCGTTGAAATTGTCAAGTAAACAAAACGGAGGATGTTCCAAAATCAACATTTTCAACGTTCTGCTTTCCCTTACTGTTCATGGAGTAACTAGCCCAATCGGTGATTTCAGAAATATTCGCAATGAATAATGTATTAATACTTCTGTGGTCATTCCAGCAGATACGCTGGCCGCTCGCTGCTGTCTTTACCACCGGAGAAGGAAACACAGTCGAGTCCTGCACTCCTGACTCTCCTCACGCATTGACGCAACTTGCCTTTTGTCAAAAGATAAACACATAGAAATCGAAAAAATAAAGAATTGAAAGGATGATCGATAAATCGAGAATAAATAAACTCAGCATATTTAACGTGTTGATTTGGTGTAATGGTTTTGTTGTAATGGTCTAAACGTAAAGGTTTGGTTGCAATGGCTTAACGCACTCGCTAGCTTTACCTGCTAGTTTGTACCTCGCCTGACCAACCTTTGGAACTTTGTCATGCAGCGCTTCTAATATTGTGACTCTGTATGGTTTTTCGCTTGTGTTGTGTTGTACCTCACTTGTAAGTCTCTCTGAATAAAAGCATCTGCCAAATGAATAAATATAAATGTAATGTAACTGTAATAACTGGAGTCAACAAGCCTGATCATCTCATGTAACATGACGAATAGGACACCTGAAAACACAAGCAGGGCCTTCTTATTCTTTCAGGACAAATCCTAAAAGGGTTACTTATGTTTGCACAGACGCACATCTTGTGATCGGTGCATCTACATTTTCATATAACTTTTCAGGGTGTTGGTCAGATGAGGGGCAACTGAGGTCAGCTGATTCTCGACACTTGTCCATTAACTGATCAACAAATGCTAAGTATATGGCCTGAGCTTCAAGAAGCTATTGAGTTGGAATACTATTGCATTTGCAATCAGAAATGGGGTCACCAGGAGACTATCTCATGATTTATGTGGTTAAAGTATTTTCTTCTTGATGCTGTGCAAAACTTGTGCATGCTAAGTACTTCTTTGCAATCTAACCTACTCCAAGTAGAACACAGGTTGTGTTATGGTAAGTGGAATCAGAGTGCAAAGTTTCAAGGCTCTGTGTCTTACAGTTGATTTGTTGGATTTTTATTCCAGGGGTTTGGGAGGAGACTTCCAATCCTAAATGAAGTATGTTATTTTATCAAGTTTCCTGAAGTCACATTAACTGACATTACTCATAAATCATGCGACATGCAGTCACCTACAAAACAAAGAGCTGAGTCTTTAAAAGTGCAGATTTCATTTATTGATTCAAGGAGGAAAAACAGGTGTGTCTGTCACACCTTGACTGGAACTCTCTGATATAACAGCAGCATGTGTATTTAAGTAGCCTGCCAATTACAACCAATACATGACAATAAATTTACAACCAATTTACACATTATGGAAACTATCTGTATATGTATATATAGCTTATAAAAAATGACAAAAAGCCAGTCGTAGTAATGATGAAAGTGGGAAGGGACCATGTGGCAAAGAAAGCGCTCCAGTGATCCATTACACTACATGCATTTAGCAGACACACTTATCCAACTTGCAGCACAAGAGAACAGAACTGAAGCCATTCAATTTAACAAGCAACAGTGTCAGACCAGGCTAACAACATCCTTGTGCTAATCTAAAACTAGACAGCCTAGAAACTAATGGAAGCCAAGTACACACACTACTATACATCACATAGTCACTAGATCACAGAAACCATAACACACTGCGATAAAATATTATTATATTATTATTATTATACACATAAAATAAACCAGAAGCAGTGCAAGCAGGCGCTGTTAAGGGGCGGGGACTAATGTGGAACCAAGACGCAGTCTGGAGAGGCGAGGGGCCGTCAGTCTGTGTTGGAAGATGGGCAGTGATTCTGCTGATCCTCTTATCTTGATCACTCACAGCAAATGTAGTAAAAACAGGGGTAAGAAAATAGCCGACGATGAAACAGCGATTCACGGGGGTCCCCCTGCCGTAGCAGAACGAGCTGCGGAGGAAGTACAGAATTATCAGTCCACGCAGAGGATATTTCCATATGCAAACACACTGTCACTGTTGTGCTTGTTACATTCTGAAACATTGTATGGAAATATCACAAGTTCTTAAATAAATGATTTGATTCACGTTTTACCCTTCTTTCCTTTATGACAGACAGTATCTCACACATGTATCAATTTGCTTTCATATTGCAGTTAGATTTGGTTCCTGTCACCTCCCCCTCATAGGTTATTTGACCATGTCCCAAAAATTCAGTGTGCATGTCATGACTATAGGTGTGGTGTTGGATTTGAGAGCATAGTTTTCACAAGAAAGTCTTCTAATCTAAGTTTTCAGAGCCGTTAAAGGGCAAACACTGGAGGAATCTTTCAGACTTTAATCTGTTACCCCATCAAAGACTTTACAGATGGTTCTGTCAGCTAAGGGCAACATCTTATCAGATTGAGTTCATCCCTTCCCTGTTCATAGAGATGCAATATCAAAGTTTTCCCTCAGACTTCCCTCAGACACTGCAATGTGTGTGTGTGTGTGTGTGTGTGTGTGTGTTGATGGCAGAGCAGTGATCTAGTGAAAGGAAGACACGGACAATAACAAGACCACTGAAGCAATCAGAACAGTCAGAGCCAACAGAGTTGCGGTTGTATCCAATCCTAGTTGTGGCTGCAGTTATATAATATAAGATGTCTTTTCCTAGGCCCCAAAACATTGTTGTTTAAATACTAAGGACCCTCAGGATAAACTAGAAGGAGGCCGGGTTCAACTGCAATGGTCTCCCTACACTGCACACTCTGCTGTTAGATGCCACATCCCGACCTGACAGAGAGGCTTCTGCGGGGGACTCTGTCCAGAGTCGCACCTTTATTCGGAGAGCCTGGAGAACACCACCACTCAAAGGCGTTCACAAACTCTTCGGGCTGTACCACACGCCTAAGCCTATCAGGTTTAGGGTCCAGGCTAAAGGTGCTGCACCACACCCAGACAGTCCTGAGGTCTAACAGCTGCGGAGGCACCAGACAAGAGGCAGATGCCATCAAGTCTAGAAACTGCCCAGGGATCAACTTCTTAGCAGAGATCAAACTTGTAAGCAGCCTGTATAAAAAGTTTGCTGCAATCACCCCTTTGAATTTAAAGCCATTTTGACATATTCTAACAAAATAAAGGAATGCTAACCTCATTGGTTACTCACCTGGGGCTAACCAAATAGCGTATCAGATTATTATCTTTTTTTTTTTATCTGGAGTCGGTCTTTAATCAAAACATCTGCTGGCTGAGACAAGGAGGGAAAGTTAGGGTGTCTTACTGCCAATCGCCCTGTAGGTGGCGACGAAGCCGCGCCTGGACACTATGTCGTCGGAGTAGAAGCGCACTGTCAGGAAGTTGGTGGTGGAGACTAAGGGGGGTGGGCCGACCCTTCCGCAGAACACACCCATCGCTGGGGAGCTGGTACTGCTGCCGTTAAAGAGCTGGAGGGGAGGAGCAAAGTGAGTCTTTTCTCACTCAGGTGAGTCTTTTCTTTGCAGGACGTTGACAAAGATCACTCTGCTGGAGGGGCAGGACAGGCACTTTGGGGTGCTTAGGGGTGCACTGCACCCCCAGACAGACCTCAGTGCACTCCCAGTCGTAACCTTATATCCCAATGTCCACATAGTATTTATGACTTTTTGTGGTCCCCCCCCCCAGGATTGCAATTGCACCCCCTTCTGCTGGTGCCACGCCTGTGCAGAGGGACAGAGATCTGTACAGGTAACCTTTTTAACCCCTACATCTCTGCGTCACATCTGTGTAAAAGACAGCAGATTTCCTGCTCGCATTTCACCAGACAGTTTTGCCAAAAACCTGCTTTCCTCTTCCAAGCTCAACCAAAAATCCAATGCATACAAATCCACAAAGATAAAAAGTATTGCAAAATATGCACTAAAAATGTATGCCTGTGTGTAATGAAAATGAATTAATGCAATAAAAAGTGTTCAAAAAAGAAAGCAGTCCAGAAACATAATAATCTGTAGGATGTTCCACCTGGGAAATTCTCCTTAGAAGTGCCAGAACCTTTTAAAACACTGCATGTCTCCTCACACTGTAATCAATGCCAAAGAAGGATTTACAAAATATTAAATACATGTGTGTGAATAAATGTGAAACTTGTGTTTTTTTATTAGAATCTTTATTTGTAAACGACATGACTTCACTTTGATAAATGCAGTTCATATTGAATAATGCCAGTTATAATAATTAGCTAGTTATAGTTAGTTAAAAGAAAAGCAAAATAAATTATAAAGTTCTTATATTTTGTCTGTTATATCATGATTTCTGTTCCTAGTTAATCAGGGGTCTCTGTGTATGTGTGAGTGTGTGTGTGTCCACTCTAAAGATGGCCTCTTATTCACCTCACACATTGTGTGGGAAAGGCATTGCCGTGTGGCTTGATATTCACTGAATCAATTCGGGTTAAAAAACAAGGGCAGAACAGCAAGGTCCCAAATGGGGAATGAAACATGTAGCCTTGGGGTTATTTACAAGTTAAGTTGCGGTAGGGATAGTGTTATACTCATACTCACTGGTCTGGGAGTGTTGTTAGGCTGGTCTGACGCTGTTGCTCATTTAACTTGAGTGGATACACTTATAGTACCAGTCAAAAGTTTGGACACACCTGGTTAAGATACTCGGAAACACGCATTCATAGACATTTTGATCCCAAGACTTATGCTTAAACGCTTGAACTTTGTTTCTTAGACAAATATAAACAGTAAAGTTGATGCCTCTATATGAATTTCTTTACAAAAAATTTTTAATTTTAAAAAATATTTTTTGGCTATTTTGAAGAATCAAAAATATAAGATAGTGCTGATTTATTTGTGACACTTTTTGGTCACTGCATAATTCCATTTCTGTTATTTCATAGTTTTTATTTCTTTACTATTATTCTAAAATGTGGAACATAAAAAAATAAGGAAAGAAAAGTGTGTCCAAACTTTTGACTGGTACTATATGTTCAATTGTGCTGGAAGTCGCTCCGGTCACCACATGGCTAGTTGTTTGCTATGACATCATCGTACCTGCAGGTGAGTTTACCTGGACGTAGTCGTATCTGCATTTCAGGCCTAAATTGCCCTCCAGTGAGAAGAGGAGGAAGGTGAAGATTATCACGTGGTCGGGGGGCGTGGCGATGGTCCACACGCAGTCCATGTTTGGCTTGTATCTACCACCCTGGATTGTACCCGGAGAGACGATGGTTTCGGTGAGTTTGGTGAGCCTCCCTCCGCAACCAATCCAGGGCCCTTGGGGAGGTGGGGGGGGATGGGGGTGCACAACAGAAAACCCATCATGAGTGTCACTCCCAAAATTGTTCCTCTCAAACTTGTCCTTCAGATTGGCAGGAATCTCTTGGTCCTCTGAGGAGGAACTGGCACATTTATTATGAAGCAGATAACAGGTGAGAGTTTCTTATTTTTGTCGCCATAAATGTGTGTTTTTATTACCTTACAGTGCATTGCCTATTTATATAGCTGGATATTTACTGAGGTAATTGTGGGTGAAGCATCTTGCCCAAAGGCACAGCAGCAGAGCCCGAGCAGGGAATCAAACCTGCAACCTTTTGGTTAGGAGCCCTGCGTCTTACCACTATGCAACACCGCAGCAACTTTTTTTTTTTTGTAACATGGCACATGCCTAATGTGTGGAAAAACGTTGAGGCTGAGAGGCGCCGCATGTCCAGGTAAGAAAATACCACCAAAGCAGCTGAGTGCAGGCGTGTGTCTGAGAGCTGATACGCAGAGAGAGGCTGGGAAAAGGAGGGGCAAGAGGGAGGGAGAGAGGGGCGTCTTACTGTCGATCATCCTATAGGTGGCGATGAAACGAGGACGGTATGCGATGTTGTCCCAGTATGAGACCACAGTCAAGGCGTTGGAGTCAGAGACAAAGGGGCTGGGCAGAATGCTTCCACAATGTATACCCATCAATGGAGATCTGTCACTGTTTCCATTGAAGATCTGGAGGGAGAAACACGGGGTGTGAGGGATTACCGGATAAACACTGCATCCTCTCTGCACCAGAGAGAGAGAGAGAGAGAGAGAGAGAGAGAGAGAGAGAGGGAGAGAGAGAGAGGGAGAGAGAGACAGACAGAGAGAGAGAGAGAGAGAGAGAGAGAGAGAGAGAGAGAGCGACAGAGAGAGAGCGAGAGAGAGAGACAGACAGCTAGACAGAGAGAGAGAGACACAGAGAGAGAGAGAGAGAGAGAGAGAGAGAGAGAGAGAGAGAGGGAGAGAGAGGAGAGAGAGAGGGAGAGACAGAGAGAGAGAGGGAGAGGGCAGAAGCCATTTTTTATTCTCACATCCTGTTGTGACATGTACTTAAAGATAAATCATTTGAAGATACTGCATCTATGCCCATGTAGTGTACGCACGCATACAGTACCAGTCAAAAGTTTGGACACCCTGCTCTTTCTCTGTTTTTACTATTTTTTCACATTTTAGAATAATAGTAAAGACATTGAAGAATAGTGGTGATTATTTAGTGCTCATTATATTGGTAGACTGATTAGTTTGGTAGAATTAGTATGCACAGTGTATAATGTGACTGTGTAGTTTTTAGGCCGCTCACGGAGTTGTGACCTGTGGCCTACTTTCCAAGAGATGCTGCTATGTTGAACTAATCATGCACACAAGGCACACTGAAAGTGTGTACGTGGCACAAGGCCGTCCCAACGGTGAGGCCTATGATTTCGAGCACTCATATAGCTGTAGAAATCACTCATGTAGCTGTAGTTCAGTATTAGGTTAGTCATGAGATGTTTAACCATTTGGGATGATCAGCACAACCAAGGTACCTCAGTTCCTAGAAGCTTCTTTTATAATAAAGGTTTTGTTCTTAGGTGATATAGGGGTTCTCTACCCGGCTGAACTTTCTCCCACTCTGCCTCCCTTGTCAGTGTCTGTGACAAAGAGGAGTTGGGTCAGAGTGTACTCCTTATCAATCTAGAGATACCTTCAGAAGCAATGTTTTTCCAATTAGGCGCCAGACTCTAGGCGATGCAAGGACAGTTATAATTAACCACTCTGGACAGCTCAGGGATGGTATAAGATGTTCTTTGTTCTTTGTTTAGTACAGAAGCAACGCAACAACAACGTGGCACGGACCAGAGTCGTGTACATATATCTAGGTGTGGGTGCGAGAATTACCTAGCCGCACTAGAGACAGACTGAGCGTGAGGACGAGTGTGCAAGGCTTAAGACTCTAAGTGAGACTTAGTGCGTGTAGTACCTGAAGCCGACCTTCATGTATGAAGTCTTGCTGTATTGAAGACCATCAATAAAACCTGTTTCTACCTCATCTTCGACCACGCTCCAGACTGAAGTTCTTTGTGTAACAGTTTATTAGTTAGCCTGCGAGAACATCAATTCACCAAGAGCCAACAACTTGGTGCCGTGACCCGGATCCACGAGGAAAAGGAGAGATCCTGCCAGAAAGTGAAGAGAAGACACTTGCGCGCTTTCAACATCTGTTGATCTTCTCTAACAATTGGTGAGCCCCTTTCCTTACCTTGCTGGGTTCCAGAAAGAACCGAGACATTTACAGAGTACATGTAACACTATAAGTAAAGGCTAACAGTTAGACAAAGAACTGTGAAGATACGTGCCTACAATGAGGGAGCTGTAATCATTGTATGTTTGATGTGTACACGAGGGTGAAAGAAAATTTGCAAACTGCAAAGTGTGTGGTGCACCTTGACTGCAGAGAAAAAGAGTCTGTAGTGACCGGTTAAATGCATAGCTCCTTTGGGAGAGCGCTATAGCGGATATCCTACGAGTAAGGGTACACTGGTGGAAAATTGGCATTTGTATGTGTACGCTTGAATTCGTGGATGCACGTGCCTTGTCACGGAAGATCGCGATATTCCTACAGTTTGAAATAGATCTGTAGAAGCCCGTCAGGGAACGGAAGAGCTGTCTAGACGTTGATGTGTTTTATTTGTTTTATGTGTTTTTGTACTGTCGACAGTGAGCGAGTGAGTGTGTGTGTATATATCTTGTGGTTTACGGTGTTTGGATAAAGAGCTCTATTCAAACAACCGACGGAGTGAAACTCTCCGGGAGGAGGAGAGTAGTGTGTAAAAGACATCTGAGTTTTCCTAGTGAGAGAACTAGCACTGGTGTGACAACAGCCTGAGATTAATGATAATGGCGGGTGCTCAGGGAAACTCTGAACCTGGTGCTGACAAAACGGAGCAGATTCCTACTACTGAGAAGGGTGGGAGAGCTGCGCCCGATGTTGATTTTGAGACAATGGTGGCAATGAGTACGGCGTATTTGCGGTCCACTTTTAAATTGGAACAAGTTGAAAAAGAGATTGAGCAAAAGTATGGGATTGAGCTTGAATCTGGTGGTGTGTGGCCAATTGATGATGTTAAGAAAGCTTGGGGAAAGTCGCAACGTGTGCCTGAAAAAGAAAGAGTGCCATTAACTTTGGTGGTGTTGGGTCAATTGCGGAAAAGATACGAAAAGCAAGTAATTTCGGAGTCTGAGAGGCAATTGAGTCACGAGAAAGAAAATGTCAGGGCGTTGGCTGAGGAGATAAGAGAAAAGAATGTGAAATGCAAGAGGCTAGAAGAGGAGCTGTCGGAGCTCAGAGGCAGACTGAGAGAAAATGGGAAGGAGCAGGAGCCCTACTGCAGGGGCGGAGCTACAGTTGAAAGGGGAGCTCACGCCTGCCCCACTGCTCCTCCCTACAGTGTCTACCCGTATGCGGAAATGGAGGAAGCAGTTCAGTTTGAAAGACGATATGCATTCAGAGCAATGGCAATGGGCGCCTCTAGTGATGATGACGAGGAAAGCACGGTTGTTGCAGATGATTCTGAGCCCAACAGTGAAAGGCGCTTAAGGCCCCTAGTGGTGAAAAGGCACGGGGATCAGATGATCTACGCTCACAAAGCATGCAAGCCAGAAGAAATTGATAAGTGGTCCAAAGGCCTGCAGCATCCACGCAAGGCAGGGATGGAGACTTGGACAACAATTGAGCGTTTGCGTCACATCTATCGCCTGCATCCCAGTGATGGCCTTCAGTTACTGTGTACAGTGCTTAACACTGCTGAAATCGCTAGAGTGACTCATGAAGTTGAAACAGCATTGGGAGATGATAGACAGAATTTGGGTAATGCCTGGGAAGCAATTCGTCTGTGGATCCAACGAGCTACAAGAGCAACAACAGATTGGGGAAAAATTGCTGCCTGCATCCAGAAAGCCGGAGAAGCAATTGATGACTACTCAGACCGGTTTTCCAAGCTGTTCCTGAGACATTCTGGAATAGAAGGCCTCAATGAACGGAACATCGGAGGGAATGCGAATGGCCCACTGAAGGCAACATTCATGCAAGGCCTGTTACCTGAAGTGCGGAAGGCGGTCAAGTTGAGCACGCCTGGATGGGAAGATAACCGCACAACATTTGAAGACCTGGTGACAGCAGCAAGAAGAGTGGAAACAGATCTTGAATGCAAGATCCGCAATGTGGCTGCACAGAAGCAGAAGAATCAGAAGGGCAAGGCAGGAGCCTGCAGGAAGTGTGGGAAGTACGGACATTGGGCTAGAGAATGCCGCACGGGAAACCGAAAAGGCAACGGTCCACAACGTAAGGATGCTGAAGACAACTTGGTTCGGGAATTCAAGAACCTGAGTGAAGAGAAGCAGAGGGAACTCTTGGAGTTGTTTCTGGGACACGAGTAGTCCCCTCCATGCAACCCCTCGCAGCGGCAATTGAACAACGGAACGACGGACCTTACGTATGTGCGCCAATGAATTGACGAATTGGAATTGATTTCTTATTGCACTGAATTGACTGAAGCAGTTCGAACAGCTGCCCAGCAGGTGGTGGAGGCGTGGAAACAGCCACCTGACGGGGGACATTCTTTAGTACCTGGTCAATGGGTCATGGTTCACAAGCCCCAAAGGTTACCATTGGAAGCGAAATGGGAGGGACCCTATCAGGTGTTATTGGTGACAGACGCTGCAGTCAAGGTGCAGGGGAAGCAGAAATGGATTCATGCAAGTCATTGTAAATTAGCTGAGCCCCCAAAAGAATAGGGAGAGTACAACAGCAGCGCTATGGGAAGAGTCGGAGGGTAGAACTGGAGGCAGTATGTTCCAGGGGTTACCTAAAGACGAAGAAAACATGAAATGACATGTTTCATGCTGTTTCATGTTAATACTTCTCATTGTGTTACGACCCTGCTGGAGGGCCAGACGGGGGAAAGTAGTGGAATTACTGGAATTGACAGTTAGTTAGGACGCTTAAAATGTCATTACGGCTATGATGTGTTGGTCGTTTTCCTGTGTGTTTGTGTGTTTGTGTATCTTTCAGGGTTCTGAGTCCTGGGCAGTCAGAGGTTACAGGAGCTGGCCTGGATCAACCTGTGGATCGAGTGACCCTCCTCCTGAGCTGCGACATCGCCTCGTTTGTCATCGAGAGTGCCTGAGGGACGACGACAGAATCTTCGGGAACATCGTTCAAGATCATCTATGAACTGATATATTGACATTCTGTGTGATAACATCTATGATGAATATGTGGTTTGTTGTGGTGTTTGTGTTGTTTTTGAAAGTTCAAGCACATTATGACAGTCATCATGATACGCACAGGGATAACACATTTCTAGCCATGGCACACAGCTATGCTAGGGCAAAGGGACAAGATTCATGTTGGGTGTGTGGGTTATTGCCAACATCTTCTAACACATATCCATACGTATCAGTTCCATTCACATTAGCCGACTATGCTACAGCATATAATGACACACAAAGCCCCTTCTTTGAGGGAAACGTGACCTTCTATACACGACCAATTCCATCAAGCCCCCCAGAGCGAGTGAAATTGAGTTATGCGCCTGAGGGTATGTTATGTTGGGAAAACAATGGTACGGGTATGTTTTTGGGACGAAGTTCATGTAACTATAGTCTTTCTACTTTAAGACCATGGGAAGCGATGCATTGGCATGGACATTTTGCTGTAATATCCTTGTTCGTTTTAATGCCAAATTTAGGAGCTGAAGACAAAGCCGCTCCAAATGGGACAATGTATGTTTGTGGGAAGCATGCTTATTCATATTTGCCTGCTGAATGGTCAGGATCGTGCTATACGGCATATGTAGTACCAGCTATGCGTATGGTTAACATCAAGCATAGAGGTAAGAGGGACGTGTTCCACAGCACAGAAACTGTTGCTACCCCAACTCAACGTTTCTTTGCTTCATTAGTTCCAACTTATGGTATTACTGTCGCATTAGATGAGATTAGGCAGATGGCTTTTGCCTTAGACAAAATTGCTAATGATACAGCAGGAGCATTGACACTGATAAATCAGGAGCTACATTCAGTGCGTCAAATGACGTTGCAAAACCGCATAGCCTTAGACATTATTCTGGCAGATAAAGGCGGAACATGTGCAGTTTTGAAACAAGAATGTTGCACGTATGTACCAGATGCGTTTGTTAATGTCACCACATATGTACAAGACATTTACGAGCAAGTGGCCCACTTAAAAGCATCTCAGAAGTGGAGCTGGGAGACATGGTTAGGATCTTGGGCGGGAGAATTGTTACCCCAGATCATTCAGATTGTGACACCTTTTATTGTTTTGATTTTGGGCATATGTTTGTTTTTTAAGGGTGTAACCTGCTTGGTCAGCAGAGCTATGACACCTGCACGTGTGGCCCAGATGACAACGACGTTGAACTTGACTGAGACTTCGTTTTTCTATTAGCTTTCCTTTCCTTTTATTAATGCTAGAAACGCAAGATGCCTATGCTCTTGAGAGTATAAGATTCGCTTCGCTTATATATATAATCACTTTATCTATCACATATAATCACTTTCCTTTTTTGTGATCATTGATGAGTTTGGGAATGATCAGACGGGGGACTGAAGAATAGTGGTGATTATTTAGTGCTCATTATATTGGTAGACTGATTAGTTTGGTAGAATTAGTATGCACAGTGTATAATGTGACTGTGTAGTTTTTAGGCCGCTCACGGAGTTGTGACCTGTGGCCTACTTTCCAAGAGATGCTGCTATGTTGAACTAATCATGCACACAAGGCACACTGAAAGTGTGTACGTGGCACAAGGCCGTCCCAACGGTGAGGCCTATGATTTCGAGCACTCATATAGCTGTAGAAATCACTCATGTAGCTGTAGTTCAGTATTAGGTTAGTCATGAGATGTTTAACCATTTGGGATGATCAGCACAACCAAGGTACCTCAGTTCCTAGAAGCTTCTTTTATAATAAAGGTTTTGTTCTTAGGTGATATAGGGGTTCTCTACCCGGCTGAACTTTCTCCCACTCTGCCTCCCTTGTCAGTGTCTGTGACAAAGAGGAGTTGGGTCAGAGTGTACTCCTTATCAATCTAGAGATACCTTCAGAAGCAATGTTTTTCCAATTAGGCGCCAGACTCTAGGCGATGCAAGGACAGTTATAATTAACCACTCTGGACAGCTCAGGGATGGTATAAGATGTTCTTTGTTCTTTGTTTAGTACAGAAGCAACGCAACAACAACGTGGCACGGACCAGAGTCGTGTACATATATCTAGGTGTGGGTGCGAGAATTACCTAGCCGCACTAGAGACAGACTGAGCGTGAGGACGAGTGTGCAAGGCTTAAGACTCTAAGTGAGACTTAGTGCGTGTAGTACCTGAAGCCGACCTTCATGTATGAAGTCTTGCTGTATTGAAGACCATCAATAAAACCTGTTTCTACCTCATCTTCGACCACGCTCCAGACTGAAGTTCTTTGTGTAACAGTTTATTAGTTAGCCTGCGAGAACATCAATTCACCAAGAGCCAACAACATCAAACTATGAAACAACACAAATGGAATTATTATTATTATTATTAGTGACAAAAAGTGTTAAACAAATCAAAGATATCTTATATTTTAGATTCTTCAAAGTAACCAAAAATATTTCTTAAGATTAAAATTCTTTTGGAAAGAAATTCATACATAGGCATCAACTTTATATTTATATTTGTTTAAGCAACACATTTCAAGCACTTAAGCATTTCAGTCTTTATATCAAAATGTCTTTGAATGTATGTTTCCCATTTTCTTAATCAGATGTGTCCAGACTTTTGACTGGTGCTATAGTTATACCTAAGGATGGATTCACCTTTGCGCTGTCATGTCACAACAAGACAATGTACCTTGATGTAGTTAAATCTATGAGTACTTTTAGCTTGAGGTATCTGCTAGTGAATTTACCTTGTATCTGCTAATTTACCTTGATGTTGTACCTACAGTTGAGTTTAACTTGACACAAATGTGTCTACAGGTGAATTTGCAGATAAATTTACTATGATTTATTTGTAAATACGTGTAAGATTATCTTGATTAGATCAAATCTAATGGTGAGATTTTCTTGATGTAACAGTGCCTTCATTTGAGGTCCCCTTGATGTATTTGTATGTACAGATAAATGTAACTTGATATATTCATATTCGCTGGTACATTCACCTTGACACCACGGTTTCTGCACCAGAAATCGTAGAATGCCTCATGTTGGAAGGAGGTGAAAGTAAGGATCATCACTTTGTCAGCCGGCACGACGATGGTCCACAGACAGGACACGTTTTGGGCAGACGTGCTGTTTGCGTCCGGAGAGCTGAAATTTCCGAAGGGCTCAGTGAGGTTGCGTCCGCATCCATACCCTGGAGTGAAGGAGGGAGAAGAAGAGAGGGGGAAATGGAGAGGGGAGAAGAGAGGGGGAAGGGAGAGGGCAGGAGATGAAGAAGGGGAGAGAGGAAAAGGAAGAGAGGAGAGAGGGGGAAAGGAAGAGAGAAGGAGAGAGGGGGATGGAGGAGCACAGAGAGGGTGAAAGAAGAAGGTTAGAAAGAGAAGAACCGTTGGAAGAGAAAGAGAAAGGGGAACAGTAAGAAAAGACAAACAGGGGGGCATAGAGAATACCTAGATGTGTCTCCCTGTTAAATGACTACATAAACATCTTCATTGTTTTTTCATTACCATTTTTGACCCTCTTTTTTCACTTGTGCACTTGCATTGCACATTTCTTGAGATCACAGTTTTAATGTTGAGAGCACAAAAAGTATTCAGAGGAGCACAGTTCACAAAACACCGTCATGTCTAATAAAGATACTAAAGATACTACCAGGTTACTAAAAACATACTAGAGATACTACGGGTATGTAACAGCAGCCTCACCAGTCAGTAATGCCCCCTTCCACAGGACCAGGGCGCCCCCTACAGGAGAGAGAATAGTTTGACCGGAGCAAGGTTTTGTGCTTTTACCTCTCGCTTTTCTCTGCAGCCAGTCAGAACATAACTTTGGGGCAGTGGCTATGCTAGCCAACAAGTTACATTACCAGGGCAAGGCCATTGGAGTGTTCTGCAGAAATAACTACAGTCACTCTGTGGTCTGCCTCCTTACAACCATGTACTTCTCCATGACTGTGACGGAGTGCCGTCACTACGGTTGAGTATGCGCTCTGACTGCCATACCAACGAGCCTGGCTCTTCGGCGTCGCGGTCAAAGTCGCATGGTTGGTACCCGGGTTCAAGGCCGGGTGGGGTGACTTCTCTCGCCCTTCGCTACAATGTCCAAACCCCATCTGAACACACAGAGGTCAGATACAGCTTAATACCGATACTCAGTGAAAGCCTAAATTCATGTCATGCTGAACTTTGCTCATCTTCTTCTTCCTCTGCATTTTAAATTTTACTTCACTTTACGTCATAGCAAAACCTGCAGTGCCCTCCGTAACACTTCCCACCATAATTCTGCCCTGTTTGGACAGTCTAATTATTCATGATCATTATTATGATAATTTTTCAGCCTGTGCCACACCAGTTTGTTTCAGGGTATTGCTATTGCATTGTGTGTGGTACCACCTACAGACAGAGCCATTATGAATTTGATAGTGAGGTCATCCTCTCTTTGGAGGGATTTCCATTTGACCAGTTTGCATGTCACCTGGATACTATTGGATTACTTTATAGGATAGTGCTCTGTTAGTTGTGATCCATTAGAACAGTTGCCAAAAAATCTACAGATTTAAAATATTTAGCTGAATTGCAAATAATGCTGACCACGATTGCTCTGTTCTGTTTTGTTGGCCAAAATAGCATCAGATTCAGCCTATACCTGGAGACCTTTATTTGCCTTTAATTGTCTCGACTGACGTATACGTTTCATTGCTGAGATCTCCTGCTTCCTAATACAGCTGGAAGTCACAGGCAGCAAGCTAATATGACCAATTATGTACAAGATTGGCCATTTTATAAAAATTGTGAGTATCGAGGCAAATAATATCACAAAATCAACAGCAAAACCTAACTGTGCATATGAGCTGCAAACAGATGCAAAAAATTTCACTTTGTTTATGCTGTTTGCTGTCATATCAATGAAACAAATGATTATGTTTACTGAACAGTACTTATTACACAGTGAAATTCTGTCACAATAACTAGAGGGCAGAATGTTTACCCATGATTCTTTGTATAACCGCTTTTATTCTTAAGCATGTGAATTGTTATTGGTTAATTGGTTACATATATAAAACTGCACCTGAATTACCAATAAAATATTGAAGTTCACTCTGTTTTATAGGCCTGACCTTTGGGGTGGTCTGGGCGCTACGCTCATTCTGCAAGGCATTGTGGGATTGTAGACGGTGTAAATGTGTCCTGGCAGGTCTGTTTAGGGAACAGATCCCGTCAGTAACATATGAGCGTCGCTGCAGCGGTTTCTCAGACCCTCCTGCCTATTTGCATTCGCACTGTGCATCTACATCAGACATGCGTCTGTAAGCAAATCATTTTTCAGCGTAGCTATCTGAGAGGGCTCGTGTTTGTAAACATTTTATTCATTGATCTCGTGGTTTAGGGAAAACAGCATGTGTATTATGACCTGGAGCAGAGCCAGAAACCTCCAGGGCAAATTCACACACATGCACGCATGCACATACTGTAGATGGACTGTGAGATCTACATCTACCCAATTCTACTATTACTAAAAAAAAGCCACATTTACACAGTTTCTCCAACTCTTTCTAAAGCCCAGACATTCTCAGAATTAAGAATGGGAGCTGTACTAGTTCAAATATTAAACTGTAATCAACACTTAAGATTGGCATGATACAAGGATTTGTTTTAAACCAGAATTTTGGAAGTTCACCAATTTATTGTTTGTGTGGCAAAATAGCAACCCCCGAAGAGATTATAAAGGGAAAGAAAAACAATTTTATAATCACTGGGTCATTTGTGCAATTTAGCACAATCTCTGATTTTGGGAGTCTTAGGTTGAGTAACAGTCTGGTCACAGGCACATTCATTGGTTGGCTGTCTGCATTTTTCTGTGGTGGTTGGGATATACCCCTTTTCAGAAATGTACTTGTCATTTGATTTCAAATTCTTCAATAGTACAATAGCATTGATGCAATCTTAAAGATCAATGGACTGGAATATCAGGGAGATGTGGTTTATTCAGATGCAACATGCAGAGTTATGTTTCATTCACACCGCTCCAGAATAAACTGGTAAAAGTACATTTTATATGATGTTCATTGATGTTCAAATCTTTTTATTGCTTGCCTCACCAGGGGTTTTATCCATTAACCATTAAAAATTTCTGTTAACACACATATATAGCAGTTACAGCTATTCAAATTCATCAACTGTACACAATCACTCGTATCATGAACATACACAAGCACACATGCCGAACAAGCCAAAATCATGGGCTACTCACAGAAAAGGGATGAGAAAAGGTTGATTTTCATGACTGACTGTTGGACAGTTCCTGCGTGTCAGTCACACAGGGACCTCTCACTCTTCTTCAGTAGGAGAGCACTGCAGGGCGACAGGGACTTGTTCATGTACAGTATGTTATTGTTTTGGTTATGACTATATGACCACTCTCTGACGCTGTATGTGGAGGGCTCCACCTTACTCTTCTGTCTCTGAATGACAGAGAGAGAGAGAGAGAGAGAGAGAGAGAGAGAGAGAATGGTGTTGGCCACCTAGTGCTGTTCTCTAAAAAAAAAACATCTACACACTTTTTGCATATCCAAATATATATTTAACCCATATCTATGTATGTATTTGGATAAACTCCATGGAAATATTTTTAATTTATGCACCATATATGCAAAATGAAGACATGTGTAGCTCAGTTAATGAAGTAAAATTCTTTCCACTGGGTACCTTTATCAGATATTTTATAAGAGACATAAATAAAATGGAATTTATACAAAGGTGCTTTTGGGATGACTTGAGAAAATTTGTAAAATTAGCAACATAACAGCCACTAAATAAATACCATCTAATTCCCCTTAAAATAAAACAGACATTTGAAAAATATTGCATTACTAGTTACTGCTTGCATTACTAGTAAGAGCATCTGCTTAACAACAAATATGTAAGAATGCAGATGTATATCCAGTTTGAGTTACCATTTTAAGGCACTGGAGTTTCAGTTGTCACCTTGAGGTTGAGCCTAACGTTAATAGTCAAATTGCTAGTAACAGACACATACAATTTGGTCAGAGTACAATCTTAGCACCTGGTGCTTAATACTTAGTACTTTGTACTTGGTGGAAATCACCACAAATGCCTGATGGTCATGAGAAAAGAAAGACAGAACAGGTTAATGATGCAAACGTGCAAACCCCTTCACTGGTTGTCATTTGATCATCCTTTATTTTTGAAAAACAAGTGTATTTGCATTGTTTTCAGCATACTTAAACACTGAAACATGACTATAATAGAGCAGTTTCCCTCTCAGAGGCTCAGTTAACTGAGATGCACCTGTGTTCATATGACTTAAAGTTTGGCCAGATACACTCATGAGCAAATTAAGAGGTCCCGAAACAACACACAGTGAACCAAATCACGTGTCAGTATGTAAGGCAGCGTAACGACAGTTACATCTACCCAATTCTACTATTACTAAAAAAAAAGCCACATTTACACAGTTTCTCCAACTCTTTCTAAAGCCCAGACATTCTCCTGAATGTCTGAACTAGTTGAAATATTAAACTGTAATCAACACTTAAGATTGGCATGATACAAGGATTTGTTTTAAACCAGAATTTTGGAAGTTCACCAATTTATTGTTTGTGTGGCAAAATACGACGCAAGTAAAAAAAAAAAAGACAGTCAAGCCAAGTAAAACACGCACATACAACAGAGAATAAAACGGATGTTTAACACGGTCCCTCGTAACGTAAACATGACAGTGTTAAAATGTGATTAAGAATTGTATGGTGGCCCCATACTGCTCCATATCCAGCTGCGATTCTGTTCCTAGCCAGCCCTTCCTCCCTCCCCCGACACAGCATGAAGGTCTAGAACATTCTGGACAGAAGTGGTCCCTAAATCATATCTGAAGGCCTGTCTGGCCTAAGGAGGGCTGGGAAATGCCAGCACAATACCATCAGGAACAAAAGTAAACATGGTATTATTGCAGGCGACAGTGTTGCATAGTGGTAAGGAGTAGGACTCATAACTGAAAGGTTGCTGGTTCGATTTCCCCGCTGGGGCACTGCCGTTGTACTCTTGGGTAACGCACTTGACAGATGTGCTTATTCCGTGCAACTTACATAGGTAATGTCCTCTGTTCAAATGGATAATTTTTATGTGTTATCCATTTCTACAGCTGGATATTTACTGAGGCAACTCTGGGTTAAGTACCTTGCCCAACCGTTCAGCAGCAGTACCCCAGCAAGGATTCAAACCACTTACCACTTACCACTATGCTACACTGCCGCCCTAATAAATAGACGCAATAATAAACAATAAAAAATAAATGGATGCCTAATGTACAATCATAAAATTAGAACTCTCTATGTTGCTGAGTCCTGAAACACATCCTTCATTTGCCTTTAAAAACAGTGGGTAGGCCTCATGCAGCCCAAATATCCATATGCATGATACGAAATGATGATGTCATTGCATTTCTTTTACAGGTATGTCAGCTGAACTTGGATAACGGATAATAGAACCCTTATAGGTGCATTGTGGGTAATGCAGTTTTGTATTTCAACTAATCCTGTCCTCACTCACTTTCCACACTCTCATTCTGCATCCAGCTGCACATATCGTATTTAAAATGACCTGAACAAGACAAGTGGCCCATTAAGTCAAACCTGAATAAAATATTGTAGATCATTACTGCCTCTGAACCAGCACAGTACGAGTAGGATGAGTCCATTCATATTTACTGTACACACAGCACTCTGGGAAACATCTTTTGTTCTATAAACCCCATTAAGATTAAAATACAATATTTTTAAAATGTCTCAGCCAGAAAGATGATAAAATTATAATTTGTGAAGTTTAGGCCATGTATGAGTGGAGTAAGCTGATGATTCTCCAGGCCTTTTGTTAATTGACAGTAGCACAGGGTGAGTCAGTTGTTGGTTGGTCTTTGGGTAAGCTGACAGTTGAGTAGATATCAGAGTTAGGAGGGTCTGTGTGGAAGCTCACAGTGGAGTATTCAGTGGAGTCTTTAGTGAGGGTGATGGCTGACTGATCCTCAGAGTCTGGGCTTTTGGGGAAGTTGATGGTGGCGTAGTTTAGGGAGTCAGAAGAGTCTTTGGGAGAGCTGGCTGTGCAGTAGATGGTGTTGATTGCAGTGTCTGCATGTGGTTGCTGGTTTGAATCCTTGATTTCCTCATACTCAGCCTGAGCCTGATGAATTTGACATGAGAAAATGAGGTAGATGCAATGGAGATCATAGTAAATATATACTTTATTATTTAACATGTGCAATTTTTCATTCCACATTTAGAATACTCGATACGGGATAAACGAGTTGCACTTCTTGGCACATACAAAAAAAATACAGTATGAGTGTAAGTAAGTATAAGTGTATCTCCCATCTAAACTTTCCCACGTAAACTTCTGCACTTCAGGTAAATTGATCCACATTACAACATAAGACATCAGACGGTACCTTGTCTGTAGGCTGTAGGGATCCCATGATACCACTTAAAAACACAAAACAAGTTATTTCCTAACTGTATTCAGAGGTTGTTTCAAATTAGAGAGAGCCAATATGAACTTAGGGGAATATGTATATTTAAAAAAGGAAAGGTAAGAACAAATGTAAAAAATAGATGTATATCTGTCAAAGGAGTAAAATTGTGCAATAGTGACAAGGAGTTAAGAATGTGTAGCTCACTTTGTGAATTTAAAAAAATGTTTAAAAATAAGGTGGTAAACAAATATATAACTGAGATATGATCAGTATTGTGTCTGAATCATTTGGAACTTTTGTTTTTGCTTTGGTATTGTTTTGTCTTTGTATAGCCTAAACCCCGTAGAGAAAGGGTTGCCTATCAGAACATGTTATGTAAAAAGGGTAGGTAAAATAAGATAAAGCTTCAGCCTACACCTTTTCGGTCAATATTTGTTGTTGTTTTTCCTTTTAATTTAATGACTTATTGTTATTTATTTATTTCTATGTGTATTCATTTTGTAAAATTGTTAATAAGGACCGAAATAAACTATCACTACTAAAAAAAAAAAAAAATAAAAAAACAAGAAGTACAGTAGCTGGAAACTCTTTTACTACAATGATAGTTCCACTTCATTGCCACAGAGGAAATCATCTGTCACATAGTGTGTGACAGACACTTTCACTAATTTGTGTGTCATTCTAATTTTGTCTGAGTGTGCGTGAAAGAGAGAGAGTTCTTGCAGGTGCGTGTGCGTGTGTGTATGTGTGTTTTGTGTGTGTGTGAGTGTGTGTTGTGTGTGCTTGTGCGTGTGTGTGTGTGTGTGTGTATGAGAGAGATAGAGAGAGAGAGAGAGAGAGAGAGACTCACCTTCTTGGATTTCTTCTCCTACATGAGGAATATAAGCAAGACCATCACAGACACCAGGGCAGTCACACCCAGACCCACTGTGATGTACATCAGAGTGGTTAAGCCGTCATCAAGACTGGCTGCTGTAAACAAGTCCAGAGTGTAAAGTGTCTGTCAGTGACGACACACAAATGTTTCATACAGCAATCGCTGTGTCAGCGATGAGGGCTGTTCCTGAGTCTGTCTAGATTACCCATCATCATATCATGTTTCTGTTGATATCATTTGAGTGAACTGATCTGGAGTATGAGAGAAAGTGATTCAGATCTGACAGCTGCAGAACAGTCCCCATGAGAGCAAACTGTGCTCAATCTGTTACATCACTCTGTGCTCACCTGTTCCTCTCCTGTTTTCTGTGTGCATCCGAAAGCGGAACAAGCTCTTTGTGATAAATAACCAGAGAAAACCACATATGGCACAGGAGAGAGAGGAGAGAGAGGAAGTGAGACGGTGTAGTACTGGGGGGGAGGAGTGAAACACGTGCCAAGCTGCTGAGTGAGACACACATTACATTACATTATTGCCATTTAGCAGATGCTCTGGCCGGTTTTTACAATGGTATCCACTTATACAGCTGAGCATTTACTGAGGCAATTCTGGTTTAAATACCTTACCCAAGGGTACAGCAGCAGTGCCCCAGAAGGGAATCGAACCGGCAACATTTGGTTACGAATCCTGCTCCTTACCGCTATGCTACACTGTCATCCATACAGATCACATTTATTCATGATACGTAGTGTTTAGTATATGGTTAGCTATGGGGTAGACAAAATAATGGAAACACTGCATGAAAAGTGACTCATTTTGAAGTAAGTGAAAATGCAACTTGCACCCAAAGCATTGTTTCATACTACTCCCAGTACTATTTAACACTATGCTTCTGCTTACATTACTGCCATTTACCAGACGTTCTCCTCCAGCACGGCTTACATTAATTGCAGTTTTTACAATAGTATCCATTTATACAGCTGAATATTTACGGAGGCAATTCTGGGTTTAAGTACCTTGCCCAAGGGTACAGCAGCGGTGCCCCAGCATGGGAATCGAACCGGCAACCTTACAAGGTTATGAGTCCTGCTCCTTACCACTATGCTACATACACATTGCCCATACTCATCATGTTTTTTTTTTAATGATATTTACTGTTTAGTCTATGGTTTCTTATATATCCAGGGTAGACCAAATAATGGAAACACTATAGTTTGAAGTAACTCAAATGGCAATTTAGAAGACATCTGCACTTGTTTTATACTACTGCTACTATATATTTATATATATATATATATATACATGTTGATGGCTTCAAACAGATGATGAGTAGTTGAAAAACGTTTCCTGGCTAGTTTGTTTTTAATGTGAGACCAAATATTCTCTATAGGGTTCAAATCTGGACTCTGGCCAGGCCAAAACATGAGCCTGATGGACTTGTTCTCAAGCCACTTCTTGGTGTCTTTGCAGTGTGGGCAGGAGCATTAATGTCTGGTTGTTCCTCTTTAGAAAACAAGCAAGTCTTTCTGCAATATTCTCCTGTACTCCAAAGCATTAATTGACTTTTCATAATGAAGCAGCTCATCAGTACCAGCAGCTGAAAAGGTTCCCCACACCATTACACTGTGGTAGAGATGCATATATTGTATTTCTCACCAGGTCTTTGAAGACACCTCTCTAGAGCATCACCATATAACTCAAACCATGATTCATCATTCCACACAACTCTGCTGAACCACTCTGAATCAAACTTTCCATATTCTGCCAAAAACTTCATTCTGTCTTTAATGTTTTTCTCAGACAGCAATGGGTTTTTAAGACATCTTTTAGACACAAAACCTGTATTGGACAACCTTCTGGTAATTGTTCTCGAAAGAGTCTTGTTGTCTGAGGTCTTGAATTCCTCTGACAGTTTTTGTAGGCTTTTTTTTCCTGTCTTTGAGAAGTGTAAATTTCAGCAGGTGGTCATCCCTGCATGATGTGGCTTTGGGCCTTCCAGATCCTTTCTTTCTGGCAACATCTCCTGTTGCATCAAAGCATTGGCCTATTCTCTTAATAGCTGATAGAGAAACAGGGATTTTCTCTGCCTTTAGAGTCTTGTAAATTTCAGAATAACTACAGTTGGCCTGACAAAGACCAGCTATGCGATTTCTGACAGCAACCCCTGCATGATATTTTTTCTTGGGACTCACAACACTGCATATTGTAGATCTCTCTATCACTCCTGCCTCCACTTATGAGCTCATTATCAGGGCTTTGATGGGCTGCCTTAGGTGTGGCAGATCACCAAATAATGACTTATCTTTTCAGAAAAAAAAACATCCCAGAAGATAATTTTAGAAAATTTAGTACATCCAGACATGTGTTAGTTTGAATTTTATATCAAAAATTTTAATCATTATCATTATTTTTACCTTTGTGTACAAGAACAATACACAAGTGAATTTCCCTGTTTCTCCCAAACAATTCACTGCAGCAAAAGTTAACGAGCAAATCGTGGCAGAGAGGGTCTCAGGAGTGTATCTGTATAATTCTTGCTAATTACCTGACCAATAATTTGTTATTAAGACCATTAAAAGCTTACTGTTTTGCGATTTTGGGCTTGGCCCATTTTTTTTTGCCTGGGAGTGTACACTCTATGGCCAAAAGTATGTGGACACCCCTCCTAATTATTGAGTTCAGGTGTTTCAGCCACACCGATTGTTAACAGGTGCATAAAATCAAGCACATAGCCATGCAATCTCCATAGACAAACCTTGGAAGTAGAATGGGCTCGTACTGTAGAGCTCAGTGACTTTAAACGCACTGTCATAGGATGCCATCTATGTCACAAGTCAGATTGTAAAATTTTTGCCCGGCTAGATCTGCCCCGGTCAACTGTACGTGCTGTTATTGTCAAGTGGAAGCATCTAGGAGCAACAACAGCTCAGCCAGGAAGTGGCAAACCACTTGGGGCCACCAAACGCTGAAGCGTATTTGGATGCCTGATCGTTACATTGTAATGAATTGTAATGTACTTTAATATGGAGCTGGTCCCCCTGAAGCACGTAAAAACCACCTACCCTCTGTTGAATCACTCACTACAGAGTTCCAAACGGTCTCTGGCTGCAGCATCAGCACAAGAACTGTGCATCGGGAGCTTCATGAAATGAGTTTCCGTGGCCGAGCAGCTGCACACAAGCAGCTGCACACAAGCAGCTGCACACAAGCTGCACACAAAAGCTGCACACAAAAATCATTCAAAACTTGTGTAACAGCATTTCAAGAACGACTGAAGCAGGTCTGAAGGGTGACTGGCTCTTTATGAGTTCACAAATATTCATATATTACATTACATTATTATGATTTAGCAGATGTTCTTATCCAGAGGGACTTACAGAGGTAATGCCTCATTCCAAATGGATCGTTTTTAAACATTTGTACCACTGGGTATTTACAGAGGCAACTCCAGGTTAAATATGTTTCCCAAGGGTGCAACAGCAGCCTTTGTCCTTACCACTATGCTACACTGCCACTCGTTATATTGTTTGGTGTTTCCATTATTCTGCATTATCTGCCTTCTGTAGTGTTCAGTCTCCTTTCTTGTTAACTTGTTTATGTTGTAAACCAAGCAAAGAAAGCAAAATGAACTCAGTTGCAGTGAGATGGGGGTGAGTGGGCAGAGAGGGGAGCATAGAGAGGAAGAGAGAGACAGATGGAAAGAGAGGGTGTAAGGACAGAAAACAGCCACGCAAAGAGAAGCAGGAGTGTCTTCATTACTGTTGCTGTATGCTAGCTTTATTTCATATCATCGTGGATCATCGGTAGTGCTATTTGTAGTTACACATTTTGCATACATGGCTGCTTTGGTTTGGCCTGCCAGTAAAGCACCACTGAGCTGAGGCAGAACTGAGAGGAGGGGGGGGTCGTGCAGATACCTGTGGAGTAAGCCCCGCCCTCGGTGGCTCCAGGTGGGGGTGTGGGTGTGGCTGCTGGGGTCTGAGTAGGCAGCGGAGCTGTGTGTGAAACAGAGAGAAGGAGTCTGTCCTTCACTCACTTACATCATTTACATCAGTTACAGCAGACAAAAGTTCCTTGAGGATCGATAGAAAAAAACGAGGCAAAACTGTACAACATCTGTTCAACATTCTGCCAATGCCAACCTGTCTAAATGACAAGTCTAGAATGCCAAGTATACAACCATATATCAGTCAAAATAAGATACTGTTCCTGTTTAACTGTATATCTACACAATGCACTCAGCAGAGACAAGAGCTCTGCTCTGTGGAACAAACATTTCCTAACAGTTCTGTTCAATTACATTATTTTATTCCATGCACTCAGCCAAGGAAGCAGGAAGTAAAACTAAGCTTAGATGGTGCAGACATCTGAAAACATGACCGCATCTATATCAACATCTACATCTGTGTCAGTGCCTTTTTCAGTTCAGCATTTCACCTGCTAATGAGTACAGAAAAAATTAACCACTCCATAAACATCATTAAAGTGCACGTGTCCAAATTTGCTTTAACTGAATCCCACCTTGGCATCATAAGAGTGAACAAAATCAAACAACATGATCCTCCTCAGGTCTATATGCACAATATCAGTCTAAGCTCTACAGTGCAGGGCGACATGCCTCCGCAAAATGCTTTCAGCATACAGAAAGTTACAGAAAAAATATATCCAAAAACGACATTCTCTGTAAATCAGTAAAAACAAAGAAAAGGCCTGTTATTGAAATGTTTCATTTTTATGAAAAAAAAAAGCCTTTGCTTAACCATTTGCTGAAACTACAGTACCTCACGTAAACTGAAAGCAAAGCAACTCTGCTCAGTGTTTCCTGAATCATTCATGAGTCCTGTGCTATTTCACTTTACTGAGGAGAATGTGGACCTGGCATTACGTAGCTCCAGGCTTTCCTGCTTAAACCATTGTTAGGTCAGATTGTGATGTACCACAGTGAGTGGTTAAATTGAGCCCACTTGAAACGCATGTGCAGCAAATTGCTTGTGTGTAAATGATGCAGTATGTAGAACGGAGTGTAGGGTGTAATACGTGGGGTTATTCAAGCAGAAGAACAGGAATTAGAGTCTTACCTTCCCCTACTCTCAGCAATACCTCAGCATAGGTATCAAAGTTAGATTTAACTGCTGTTTTATTGCTTTTTTTTTTGAAGTGCTGATGGCATCCAGGATGGCTGAGACCTACCTCTTTTAACAATAAGTTCAACTTTGGAGAAGACATCCATAAGCAGACCTCTGATTCCACACCAGTATGTCCCAGCATCCTCCAGGGTCAGTCCAGTGATGGTCACAGCGAAGACTCTCGCTGTTCTGTCGTCATACAGAGAAAATCTCCCTTTTCGTGCCCTAATCTGGCCTTCTTCAGTTTTGATTTGGATGTTTCTATTTGGCCACTCACATTCCCCTTTGCAGAGATATTTTAAAAACTTTTCATATCTTGTTGAATACGAACACTTTATTTCAACATTTCCTCCTTCATGTTCTGTCACTGTGATGGTCTTTCCTGATTGTACACACCTCAGGACTGTTAGAAAAAAGACAAGAACCTATACTGTAATTATTAAAGAAAAACTCTTAAAATATAAATATCATAAACACACAAAGATGAGTGACAGAGATAAAGCACCTTGTACTGAAAGACACTGTAAAATTGTTCAGTAATACATTTTACACGTGTCAGTGTTCATACAGTGTTCAGTGTAATGGTGCTCAGTAATACAGCATTGAGTTAAATGTGTCAAGTGCATCATTTTACACCAACTCAATGTTAAATACAAAAATGTTAAAGAATACACTGATTGAATTGCATCAAGTGCTCCAAAAAGCAGTGTTGAATGTATCAGTACAGTGACTATGCTCAGTAATATAGTGTTGAGTGTAACTCTGTTCAGTATCAGTGTTGAGTGAAATGAGTTTAGTACTCCATAATCTGAACTGAAATAGTGTAGTAACGCTGAGTTCAGACAGAACTCACCTATCAGACAGCAGGTGACAATAAGGAGGTTCCTCATGCTGAGCTCTGGCTCTCAGTTACTCCCAGTTATTCCTAGTGCCTCCAGTCCTTTCCCTTACAGAGTATCTCTCCTTCTCTTTCTCTCTCTCTGTCTCAGTTTGTTCTCTCTTCCTCTGTTCAGTTCAGTCTTTTCATCAGTCTGTAGCTCAACCATGGAGAGACATGGCCCCGCCCTCTTCCTCTTCCTCCTCCCCTTCCTCTCTGTCTCTTTTTTTATTTTTATTTTTTATTTACTCAAGTGTGTGAGTGTTTGCACTATGGCGTCATGGTGTGGTTTATACTTTCTCTCGTCTGGAAATTACTTTTTAGTTTTCATCAGCCATTCCATGACTGCGCGCCAAATAGCACAACATGGAGCCAACGGTCTCTGTTTTACACTGGAGATCAGCTGCTGGTGCTTCAACCACCCCGACTGACTGTCTCTGCCACCTGAGATCCTTGACAAATTAAGCAGGAGATACCGGGGATGCAGGTCGGGGAAGAAACGGCGAATAGGAAGAAGGATTTGCTTTCCATTACAACGGTAATGTGAGGTCGCTGGCGAATGAGATGGATGAGCTATCTGCCCTGGTGCAGTCATAGGGAGCACCATGAGAGCTGTGTTATGCGCTTCACAGAGACGTGGCTTCGCGAGGACGTCCCCGACTCTAACACGAGTGTGGATGGCTTTCAGACCATTCCAGCAGACCGGAGCTGCACAGAGAACAACAAGAGGCGAGGTGGGGGGTCTCGCTGTTCTCATTAACAACAAATGGTGCGACCCCGGACACATCAGGGTAAAAGAGTGTGTGTTTAGCCCTGGTGTTGAGCGGCTAGCTGTCGACCTCCGTCCATATCAGAGAGTTCTCCCGTGCTGAATGTTTACGTTCCACCATCGGAAAACTCGTCACATGCGAGTGACGTCATCCTATCAGTTATCACGAGACTGCAGACATGACACCCAAGCACGTTCATAGCAATATCTGGACAACCACATCTCCTTGGCTGGTTCCCTTCCCACATTCACCCAGGTTGTGGACTGTCCCACCAGAGAAGGAACGGCACTGAATTTGCTGTATGCTAATGTCAAGGAAGCCTACAGTTCCATTGTACTACCACCACTTGGCAGATCTGACCACACCTTGTTTCACCTCCTATCCCGGTACAAGCTCCTGGTTCAGAGGCAGCCTGTGACCATGTGAACCATGAGGAGATGGTCACAGGAGGCCATGGAAGCTCTTCAGATCTGTTTTGAGGAAACAGACTGGAATTTGATCTGCAACCCTCTCAGGCAGGATATTGATGGACTAACTGATCATGTTGCTGGTTACAACAGTTTCTGCGTAGACAGTGTTATCCTGGCAGAGACCTGGGTCTCCAAAGACATCAAAGACCTCCTAAACAGAAGGAGAGAGTCATCAGGACTGGAGACAGGGATGAGGTAAAGAGGGTAGAGTGGGAACTGAAGGAGAAGATATGGCAGTGTAAAGACAGCTACAGGAGGAAGCTGGAGCTAAAAAAGCAGAACAATGTGAGGGAGGTATAGAGTGGATTGAGGAGCATCACAGGTGTTACTTCAGACCTGCATGACGGTGGTCAGTAATACAGGCACCCAGCAGGGGACAGTACTGTCACTGTTCCTGTTCACCCTCTACACTTCTGACGCAGATCACCTCTGACCCCTGTCTCCATCCAAGGGGTGAACGTGGAGGTAGCGGAGGAGTACAAATTCCTTGGTGTGTATCAACAAGTTGGACTGGTCACCTGGTTAGAAGAGTCTCCTGTATTTCCTCAGATGGCTCCACTCCTTTAACATCTGCAGGAAAATGATGCATATTTTCTATGAGACTGCGATGGCCAGTGTTTCTATGCTGCGGTGTGCTGGCGGCAGCGTAGAAGAGTGGGTGAGGAGCAGGACTTCGAAAGGTTGCCGGGTCAGTTCCCCACAGGGACACTGCTGCTGTACTCTTGGGCAAGGTACTTAACCCAGAACTGCCTCAGTAAATATCCAGCTGTATAAATGGATGATATTGTAAAAACCTGTAACTGATGTAAGTCGCTCTGGATAAGAGCCCCTGCTATATGCCAATGAAAAAAAAACCAGATCAACAAGCTCCTATGGATAGCTGGCAGCATCCTGGGAGCAGGGTTGGGTTCTCTAATGGAGGTCTCAGAAAGGAGGATGCTCCAAAAGCCGCTGAGTATCACAGACAATCCAGTTCACCCCCTCCACAGCACTCTGGCTCTCCAAAGGAGCACCCTCGGCAACAGACTCATCACCCAAAGTGCTCCACGGACCGGCACAGGCAATTGCTCCTACCAGCAGCGATGAAACCACTCAACTCCTCCCCCTTCTGCAGTGGGGATATCACCATTTGATTCCCCCTGTGCAAAACATCACCGCAACCAAGTACGGAACCCCTCATGTGCAATACATTAAGTGCAATATGTGCAAGAAGCACACTACGGAAATTACCAGAATTCTGCAGCTGTCACTTTAATGGTGCAGTTTGCAGTTGCAGTATTTATTGTTCTATTTATTGTCATGCATCTATTTATTGTCCTATGTTTTAATTTTTTATGTTGTGTATCTCTGCTCCCAGCATGCCTGACTGTTGAGAAGGGAATTTCCTTTTTGGATCAATAAGTACTATCTATCTATGTATCCAGCTATTTATCCGTCTATCCCTATCTCTCTCACTCACATACACACTGCACCCCCTGCTGGCCACCACAGTTCACTGCCTCACTAAGTGTAACACTGGAATGTTCTTCCTGCGCAGCCCTGGCGACTGTGAGCAGTTCAGAGTCTCTTTCACCATTACACTGCCACATCGTTGAGGGCACCGGCATGCCGAGTTCCCCCCTCTGACACGCCTTTGCTCATTGCAGCCCCAGCTGGGGGTCATAGGTCACATCGAGCGCAGTGCAGTTCTGTCCCTGCTCCTTTTCCAGTCTCCGCTTCTCCTGTTTTTCTGTCTGCTTTCCTGTCCGTCTGTGTCTCTTTCTTTGGCTGTCTGCTGCGCTGACTGTGTCTGGGTTTCTTTGTCTGTGTCTGTCATCATCTACATTTCTCTGACTGGCTCTGTTTTTACAGTATGTGTCTGGCCAGGTCTGTGTGTGATTCTCTGTCTCTGTTTGTATGAGTGTGAAGCTCAGATACATTACATTACATTCCATTATTGTAGTTTAGCAGACACTCTTATCCAGAGAGACTCACCTACAGTAGGTGACTCACATACAGTTTTATCCATTTATACAGCTGGATATTTGATGAGGCAATTGTGGTTTAGTAACCATGCCCAAAGGTAAAACAGCAGTGTCCAGGCGGGGAATGGAACCAGCAATGTTTTGTTTACATGCCTTGCTCCTTACTGCTACATCACACCGCCATCCCTTGGAAGAGAGACCAAGCAAAGCTCACACAGATTCATTCGAGATTTGCCAACTCAATGTCATGAAGCAAGGGCTCGTCTGGTATTTCAACCTGGAACGTCTCACACCCTTAGTGAGAATGAAGCCCCTACACCAACAGACCTCAGTGCTGCTGTTCTTTGTACTTAGTGCTCAGGAAGGATGACACCTCAGAACCACCCTTTAACCCTTCGCTCTCTGTGTTGCTCTCTCTCTCACACATAGCAGTGTTGTAGTGACCCCGAGTAACATGTGAGAAGGGTCTGTAACGCTCTAACTCACTGCCAAGAGCCATGGGCTTATAGCAGGAAACCAGATACTTATTTATTTATTCCAATGAGTATTTTTTTATGAGTATTATTTTTTCAGTTCTGTTTGTACAGGAAATTACCAATGTCTGTTCTTTGCTTTCTTGTATTCTCCTTTTGGGAAAAAAACTTTTAGTTGTGTTTGTTCATATATTCACAAAGTGTGCATCATTTAGTGTTATTCAGCAATTCTTTCTTTAAAAAAATCTTAAAATAAAATATGTTAGCATTAAATGTGCTTATATGGACAAAAGTATTTGGACGCCTGATCGTTACATTGTAATGGCATTGTATTCAAATACATATACATTAATATGGAGTTGCTCCCCCTTTTGCAGCTATAACAGCTTCCACTCTTCTTGGAAGGCTTTCCACAAGGTTTTGGAGTGCTTCTGTGGCAATTTGTGCCCATGCATTCTGCAGAGCATTTATGAGGTCAGGCACTGTTGTTGGACGAGAAGGCCTGGCTCGCAATCTCTGTTTCAGTTCATCCCAAAGGTGCTCGATGGGGTTGAGGTCAGGTCTCTGTGCGGGCCAGTCAGGTTCTTCCACACCCAGCTCATCAAACCATGTCTTTATATTCCTTACTTGTCATGTTGGAATAGAAAATGGCCTTCCCCAAACTGTTGCCACAAAGTTGGAAGCATAGCATTGTCCAAAATGTCTTGGTATACTGAAGCATTAAGACTATATATATATATATATATATATATATATATATATATATATATATATATATATATATATATATATATATATATATGCATAATGTACTCCACATTTATTCATATTCCTGTGTAGAACCTAAATATGATATAACAGAAAAAAAAACTTGTATTGGAGATTTTTGGTGTTTTGGCATTTTGGTTTTTGTTTGCAGATTACTTCTTGAGTTTGCACCACAGTTGTTTCAATGGATTCATGTATGGAGTTTGAGGTAGCCAGCTGAGTGTGTAGCATTCAGTGTTAGTCGAACCAAAATGCAGTCTGAACAGATGGGCTTTCAGCCTGCCGTGTAAGATGGTCAGCGATGCGACAGTTCTGATTGTTATGGGGAGCTCATTCCACCACTGGAGGGCCAGAGCAGAGAACAGATGTTACTGACTTTGTGTCAGGACAGTCTGAGATTGGAGTATGTTGTGGATTCTGGAGGGTCCATGTGTAAGTTCACGGTGACAGAGGTAGCAGAGTCATCTGTGATGGTCTCCGGGTGCTGTTTGGGTAAGCTGACAGTTGAGTAGATATCAGAGTTAGGAGGGTCTGTGTGGAAGCTCACAGTGGAGTATTCAGTGGAGTCTTTAGTGAGGGTGATGGCTGACTGATCCTCAGAGGCTGGGCGTTTGGGGAAGTTGACGGTGGCGTAGTTTAGGGAGTCGGAAGGGTCTCTGGGTGAGCTGGCTGTGTAGTGGATGGAAGTGACTGCAGCATCTGCATGTGGTTGTTGGTTTGAATCCTTGATTTCCTCATAGTCACCATCAGCTTGGTGAATCTGACACAAAAAATGAAGTGGAAGCAATGGAGATCACACTAAATATAAACTCTACCTTATTACTTACATTGCAGTGTCTTGTTCCACATTTAGAATAGGACAAATCAGCTTGATGTTAGTTAGTTACTTAGTTCCGGGTTTCTAAAAAAACCTCAGTCCCTCAGGCCACTTGTTTTTGGAATGTTATAATAGACCACTTAACGATGCCTTGAAAGCATCACGAATACTGTAAATTATGCGTCAGGGCAAGCACTGCTTGCCTAACTTTTTCTTTCCTACACAAAAATAAATGTCAAAATCTCTTAAGAGTGATAATTTTCTACGTAATATATGTACAATACATGATCTGCTACTGTCTATTTTAATACGTTTCGCTGTGCTTTTCTGCCGAGAATAAGCTGTGCTTGACTACAGCTCGTTAAACTCAACGGCGGGTCTATTCAGCAGATGTAAGTATTTGAGTGAGTTAGCTTGCTAGCAATCAGGATAACTAAGCTTGCAAGCAAACATAGATGACTAAAGTTTAAATGAATGTCCTTCCTTATATAAAGAGATGGCAGCATCCAGAAGAAACTGTACACCTTTTCATCGATTTATTTAAGCAAAAATGTTGTTTCTGCTCAGTACAGGAAGGGTGCAAGTGAAAATGTAACTCTGCACGATACACTACCGAGTTAGAGTTGTCAGCTCCACAAGGCAATGAATTTACTCTAACGTTACATAAAAATGAAACATGTTTAACGACAGCCAAAGTTTCACTCTGTGTGGTCATTATGCGTTATTGGATACTGGTTTACATACTTGCTTGGTTCTGTTTGCTAGCTTAGAAACGTTCATTAGCTAGCTAGCTTGAAGCTGTAAACACTGTCGCACAATTGTAATTAGCAAGCTGGCTAAGTGTGGTTTGGCAGTTTTGACAGTTTAGCTACATTAGCTAATGCTACTTTAAAACAGTTGAGTGCTCAGTGTCGACCCCCATCTTCAGGGTTCCAAAAAAAAAACAACCTACACCCTTTGCAAAATGTGACAGTTAAGTTGTGAAAATGAACCAGTCGACGGAAATTTCAGGCTTCGGTATTGAAAAATCCCTGACCCCGCCCTTTTGCAAAACTTTACAAGTGCTCTACAATGTTTTCAACAGTATTATATACTGTACTGTATACTGTATATACTATCACAGACTTTTAGGTACTCTCTTATTTGTTTGGCAGCTTGGTCGTTTCAAATTGCTTTGCTGGTTTGTGGTCTAAAAAGAAAGAAAAACTTGCCACCCACAGCTACGCTAACAGCTTTGCTGACAAACAGTCTGAAGTGACATACAGTCCTCTCACTTTCATCTCCTCTGATCTTCTCAGCTGAATGCATTTCAGAAAAGGCAAAACTCAATACTTCCTCCCTGTTTCCACAGAAAACCAGCCCTGAGAAGCAGATAACAACATTGTTTTCATATTAAAAGGAGCAAGCAGGGAACTCTGAAAGGTAAAACAGGCCCTAACCCTAAACCCATCTGGGTCCTGCTGTTCCCTTTTTATATTTACTACAGAGAATATGAGGAACGCCCTGCTTTTACAGCCCCCCCCCCCCCCCCGCCAGACACTCACCCCACCAGCGTTCATGTTCATCCAGTTGGAGGAGGAGACGACCACTATGGAGAATAAAACATTGAAATATCCATAGTCAATAATCTGTCAGATGCTTCATCACACTTCAGAGCAGTGTAGCATAGTGGTGAGGAGCAGTACTCATAACTGAATGGTTGCCGGTTCAATTCCCCCCCGGGGTGCTACTGCTGTACCCTTGGGCAAGGTGCTTAACCCACAATTGCCTCAGTAAATATCCAGCTGTATAAATTGGTAATATGTAAAAACTGTAACCCATGTAAGTCGCTCTGGATGAGAGCATCTGCTAAAACGCCAATAATGTAAAGCGTCAGAAGGCAAAGAAGGGAGGAAAGGAAGGGGTCAGATGATGTCACCTGAAAAGAAGAAGTAGAGAAGCTGATGAGGTGCCAGTGCCGTTTTACTGCAGTGACGGGGGGGTGGGGGGGGACTTTTACCTTTTTTAATCTTGGATTTCTTCTTCTGTCTGAGGAATATGAGCAGGACCAGCCCAAACACCAACACAGTGACACTCAGGCCCACAGTGATGTACCCCACAGTGGGTAAGCTGTTATCAAGACTGGATGCTGAAACAAGGCCAGAGTGTAAAGTGTCTGTCAGTGACGACACACAGATGTTTCATACAGCAATTGCAGTGTCAGTGATGGGGGCTGTTCCTGAGTCTGTCTAGATTACCCATCATCATACATCAGCTGATATATTTACTGAGATGTGCAGAACTGTTACAGAAAATGGTAGAGCTCAAACAGGATTGCATCATGAGAGTCCAGCTGTAGACACCTGCTGCAGAGCGATCGGTTTCTCTGCTGTTTCCTCTGTTTGACCTCAGTCAACAGACTTGCTTCTGACAGGAAAACAGAAGTTTTTTTTTTTTTTTTTTTTTTTACCAGAGTCCGTTGTCATGGTGGCCGTGCTCGCTGTAATGTTCAGCTCCACTGCCACTGAAATGAAACAGGCAAATATATCCGCTGACATCAGAGTGCAGGGGAACACCATAACAGTGGATGGCCTGAAACTGAACAATGATTTAGAGTTCAGAGTGCAGGTTACAGGAATGCTGTCTCTGAAAGAGATGTTGTTTAGAATGTAGTTAAATTTGGGAGGAAACCAACCTGTACCATTTAAACAGAAAAAGAGCGTTACGGACGTGAAAGTGATCAACTGTTTGCCGGCCACAATGCTGAAGCTTCCTGTTCTGAGACGACTGCAGTCCTCTGGCAAGTGCTCTATGCATCATATCTGATTGGACGCAGCGCTCTACGCGTCATATCTGATTGGACGCTGGAAGCCTGTGTTGACATTGTGAAATGAAGGACATGATATCTCTCCAGTGACCTCTGGGTGACCTCTGCTTTAGATCCTCTTTGAAGTAGCAGTTGCAGCAGAGATGTTAATTGCAGCACAGGGATGGCTGGACACCAGCACGTCTGTGCTTTTTAAATTAAAATTTAAATTAAGCACAACGTAAACTAAGCCTTTTTTTCCAGACTGAAGAGTCCGTGTCTATTCTCGAAATGAGCTTTCAAGGTAGCGCTTTAAAGTGGTATGAACCTGTCCGCCTTTTTAAGTCATGTACAGCTTCAGAAGTTCCTTAAAATGCTGCCTACTCAGATACCTACTTTCGGGCAAATTTGAAGGCAATGGTTCCGTCAAACAGAAGGCAGCCCCAGAAGGCAGAGAAGGCAGTGTTGACGAAAGAGAGAGTGTTTACAGATGAAATTGCCTCCCTGAATTACCACACTGTGCAGCCACCTGTACCTCTGGTGTTTCTGTGTGCATCAGAAAGCGGAACAAGCTCTGGAGTGTGGACCCACAGTGGGGAAATCAGCCGGAAGGAAGTGATAAATAACCAGAGAATCCACATTTGTGCCACATGAGAGAGATGGGAGAGGAGACCTGACCAAGTGCAGTACTGAGGGGAAAGAATGAAACACATGCTAAGCTACAGATATACATGCTAAGCTACAGATCACATATATATCATCACATGATAATTACCCAGACGCCTTTGGGGGTAATCCCAAACAGTGTGGATGTGTATGGATATCAAGGAAAGAGAAAGATGCATTGTGCAGACAAGAAGCAAGAGTATGTCATTATTATTGCTCATTATTGGAATTTAGCAGATGCTTTTACCCAGAGCGAGCTACATCAGTTACAATGTTATCCATTTATACAGCTGGATATTTACTGAGGCTGTTGGGGGTTAAGTACCTTGCCCAAGGGTACAGCAGCAGTGCCCCAGCAGGGAATGGGACAGCCAACCTTACGAGGTAACGAGTTCTGCTCTTTACCACTATGCTACACTGCCGCCCACACTGCCGCTACACTGCCATATGTGCATTGTTGATATCAATGTGGCTTATCAGCAGTTGATAGTTGTGTGTTACACATTATCAGCAGTTAGTATTAGTAGTTACACATTATGCACAGTATGTGACTCCTTTGGTTTGGCCAAACTGAGGCAGAACTGAGAGGAGGGGGGGTCGTGCAGATACCTGTGGAGTAAGCCCTGCCCTCGGTGACTCCAGGTGGTGGTGTGGGTGTGGCTGCTGCGGGTGGAGCTGTGTGTGAAGCAGAGAGAGGGAGTCTGGCCTTCACTTATGCCTTAGCACTACCATACAGCTGCGTATATAAGAACTTAAAGACAAAAACTGTGTTGGATTCCATTCTAGACAACATTACAACACCTACCTGTCTCAACAGTAAGGCTCACTTCAGTGTAGATGCCACTTTTCAATGCTCCAGTTTTTATTCCACACCAGTATTTCCCAGCATCCTCCAGGGTCAGTGCAGTGATTGTGACAGTGAAGACTCTCCTTGCTGTGTCGTCATACAGAGAGAATCTCCCTGTTTCTGCTGTGCTTTTTCCTGCTTCACTCCGAATTGCAATGTCTTTATTCGTCCAACTGCAGTCCCCTCTGCAGAGATACTTTGGGTAATCTTCATATCCCTCTGAATATTGACACCTGATTTCAGCATTACCTCCTTCAAACCCCCTCACTGTGATCACCTCTCCTAACACCACACACCACACACCTGAGAAAAATCAAACAACAGAGTATAATCATCTAAAAAACACTTACTATGCAAATACCACATACAGCTGTTGGCATTTCATAAAGCTGTCAGTGAGTGGTAGAGCTAATAAAGATCATAGTAAAAGACACTAGAACTGTGGACTGTTACAGTGGTCAGTAACACACCGTAGCAGTTTTAATTACAATGATGTTCAGCGTAATAGAGCACAGTATTGTGGAGTGTAACAATGTTACAATGTTACACTCTACAATACAACAGTCAGTGTAATATATCAAGTTTTTCAGAAATACAGTGTGGAAGGCAACAATGTTAAATAACATAACAATGAGTGAAGCATATTGAGCGCAGCAGTGTTGAGGAATACAGTTTGAATATAATGCTGCTGAGGGTAAAACTACTCAGTAATATAGAGTTGAACTTTGTTTAGTAATATGGCATTGAGTGAAACTCTGTTCAGTATCAGTGTTGAGTGAAATGAGTTTAGTACTCCATAATCTGAACTGAAATATGTTGAGTATAGTAACGCTGAGGTCAGACAGAATTTACCTGTTAGACAGAAGGTGACAATAAGGAGGTTCCTCATGCTGAGCTCTGGCTCCCAGTTACTCCCAGTTATTCCTAGTGCCTCCAGTCCTTTCCCTTAAAGAGTATCTCTCCTTCTCTTTCTCTCTCTCTGTCTCAGTTTGTTCTCTCCTCCTCTGTTCAGTTCAGTCTTCACATCAGTCTGCAGCTCAGAGTGTCAGCAGCTGTGTGTGGAGAGACATGGCCCCGCCCTCTTCCTCTTCCTCCTCCCCCTCTCCCAGCTCCCTCCCTCCTCTCTGTCTCTGCTCTCCCTCACTCACATGCACACTGCGCCCCCTGCTGGAGTCCCTGGGTCACTGCTTCACTGAGTGCAGTGCTGTGCTGACACTGTATTGCCCAGAGGGAATGTCAGTGAAGCAGTGGCCTTTTTCTGTGTGTCTGTCTCTCTGTGTGTCTGTTTTTGTCCGTCTGTCTCAGTGAATCTCTGTATGCTTTCTGTCTCCAGAAAGCTTGAAATCACCTTTTTTATATATACTGGTGTTTTTTTTAAAGGCGTTGCTGTTTCAATGTTATGTAGTAATTATCCATATTTGTCCCGCAATATTTATCTAAATTTGTCTAAATCTAAACGTCTCTGAAACTTTATTTTTTTAATGCACACTGGGTCAGCGCATGGGTGTTGGTTCGAATCCTTGATTTTCTCATATTCTTAGTAAGCCTGGAGGTAAAAACAGAAGTCATTATGAGGTCTGACCCATCATCGCACCTGATAAAACTCAGGTTCAAGACAAGTGTCTTTCAAGCCAACTTTCAACGGAAAGGGGCTTAAGTTTCAAAACAACATTTTTATGAAATTAAAATTAAAATAAATAAATATGGCATTAATGTTTAATGTTCAGAGTGATTGCCCTGCCCCACCACAGATGCTACATCCACCCAACCCCATGGCAAATTTTCCCTCACGTTCCCTCAGCACAAGGGTCAGATAACACAGGTAAGCAAGGTAAAAAAGATCAAAGACTTTGCAGCAATAGGAAACCAGTGGAGGGCGCTGTGATGTCAGGGAGCAGGGAAAACGAAAGGTGAGAATGCACAAGTATAAGCAGGAAGGAAAGCAATGAGAGGATATCAGTAATCAGCAAGAGCTGTGGCTTTGGGCTTTGGCCAAAGTCTTAACAAGGAGGTGGCTGGAATATGCTTCAGAAAGTAATGGCTGAAAGTAACCACAGAAGACATATGATGCAAGAATGTGTCAGGGTTGTGTACAGTGACCCCCAGACGCCTCAGTTTTTTTTTTTTTTTTAAGTGGAAGGGTGTGCAGTTCATTGATAAGATTTCGAGAGAAAGAGGAATTAGAGACATGTTTTTTTGCATCAGACTCACACTTCTTGATAACTGACACAGGGTGTGTTTCCACTATCTGCAGCTGTGATGTTTCTGTGTGTCAGAATGCAGGACTTGCTCTGTGGTATCAGCTAAAACTAACAGGGGTTAGTAAAACCAGGACTCAAGAAATTAGAAGACTGTACATGTTCTGTGTTTTAGTCATTTTAATGAACAGAGAGACCTGTTGCCCCCTCAGAGATTCCCGAGGGGCAAGGGGAGGGTATAGATGACTTAGGAAAGAGAGAAATTAACCAGTAGCTGGGAGTCGTCTGCAGTAAAGTAGAGCTGGACAGATTAAAAGAGTGATCATGGTGAGATGATCTGCATCATTACAGATTTATGTAATGAAATGTAATAACGTTATACTAATATTCAATTCAATTCATTTTTATTTGTATAGCGCTTTTTACAACACAAGTAAGTTAATATGTGTCTGAGGTAGCAGGCTACCCCAGTACTGAATACATATTCTGAATGAATTCATTTTTTCACAATAAACATTTACTTTTAAATCAAGCTAGGTGCACCTTAAAGTGGGCAAACGGCTGAACAGTGCAATCACCTGTAGCAGAGGACATTTTAAACCTGAACTTGCAGAAGGTCTCAGTCTTTATCAGTGTCTTTGCCTCTGTCATCATTAGGTGGTCATATGCTTTTGGAATAATACCCATTTAGTGTGTGTGATGTTATCTGTACACATCTTTCCCTTGTGCCTGTTGTTTGCCCACTATATGCACTTTTGTACGTTGCTTTGGATTAAAGCGTCTGCTAATTGAATAAATGTAAAAGTAAATGTATCTGGGCGATTGCGTTAGTTGGCATTGGGTTGATGAATACACTATGTGGTAGACAGAGTTTTACAAATGTGTATGCACAGGTGTAAGATTTGTATATGCAAGTAAATACTGTTATACATATGTATTTCCTCATGGATAACATTTTTGCACATTTTGGGCTCAACGCAACCTTTCAGTTACAAGCCCTGCTCCTCACCACTATGCTACACTGCCCTCCCTCAGGGAAGGTGCTCAATCCAAGACACGCTCACGGCTGGGCTTTGCCATCAGCTGACCCTGACTGCACAGAGAGCTCAGGCTAATTCCACTCCAAACAATTCAATTCAAACCAGCTTTATTTGCATTGCCATACAGATGCACAGTAATGCCAAAGCAATTTTCACATAAATATGCAAAATAAAATGACAATTAACCAAAAATAAATCCATACACAAACACAGAATCACACACATATAGGCTGTGGCACTCTGATACGTACCATGCTGCTAAAGGTGCAGTGTTTCCCTCCCCCAGAACAATTTTTCTTCATCGTATTTGTCTCTAATTGCTTGCAAGTTATTACAATGTAGGAGGAATCACTAGGGTGTGGTCACTGAGCCTGTACTTGGTCAGGATCTGTCTGTCATCAATAATCGCTGATCAGACAATGACACTATATGACATTAAATTACATTATTGTCATTTTGCAGATGCTGTTATCCTGAGCAATTTACAAAGGTTACAGTTTTTCCATTTATACATGAGATTAACTGAATCGATTGTGGGTTAAAGATCTTCGCCAAGGCTAAAGCAGCAATGCTCGAGCAGAGAATCGAACCAGCAACCTTTTCTTATCACTATGCTACACTGCTGCCCTACCACATGTAATATTAAACCCTCTGAGTACATACAGATACACAGAATCAACAAGTTATTAACACTGCATAAAAATAAAAGAAAAAAAGACACTGCATCATTAAATGGCTTTTTCATGCTCAGTATCTTTATACTGAAATAGAAACTAAATAATTCACCTAATTACTTAATTCAACACAGAAACAACGAGCAGATGAACTTTCAAAGTGCATTCTAAATGTACAATTAGTAGAAATATTTTCAGTGTAAATGCTTTCAGGTAAAGGGCATTTTTTATTCCAAAATTTATATTGGGACAGGCTCATGAGAAAAGGCACAGAGTCAGATGGCTTCTCAAATCCGACTCCTTAAAGTACGGACTCTCACTTCTGCAAGACAAAAGAAAGAGACAATCATTAGCAGGACAAATGAACTCGGAGCGTGGTTAGGAACTATGGTATAGTCCCCTGATACTGCTCCCTGGAAAAGATCTATGGCTTTAATATGCCATTACCAACATAATAACGGCTTTCAGTATATTCTTGATGTGGTGCCAAATTTAATGTCCAATGTGAAAATGTTCATGTTTTTTCTCAGATTTAACCTCTAGCTTGTGTGGTGTGTCAGGTGATGAAAACAGTGATGATTTTTGCTCCTCTAAGTTCCTCATTGGCTTTGAGTTGATATAAGTCTTGCTCTTCCTGATGGTGCTTACAGTTTCCCACGCATTGATTGACTGGAAATCCTGTACACCTGTAGCATTGAAAATTGTCCTTCTGGTGACACCATAGTTTTGCATCAGGTGAGATGAGCTTTAAAAGTTGGCTGGCGGGTCTGAATGGTAGATGCTGATTTGTTTGGGCCTACATTATTTCTATGTGGATTCTGTAAAATTGTAAAACTGATTGGAATTGACACACGTTTAACAACGGAAGAAAGGATTATCATTCATTCATTTCCTAAAATGTATAACCATGGAAACGTGTGAACGATTTTATTGTTGTACAATGTAGCTAAACTTTGCCGCTGTTGATATTTTCATATAATGAGTTTGACTGTGGAACAGGGTTGTGAAGTTAGTTGTTTGTATGTTTTGATATAGTTTTCACGGTGCTGTATGGTGATTCGACGATATGGATTAAAGTTGCCGTTTGAACGAACTGTTGCTGTGATGAACTTAAATAAAGAAACCCAACACATCAGTTGAGACTCTCTAGATCCAAGGGCTGCTACAGAGGGATTGCTGATAGCCAATGACAATTAAGCAATAATAACACTAACCCACTAAACAAATGTTGTGTTGATGCTGTCATGGTTAATCCACTCATGGAAAACTGGGAGTTGACTGTACATCTTTTCTGGTGGGTTTTGGATCTAATGACAGGTTTACAGAGCTGCATTTGCTTTTCTGTTAATGAACCTCATTGGGAAAGAAACTTTGCTCTATCAGGGAAAGTGCTGGAGATCCTGGAGGCAGGAGAGAAATCCCTAACAGAGGATTCATCATAGCACAGAATCTGAAACATTACAGCAGCACAGAGGAAGCCTCCCATCCAAGACTGCTGCATTACTAATGTGCAGGAAAAATCTGATTCCTCTCTCAGTGCATGATGGGTACATTACAAGATACAGCTTGGATAAAGGCCCTTTCCACTGCAGAGCAGTTAATGGCACTTGGTTTCTGTCAGCTTTCACTCACTGTGGCGGTCTGGGACGTTGTGAATGTCGTAAATGAGTGGGACGACTCAGAGGGATCCTTGGAACCGCAGATGTTCTTCCACCACTGCCTGTACTGTTCCTGAACCTGCAACACACACAGGAGGAGGTAAAGGTGAGATGGAGCACAGGTTTGGGCGAGACAAGTAAGTCTGGGAATATAAATGAGATGGGAGTGAGATTCAGGTGAGACAGAGGAGATAGGATGTACAGATTAGATACAGAGACGAGACCATATGGGGGGGATCTAGATATGTAAGTGGGGTGGGTTATTGGTTAGAGAGGTAAAAATGGTAACACAAGAGGTGGTACAAAGGCAGAAAAACGGATAAGCGACATCAGATATAGAGGTGAAAAGAAGCAATAAAAGATAAGTTAGGTAAGCAGGTAAGGCAGACTGGTACCAGGACAGTGAGTGGGGAACAGGGGCACAGGTGGGTAGAACAGGTGGGTGTTCACCTCTTTTCTGAAGACACAGTGCACCAGGAAGATGAATGTGCCCTGCTGGGAGGTTATAAGCAGGAAGAGATACTCCAGCACCTTGCTGCTATTCACAAAGAAGCCGAATATCCAGGGGCAACCAAGAATGATGAACTGCAATATTGCTTTAACCACCATCATCCTTCAGAGAGAGACAGAGAGAGAGATGGGCCTGCAACAGCAGTGTCTGACACCTGTGTCTATTCTCTAACACCCCTAGCTGTTCTTTTGTTTTTTGACTTCCTCTTTTACTTGCAACTGTATTATCTCTATCTGTTGTGATCTACCTAAAAATTCAAATCTCATAGCTGTACATGTCCTTTTTTCCTGTACTTGTCTCTTCCTACCTGTATTGTATCATGTAGTATAATTGTACATTTCATCTATATCTGTTCTCTTTTACCTGCACCTGTCCTCTCATTTCTGTACCTGTCTTTCCCTACCTGGTGTCTTTCAGTTGAGAGATTTCCTTGTTCCGGCGAGCTACAGTGAACCACAGGTATCCCATGATGGTAATAAAGAGGATGACATTCACCTATGCAGGTCAGACAATGGTGTATTTTCATCAAAAGTTTAAACAGAGTCAGACTTCAACTGGAAACAGACATCAAACAGATAAGTAAAGCACTTACTGCAAGGAGAAAACACACTGGCCCCAGAAAACTCCAGATGAGGCCCTCATCAGTCTTCAGCCAGCATCTACGATCAACCAGACTCAAAATTACAAGAGGAAGACAAAGGAAACCCAAGCCTATAAATCAATCCAATCAAATCCAGAACCATGACACCAGGGAAGAACAGTTCCAGGCTGATCCAGAACAATGTCTACATAAATGCTGCCCATAATGCTGCTAGCTGTCCACTACCAGTACTGTAATCAATGGCTTGCGAACTGTAATCAATGGCTTGCGAACCAGTTAATTTCTCTCTGATCTGCAAATAACAGAAATTCTACTCAAGAAAATCTGCTGGGTCGAGAACAATAGTAGGTCACCCTGTAAATGCCCCGCCCCAAGCACTTGGCGCCACCCCTCTCTGTGCTTACTGGTCACTGCCGTATCCATCGGGAACCACTCCTGCAGACACACCCACCACCAGGCAGGGGATGCCGTAGCCAATCAGTAGCAGGAAGCCGCAGTGAATTCCCTCCCTCTGTATAATCCTGACCTCTGTCAGGTTGCGCACCAGCAGGAAGAGCTGCAGAGCCTCCAGGAACATCCACACAAAGCTGGACAGGAAGAGGAAGTGCAGCACGCCCGAGATCACTGCGCACACCAGCTGAGGAGGGACACATCATCATTACCATCATCATCATCACTGATACCATCACCGTTATTACCATCATCATCACTGATGCCATCATCGATATTACCATCATCATCACTGATGCCATCACCGTTATTACCATCATCATCACTGATGCCGTCACCGTTATTACCACCATCATCACTGATGCCATCACCGTTATTACCATCATCATCATCATCATCATCATCATTACCACCACCATCATTGATGGTGAAAAAATGCAAACCTTGTATAATGCTATACACACCCCCTTACATTCAGTCTAGGGTTGCCTGTAACATTTATGTAAAAAGTTATGTTAAAATAACTGCAAGTGCTAATTTTAACAATACAAATCCTTTTTACAAATCTTTTTTCACTTTCATTCATTTTAGTAATCAATGAACTCACCATAGTATTTGTGATGGACAACAAGTAACACTTGCAATTAACTATGAGGCAAGGTGTCTAAGATGTGAGATATAAGATACAATGATGTGATATATTACGGATTATACCATACTTTAAATGATTTATATAGTTTAAACACTAGAGTCCAGTTAAAGTGTCTGTAATAATGTCACCTTCGATATCAGTACATAAGCCCAACATAAGTTCAACATTTGATTTCAATTGTATGTATCACTGGAATTAACAAGTGCTGAATTATTCATCCAGCAAGTAGGTGTTACATTTGCTCTTGTAAAGGAATGCATCGATGCAAAACATGATACATAAAAACACTAATGTTAGCTTCAGTCCACGAAATACTAAGGGAACTTGTCAAACTCAATACCTTGTGTAGTTATATTTTACTTATATTGTAACATTTTCTGTTTAACATCACGTTACCAAAGCAATTGTAAGTTGCAAGTATAAGCATCTTTGGATCAAATGGGTCGCTGTGCTATAGGATTGCCCATTATTCCACTTGTTGACAGACTGTCATGAAGTCATCCAAAACCAATATTTCAGTACAAAGTACTGAATAATCTCCATATTTACTGTATGAATGTATATATGAAAGGTGGAAATGCAGGTGGAGGACCACCTCCTCTGCGTTATATAATGCAAACCCTGCCCACTTCACATGAACTCCAATTTATGATGGAGGTGATTACATAACCTGTCTGCCCAGATGCATCTGTCTAGTCAGGCTAGGACAGGCCACAGACAGACCAGTGGAGCCAAAGAAACTGTCTGTCAATCAAAGAAACTGTCTGTCAATGTCCCATATTCGTATGCTTAGTTCTCGTCATGATGTCATGATAAGAGTAAAGAACTGAGGAGGTAGCCGGCACTGAAATTACACACAGTGATGAGGTCTCTGATATGAGGTAAATGTTGGGAGCTGTAATTAGAGAACCTTGTGCTTCTGGATGTGAAAGAGGAAACTCTGCACCAGCAGGAAGAGCAGGTGGGCCAGGAAGAGGCAGATGGAGAGGTTCAGGCGTGCTGTGTTGCTGACTTTAGGGTTCCAGCGACAGAGGATGAAGGTCAGGATGGCCAGGGCCAGAATCAGCAGTCCCACCGACAATGCAATCATGCTGATCCACTTCAAGATGATGTCATCCTGGAAACAGCCATCAATCACAGAAATCATTCTAACACTTCAAAACCCTATAAACCCTGACCTATTTTCAATGTTTGTTAAGGTTTTAGCCTCCATTTTAGGCAGATTGTTCATGATCTACAATAGCTATCGTCAGATGCCATGTATCATATCTTTCAGTGGAAACTGGTATAAACGGAAAATACCACCTGGAACCACTACATACTAAATTTTATTTAACCTTTTATCTGAAATAAAATATTTTTTGTTTGTTAAAAATATTGAAAGTTTGATGAAACTTTTTTTTTTATTTAAACACTCTGCAAACAATAAATACCCTTTTACATAAATATTGACATGCATGTAGACCAACTACAGACCGCAACAATAAATAACTATTTACATAAATACTGAAATAATATCAAGTCAAAACAACAACACATAACTACATGAATTTTAAGTCACTGCCATTAAACAGATGTCATGATAAATCAGTTCATATTGCTGTACTACAGCTGATGAAAACAAAAGTTTTCAATAATCATCAAATTTGGTCTTTTCATTCACATGTTTAGCTGAGCTCAGAGAGACACCTATGAATGCACTGCAGATACCAATAGGCAGAGATTAAGTCTTTCTTGTACAAAATCAAGTTCTGTACTGACATCTGATTGAACAGCATGTAAGACAACTCCTTCCAGTGCATAGAAACGCTTCTACATGCTGAAATGTACGAGATATTGAACAGAAGTGAACCGTGACTTTTAGAAGTAAACAACTAGACCACTGGTGACGTAAAAATGGTGGCTTTTGGGTTCTGGGGGTTAAAAAACAGGAATTCGGGTTTTCAGGGAAATATTTTGTTAGCACCAGCTGATGCAAGGCACAAACACTTACATTTCCATCATCTCCATTAAAAAGGCGTCACTGGGGTGCAATCAGTAGGAGGTGAGGTCATGATTCTAACTACCTAAAGTTCTATATCAGAATAAAACAAAAACAAGATTTTTTTTCCTATCAGTGGAATTCTGAATTCCAACCTAAAAACCACCATCTTTTTCCAAGTATTACTTCCCCTTGAATAAAACTGCAAGTCTTGATACAGGCCAATGCAGTAAAATATTTCATTTTTGATTTATTTTTGTTGTTTCAAATTAAGCCAACACTCACCCTACCAGCTGCTCATAAGGGACATAGTTTGCTACCTTTCTGTTACAGAGCATTTTGTTTACCTCTAATCTCAACAGCAGCATTTCTTTAAAAGAACACATGTAGAGATTCATGGAATTTATCTCCTAAGCTTTCCTCTGCTTCAGCTGTTAGTAACTGCTTATGCTCTGAACGAGTTGCAGCTGAGTTTCTTCCTATCAGGTGAGCACAATTCCATTAGGCAAAAAAGATTTGATTGAGAGGATTAAGATAAATTTATCTTTGGCTACCACAATGGCACCGAGGGGAAAATTCCCAATTTCTATTTATTAACATTTGTATTCACAATGGTCCTCTCAAAAGCTAAATGTATGTACCTGTAAGGTGTTTCATTAAGACATCTCTGTCTCATCCTAGAGGTCAGTCAACAACTGAGTGCTAAAGTATTTTATATATTTTATGTAATTATTCATATGAAATATTTCCACAAAATATACTCCCTTAAGCACTTATTTCTTTATTAAAAGTGCATATCAAATAGAATTTTACCGACGGATAAACCTCAGTAACAGTTTAACCTCATAAACACTGAATAGACACACAAATTTGGATTGAGCTGGGGAACCACATGAGTCTGGTTTGGTCGTCTCCCTCGCTCCTCACCTCAGGTGGTCTGTCCGTCTGCATGATGAGGGCGAAGGTGGACAGGTGGTTGCAGGTGCACACGGTGTGAGTGGCGTTGGTCTCTCTGGCCTCACAGCCATCCACGATCCACCCGTTATGATTCCAGTACACACAGGTGAGATTACTCTCAGGGTCCACCTGCTGAGAAAGGGAGGGAGGCACAGCACACACCAAATCAAAATCCCAATCAATGGGTCCCACTGATGCAAACCAGAGACTACAGTGACTGAGACAACATCAAAAGCTGCAGCAGAGGCATTCAACCCTGGTCCCACAGTCCTACAGCTTCAGGTGTGAATGAGTAAAGACTGAAGTTATTGGACTAAGTGTCATTAGGGGTCATTGAGAAACTATAATGGGTGATGAGTAAATGTAGTATTTAACTGCGGGGGTAAGTGAGGGGTACGGATGGGGAATGATTAAATAAGTAAGTTATTACAGACAGAGGTGTGAATGAAGAACTAAAGTTACTTTAGGGTTAATGAGAAGGATGAGTGGAGAAGGACACATTCAGTGAGTTATTGGGAGTCAGTGAGGAGTGTGGTGGAGGAAGGATGACAGCATGTTATTGGATGTCAGTGACAGCTGTGCATAGAAAAGGTCTAAAGCTAGTGTGTTATTAGCGGTCAGTAAGAGAGGGGTGAAGGTATAAAGTCAGTTTGTTTTGAGGGGTCAGTAAAGGGAATGAAAATATAAAGACCAAGTTTTGTTTCCTGCGTATTAATGTTAGGTGAGTATGAGGAAGGGCTAAAGATGGTGTGTTATTCTGGGCCAGTGAGGGGTATGGATGGAGCAAAGACTCACTGTGAGGTGTCTCAGGGTAAAGTTGACCGGTTCAGGCAGCGCTGTGTTTTTGGTATTGGGGAGGGAGGCAGAGATGACACTGGACATCATGGTCTTGCTGGTCTTTCTCTCCTTGTGGAAGAATTCAGCCTTCAGCACGTCCTCCATGTTGACGTAGGCTATGAAGACCACTGCTCCAGAACCTGCAGAACAGACCAACAGAACCAACACAAATCAGAAACTTCAGAACTTCTAAAGAGCATAACCTTCATGCATAATCGTTTGGTGGTATAATGCTGTCTTGTGCAGCTATATGTGGTCATGTATGTTTACCAGATAAAGAAATGATTTTTGACAACACGTTAAAGAAGAAAGGCTTCCTTAAAAAACCGACATATCATACCAGTTACACACACTGCAAAGTGTGATGTGAAAATAGATAAAAAAGATCATAAAAAGAATAGCAATAAAAGGATCAAAAAATCTGAGTAAAGAAGAGTTTGGCTAGGGAGTGTACTGTCGCCTCACCATTGTTGTTCTTGGCAATGCCGGGTAGATCAATTTTCAAAACGTTGTCTCTGGCTTTTAGCTGAGGTGTTTCTGTCAGGTTGGCTTCTGGCCCAATGGCGAATGTTTGCACCTCTGACAGAAAGGCAATAAAAACGTGATAATGAATTTGTTGGTTGTAAATGAACAGGGAGTGTTATCCATGGCTACACCAAGATTGTTGGTCTGGGATGGGACTTCACTGTGTAATTCTTTATTCTTTATTCGGATCCCCAATGGCTGCCACTAACGTAGCAGCTACTCTATCAAGGGTTATGGTGAGATCCTTGAACAGGGAGAATACAGCAGGCATATACAGTAGCTCATTTTTGGCTAAATTGAGTTTGACCTGCTGAGTGTTCATCCATGTCCAAATGTCACTGAGGCGTGCATCCATGCTTGTGTTGATATGAACATCAGTGGGTGAGAAGGAGAGAAATAGTTGTGCATCATCAGCATAGCAGTGGAAGAAGAATCCATGGGAGGATATTATTGAGTCAAGAAGGGCAAGGAAAACAGGAGGGGACCAAGAATGGATCCCTGGGGCACTCCTGTGATAGGGCTGTGGGACTGGTTTAATGGTTCTTGCTATACAAACAAGTCAGGCAGTTTGCTATCAAATTTGAGCTGCCTGTTTCATTTTATTAACCTTCTTATTTAATTTTATCAAGTTACCTTGACTTTCAGTTTGAATCTTCTTTTTTAAATGTGCTGGCTTGCAGTTTAGCCACTGTCACTGTAAATGTCAGCCTGGATTTTATCCCCCACAGTGGACATTTGTTTTTCGAAACTGCGGCAAAATGCACCTGAGAGTACGTATTAGTGGCTCTGCAAAAACGTGTTCAGAGGTATGTATATCCCATGAGACCAGTTAGGTAAATGTACTTGAGTATATATAGATAACAATCTCGGCTAAATGACAGTAGTGTAAAGTAATGAGTTATCTCTGTTTTTCTTGTGCTGGCTACATGCGGGTGTCTTGGCGGATTGCATGAATTTTGCTTTGATGCTCCTGCATGAGTGGTAAGGGATGTTGCGTTGAGGTGAACTTCACAGCGTAAAAACACCTGAGCCCTCACTCAGCCCTGCCCTGATCTGTCACATCAATCCTCTATTTACTACAAAAAACACACCAGAACCAACATAGCTCTTCCACATATGACCTACAGCAGCAGATTACTGGGAAAGGACATCATAGTTGGACCTGCTAAACATAAAGCCTAAGTGAACAGAACTGAAGGCTCACTGAGATCCAGCCCTGAACACACAGTGATCTCTGGGAAAGCCTTAGGATCTGTTTGCCATTGGAGCAAAGGATCAAAAGGTCAACCGAAAAGTGGGCTCAGGTCAGATGACCACACCCACAGGCTCAAGGACATCATTAGGTACAAACCTAGTTTTTCGGTAGAGAGGTTGCAGCTGCTCTGGGTTTGCGTGGGCTTCACCAGCGCTAACGCCAGCTTCTCTGGGATCTTCAGTGCAACATCTATCTGCTTCTCTCCCACCTCCCCCTTCCACTGAGACAGCAGATCCACCGCACGCAGAGTCACATTCAACAACGTTTCCTGTGGCTGCACAACAGGGTAATAACAGTGTTATAGCACACTAATAACAGCAACAATGCCGGTAATACACAGTAATAACACAACAATGATAAAACTTTAACATGACAGTTACACTGTACATATAACATAGGAATGGCCCAGCAATAATAATATAAATATACCAAAAGCACAACAGAAAGGTAATAATATTCTGGTGACACATCAGTGAATAAACCAGCATGGCTTCTGCCGCTACTTTTCCTACCCAGTGAGACCCTCAGTCTCCACAGACACACAGACACACAGAGGAAGAGGGAAGGAGGGAGGGTGTGGAAGAAGAAAAAGGTAAAGAAAAAGACAGAGAGGAAGCATCCTTCCACTGCAGCATGGCTGCCACTATCTGTGCAGAACTACACAGCACAGTAAATATGGCAGGAAATACTGAATTCACTTCGGATGGAAGTACCAGTGAGCTGCTGTTGTCTAGCAGATTATCCAGAGAGTCCAGCTGGCACTGCTCCTCTGATTTACCCTGGAAGAGACGACCAAGCAGAGCTGATCATGTGGGGGAGGATTTCTGCAGCTAGAGAGGGCGCACAGCCCTGACAAAACTTCTTGCAGGCACACAGTGTTGCGCTAAGATTCATGTCTGTTAGTTCCTTAATATGATTCCCTCAAAGTGAGGAACAGCATCCACTCAGATGCAAACCAAGGGAACCCACAAATATTTGTACAATGCTTGCAAATATTTGCAATTTCATATAGCAGTGATGCAGACAATGCAAGCAGGAGTTTTGTCTCTGGTCCTTTTTCACACTCTTACTCCCTGCTGTCTGGACCCCAACCTCCCTCCCACAGAATGAAAGCTCTCACCTTACATTCTCCTTCTCCCTCTGTCCCACCTGGAACACAAGTAATACATTCAGTTCAAACACAGACCTGTCTGTCCAGAGACAGTGAATGCAGGTAATGAGGAGGAATGTAGTAAAACCTGGAACTGGAGCTCAGGACTGCACTTCCATTAAGACCCACAAGAAGGACAACCGTGACAACATCACATGACTGTCCCAGGTCAAAAGTAATAAATATGCAGTGTCACACTGTAATCTAAACCATCCTGACAGACTGGCTCTGGGAATTGATCACTGATCATTAATAATTTTCCTATGGTGATCAAAACTAAGTGAAACTATATTTCCAATAAAGAAATCTGTGACTGATAAATTTTTGTGTCATATTCTGGATGAAAGACAATGTAACCATTGACAGAACAGAATGCAATCACATAGTTGTTAATTCATTTACAAGTTAAGTTGTGATAATGGCCACAAATTCAAATCACTCAACAACTAAGCTTGAATGCAAATTATGTAGTGCTAGCTGTAAAATCATCTGGCTATCAATGAGTTTCAGGTAGCACCAATAGCTGTCTAGGATATCATAGCAAGCTAATATGTGAGTTCACTGTTACTGAATAAGAGTGTGCTAAATGTAATATCATCCACAAGTGTGTGTGTGTGTGTGTGTGTGTGTTACACAGGGTTACAAAGAAGTTCTTCTTGGAGATTAGGTTCTACCTAGATCCATAAAGTGTTCTTCTACGACAAGCCAAAGAACCCAATATGCTCCGCCTCCTTAACTGTTGTGTTTTTGTTTTCCTTGTCCATGTGCTTTTGTTGTCCTTGTGTTCTAGCCCTGGCCCGCTCCCCGCCCGTACACCTGCATGTACAGCCTAGTTATCAACATTATTGTGATTTATGATTGTGAGTAATGTACAATCAAATTTGCAAATTACATTGCATTACAATACAATTATTTGGCAGACACTCTTATCCAGAGCGACTTCCAGTATAAGAAAAAAGAAGTGTATCCATCCAATTTAAATGAGTAACAGTGTCAGAGCAGGCTAACAACACTCTCAAACCAGTGAGTGTGAGATTAACTCCATTCAAGCCCAACCACAAGTTAATTTTTGTAATTTGATTAAACAAGGGAAGCCAAGTATACAACAATATATCAGTCAAAATAAGATACTGTTCCCGTTTAACTGTATATCTACTCAATGCACTCAGCAGAGACAAGAGCTCTGATCTGTGGAACACGCATTTCCTCACAGTTCTGTTCAATTACATTATTTTATTCCATGCACTCAGACAAGGAAGCAGGAAATAAAATAAGCTTAGCTGGTGCAGACATCTGAAAACATGACCGCATCTATATCAACATCTACATCTGTGTCAGTGCCTTTTTCAGTTCAGCAGTTCACCTGCTGATGAGTACAGAAAAAATTAACCACTCCATAAACATCATTAAACTGCACGTGTCCAAATTTGCTTTAACTGAATCCCACCTTGGCATCATAAGAGTGAACAAAATCAAACAACATGATCCTCCTCTGCCATACTGTCAGTCTATATGCACAATATCAGTCTAAGCTCTACAGTGCAGGGCGACGTGCCTCTGCAAAATGCTTTCAGCATACAGAAAGTTACAGAAAAAATATATCCAAAAACGACATTCTCTGTAAATCAGTAAAAACAAAGAAAAGGCCTGTTATTGAAATGTTTCATTTTTATGAAAAAAAAAAGCCTTTGCTTAACCATTTGCTGAAACTACAGTACCTCACGTAAACTGAAAGCAAAGCAACTCTGCTCAGTGTTTCCTGAATCATTCATGAGTCCTGTGCTATTTCACTTTACTGAAGAGAATGTGGACCTGGCATTACGTAGCTCCAGGCTTTCCTGCTTAAACCACTGTTAGGTCAGATTGTGATGTACCACAGTGAGTGGTTAAATTGAGCCCACTTGAAACGCATGTGCAGCACATTGCTTGTGTGTAAATGATGCAGTATGTAGAACGGAGTGTAGGGTGTAATACGTGGGGTTATTCAAGCAGAAGAACAGGAATTAGAGTCTAACCTTCCTCTACTCTCAGCAATACCTCAGCATAGGTATCAAAGTTAGATTTAACTGCTGTTTAAATGCTTAATTTTTTTTTGAAGTGCTGATGGCATCCAGGATGACTGACACTTACCTCTTTTAACAATAAGGTCAACTTCGGTGAAGACATCAATAAGCTGACCTCTGATTCCACACCAGTATGTCCCAGCATCCTCCAGGGTCAGTCCAGTGATGGCCACAGCGAAGACTCTCGCTGTTCTGTCGTCATACAGAGAAAATCTCCCTTTTCGTGCCCTAATCTGGCCTTGTTCAGTTTTGATTTGGATGTTTCTATTCGGCCACTTACATTCCCTGTTGCAGAGATATTTTAAACTCTTTTCATATCCTGTTAAATACGAACACTTTATTGCAACATTTCCTCCTTCATGCCCTGTCGCCGTGATGGTCTTTCCTGAGTGTGCAGGCCTCACGGCTGTTAGAAAAAAGACGAGAACCTATACTGTAATTATTAAAGAAAAACTCTTAACATAAATACCATAAAGACAGAGAGGAGTAAGAGAGATAACACAGCTTGTACTGAGAGACACTGTAAAATTGTTCAGTAATACATTTTACACATGTCAGTGTTCATACAGTGTTCAGTGTAACGGTGCTCAGTAATACAGCATTGAGTTAAATGTGTCAAGTGCATCATTTTACACCAACCCAATGTTAAATATAAAAATGATATATATATATATATATATATATATATATATATATATATATATATATATATATATATGATATAATATAAAAAAGAATACACTGATTGAATTGCATCAAGTGCTCCAAAAAGCAGTGTTGAATGTATCAGTACAGTGACTATGCTCAGTAATATAGTGTTGAGTGTAACTCTGCTCAGTACCAGCGTTGAGAGAAATGAGTTGAGTACTCTATAATACTGAGTGAAGTATGTTGAGTGTAGTAGTGTTGAGGTCAGACAGAACTCACCTATCAGACACAAGGTGACAATAAAGAGGTTCCTCATGCTGAGCTCTGGCTCCCAGTTACTCCCAGTTATTCCTAGTGCCTCCAGTCCTTTCCCTTACAGAGTATCTCTCCTTCTCTTTCTCTCTCTCTGTCTCAGTTTGTTCTCTCTTCCTCTGTTCAGTTCAGTCTTTACATCAGTCTGTAGCTCAACCATGGAGAGACATGGCCCCGCCCTCTTCCTCTTCCTCCTCCCCTTCCTCTCTGTCTCTTTTTTTATTTTTATTTTTTATTTACTCAAGTGTGTGAGTGTTTGCACTATGGCGTCATGGTGTGGTTTATACTTTCTCTCGTCTGGAAATTACTTTTTAGTTTTCATCAGCCATTCCATGACTGCGCGCCAAATAGCGCAACATGGAGCCAACGGTCTCTGTTTTACACTGGAGATCAGCTGCTGGTGCTTCAACCACCCCGACTGACTGTCTCTGCCACCTGAGATCCTTGACAAATTAAGCAGGAGATACCGGGGATGCAGGTCGGGGAAGAAACGGCGAATAGGAAGAAGGATTTGCTTTCCATTACAACGGTAATGTGAGGTCGCTGGCGAATGAGATGGATGAGCTATCTGCCCTGGTGCAGTCATAGGGAGTACCATGAGAGCTGTGTTATGCGCTTCACAGAGACGTGGCTTCGTGAGGACGTCCCCGACTCTAACACGAGTGTGGATGGCTTTCAGACCATTCCAGCAGACCGGAGCTGCACAGAGAACAACAAGAGGCGAGGTGGGGGGTCTCGCTGTTCTCATTAACAACAAATGGTGCGACCCCGGACACATCAGGGTAAAAGAGTGTGTGTTTAGCCCTGGTGTTGAGCGGCTAGCTGTCGGCCTCCGTCCATATCAGAGAGTTCTCCCGTGCTGAATGTTTACGTTCCACCATCGGAAAACTCGTCACATGCGAGTGACGTCATCCTATCAGTCATCACGAGACTGCAGACATGACACCCAAGCACGTTCATAGCAATATCTGGACAACCACATCTCCTTGGCTGGTTCCCTTCCCACATTCACCCAGGTTGTGGACTGTCCCACCAGAGAAGGAACGACACTGAATTTGCTGTATGCTAATGTCAAGGAAGCCTACAGTTCCATTGTACTACCACCACTTGGCAGATCTGACCACACCTTGTTTCACCTCCTATCCCGGTGCAAGCTCCTGGTTCAGAGGCAGCCTGTGACCATGAGGACCATGAGGAGATGGACACAGGAGGCCATGGAAGCTCTTCAGATCTGTTTTGAGGAAACAGACTGGAATTTGATCTGCAACCCTCTCAGGCAGGATATTGATGGACTCACTGATCATGTTGCGGGTTACAACAGTTTCTGCGTAGACAGTGTTATCCTGGCAGAGACCTGGGTCTCCAAAGACATCAAAGACCTCCGAAACAGAAGGAGAGAGTCATCAGGACTGGAGACAGGGACGAGGTAAAGAGGGTAGAGTGGGAACTGAAGGAGAAGATATGGCAGTGTAAAGACAGCTACAGGAGGAAACTGGAGCTAAAAAAGCAGAACAATGTGAGGGAGGTGTAGAGTGGATTGAGGAGCACTTCACCCCCTCCACGGCACTCTGGCTCTCCATAGGAGCACCCTCGGCAACAGACCCAAAGTGCTCCACGGACAGGCACAGGCAATTGCTCCTACCAGCAGCGATGAAACCACTCAACTTCTCCCCCTTCTGCAGTGGGGATATCACCATTTTTTCCCCCTGTGCAAAACATCACCGCAACCAAGTACGGAACCCCTCATGTGCAATACGTTAAGTGCAATATGTGCAAGAAGCACACTACGGAAATTACCAGAATTCTGCAGCTGTCACTTTAATGGTGCAGTTTGCAGTTGCAGTATTTATTGTTCTATTTATTGTCATGCATCTATTTATTGTCCTATGTTTTAATTTTTTATGTTGTGTATCTCTGCTCCCAGCATGCCTGACTGTTGAGAAGGGAATTTCCTTTTTGGATCAATAAGTACTATCTATCTATGTATCCAGCTATTTATCCGTCTACCTCTATCTCTCTCACTCACATACACACTGCACCCCCTGCTGGCCACCACAGTTCACTGCCTCACTAAGTGTAACACTGAAATGCTCTTCCTGCATGCCGGCATGCCGGCATGCCGAGTTCCCCCCTCTGACACGCCTTTGCTCATTGCAACCCCAGCTGGGGGTCATAGGTCACATCGAGCGCAGTGCAGTTCTGTCCCTGCTCCTTTTCCAGTCTCCGCTTCTCCTGTTTTTCTGTCTGCTTTCCTGTCCGTCTGTGTCTCTTTCTTTGGCTGTCTGCCGCGCTGACTGTGTCTGGGTTTCTTTGTCTGTGTCTGTCATCATCTACATTTCTCTGACTGGCTCTGTTTTTACAGTATGTGTCTGGCCAGGTCTGTGTGTGATTCTCTGTCTCTGTTCGTATGAGTGTGAAGCTCAGATACATTACATTACATTCCATTATTGTAGTTTAGCAGACACTCTTATCCGGAGAGACTCACATACAGTAGGTGACTCACATACAGTTTTATCCATTTATACAGCTGGATATTTAGTGAGGCAATTGTGGTTTAGTAACCATGCCCAAAGGGAAAACAGCAGTGTCCAGGCGGGGAATGGAACCAGCAATGTTTTGTTTACAAGCCTTGCTCCTTACTGCTACATCACACTGCCGTCCGCTTGGAAGAGAGACCAAGCAAAGCTCACGCAGTTTCATTCGAGATTTGCCAACTCAATGTCATGAAGCAAGGGCTTGTCTGGTATTTCAACCTGGAACGTCTCACACCCTTAGTGAGAATGACGCCCCTAGACCAACAGACCTCAGTGCTGCTGTTCTTTGTACTTAGTGCTCAGGAAGGATGACACCTCAGAACCACCCTTTAACCCTTCGCTCTCCGTGTTGCTCTCTCTCTCACACATAGCAGTGTTGTAGTGACCCCGAGTAATGACATGTGAGAAGGGTCTGTAACGCTCTAACTCGCTGCCAAGAGCCATGGGCTTATAGCAGGAAACCAGATACTTATTTATTTATTCCAATGAGTATTTTTTTATGAGTATTATTTTTTCAGTTCTGTTTGTACAGGAAATTACCAATGTCTGTTCTTTGCTTTCTTGTATTCTCCTTTTGGAAAAAAACGTTTAGTTGTGTTTGTCCATATATTCACAGAGTGTGCATCATTTAGTGTTATTCAGCAATTCTTTCTTTAAAAAAATCTTAAAATAAAATATGTTAGCATTAAATGTGCTTATATGGACAAAAGTATTTGGACGCCTGATCGTTACATTGTAATGACATTGTATTCAAATACATATACATTAATATGGAGTTGCTCCCCCTTTTGCAGCTATAACAGCTTCCACTCTTCTTGGAAGGCTTTCCACAAGATTTTTGAGTGTTTCTGTGGGAATTTGTGCCTATTCATTCTGTAGAGCATTTATGAGGCCAGGCACTGATGTTGGACGAGAAGGCCTGGCTCGCAATTTCCATTCCAGTTCATCCCAAAGGTGCTCGATGGGGTTGAGGTCAGGTCTCTGTGCGGGCCAGTCAGGTTCTTCCACACCAAACTCATCAAACCATGTCTTTATAGTCCTTACTTTGTGCACTGGGGCACAGTCATGTTGGAATACAAAATGGCCTTCCCCAAACTGTTGCCACAAAGTTGGAAGCATAGCATTGTCCAAAATGTCTTGGTATGCTGAAGCATTAAGACTATATATATATATATATATATATATATATATATATATATATATATATATATATATATATATATATATATATATGCAAAATGCACTCCACATTTATTCATATTCCTGTGTAGAACCTAAATATGATATAACATAAAAAAACTTGTATTGGAGATTTTTGGTGTTTTGGCAATTTGGTTTTTGTTTGCAGATTACTTCTTGAGTTTGCACCACAGTTGTTTCAATGGATTCAGGTATGGAGTTTGAGGTGGCCAGCTGAGTGTGTAGCATTCAATGTTAGTCAAACCAAAATGCAGTCTGAACAGATGGGCTTTCAGCCTGCCGTGTAAGATGGTCAGCGATGCGACAGTTCTGATTGTTATGGGGAGCTCATTCCACCACTGGAGGGCCAGAGCAGAGAACAGATGTTACTGACTTTGTGTCAGGACAGTCTGAGATTGGAGTATGTTGTGGATTCTGGAGGGTCCATGTGTAAGTTCACGGTGACAGAGGTAGCAGAGTCATCTGTGATGGTCTCCGGGTGCTGTTTGGGAAAGCTGACAGTAGAATAGGTCGCAGATATTGCAGGGTCTCTGTGGAAGCTCACAGTGGAGTATTCAGTGGAGTCTTTAGTGAGGGTGATGGCTGACTGATCCTCAGAGGCTGGGCGTTTGGTGAAGTTGACGGTGGTGTAGTTTAGGGAGTCGGGAGGGTCTCTGGGTGAGCTGGCTGTGCAGTGGATGGAAGTGACTGCAGCATCTGCATGTGGTTGTTGGTTTGAATCCTTGATTTCCTCATAGTCACCATCAGCCTGGTGAATCTGACACAAAAAAATGAAGTGGAAGCAATGGAGATCACACTAAATATAACCTCTACCTTATTACTTACATTGCAGTGTCTTGTTCCACATTTAGAATAGGACAAATCAGCTTGACGTTAGTTAGTTACTTAGTTCCGGGTTTCTAAAAAAACCTCAGTCCCTCAGGCCACTTGTTTTTGGAATGTTATAATAGACCACTTAACGATGCCTTGAAAGCAGGGCGATCACGAATACTGTAAATTATGTGTCAGGGCAAGCACTGCTTGCCTAACTTTTTCTTTCCTACGCAAAAATAAATGTCAAAATCTCTTAAGAGTGATAATTTTCTACGTAATATATGTACAATACATGATCTGCTACTGTCTATTTTAATACGTTTCGCTGTGCTTTTCTGCCGAGAATAAGCTGTGCTTGACTACAGCTCGTTAAACTCAACGGCGGGTCTATTCAGCAGATGTAAGTATTTGAGTGAGTTAGCTTGCTAGCAATCAGGATAACTAAGCTTGCAAGCAAACATAGATGATTAAAGTTTAAATGAATGTCCTTCCTTATATAAAGAGATGGCAGCATCCAGAAGAAACTGTACACCTTTTCATCGATTTATTTAAGCAAAAATGTTGTTTCTGCTCAGTACAGGAAGGGTGCAAGTGAAAATGTAACTCTGCACGATACACTACCGAGTTAGAGTTGTCAGCTCCACACAGCAATGAATTTACTCTAACGTTACATAAAAATGGAACATGTTTAGCAATAGCCAAAGTTTCACTCTGTGTGGTCATTATGTGTTATTGGATACTGGTTTAGATACTTGCTTGGTTCTGTTTGCTAGCTTAGAAACTTTCATTAGCTAGCTAGCTTGAAGCTGTAAACAATTGTAATTAGCAAGCTGGCTAAGTGTGGGTTTGGCAGTTTTGACAGTTTAGCTACATTAGCTAATGCTACTTTAAAACAGTTGAGTGCTCAGTGTCGACCCCCATCTTCTGGGTTCCAAAAAAAAAACAACCTACACCCTTTGCAAAATGTGACAGTTAAGTTGTGAAAATGAACCAGTCGACGGAAATTTCAGGCTTCGGTATTGAAAAATCCCTGACCCCGCCCTTTTGCAAAACTTTACAAGTGCTCTACAATGTTTTCAACAGTATTATATACTGTACTGTATACTGTATATACTATCACAGACTTTTAGGTACTCTCTCAAATTGCTTTGCTGGTTTGTGGTCTAAAAAGAAAGAAAAACTTGCCACCCACAGCTACGCTAACAGCTTTGCTGACAGTCTGAAGTGACATACAGTCCTCTCACTTTCATGTCCTCTGATCTTCTCAGCTTAATGCATTTCAGAAAAGGCAAAACTCAATACTTCCTCCCTGTTTCCACAGAAAACCAGTCCTGAGAAGCAGATAACAACATTGTTTTCACATTAAAAGGAGCAAGCAGGGAACTCTGAAAGGTAAAACAGGCCCTAACCCTAAACCCATCTGGATCCTGCTGTTCCCTTTTTATATTTACTACAGAGAATATGAGGAATGCCCTGCTTTTACACCCCCCCCCCCCCCAGACACTCACCCCACCAGCGTTCATGTTCATCCAGTTGGAGGAGGAGACGACCACTATGGAGAATAAAACATTGAAATATCCATAGTCAATAATCTGTCAGATGCTTCATCACACTTCAGAGCAGCGTAGCATAGTGGTGAGGAGCAGGACTCATAACTGAATGGTTGCCGGTTCAATTCCCCCCGGGGTGCTACTGCTGTACCCTTGGGCAAGGTGCTTAACCCACAATTGCCTCAGTAAATATCCAGCTGTATAAATTGGTAATATGTAAAAACTGTAACCCATGTAAGTCGCTCTGGATGAGAGCATCTGCTAAAACGCCAATAAAGTAAAGCGTCAGAAGGCAAAGAAGGGAGGAAAGGAAGGGGTCAGATGATGTCATCTGAAAAGAAGAAGTAGAGAAGCTGATGAGGTGCCAGTGCCGTTTTACTGCAGTGACGGGGGGGTGGGGGGGGGACTTTTACCTTTTTTAATCTTGGATTTCTTCTTCTGTCTGAGGAATATGAGCAGGACCAGCCCAAACACCAACACAGTGACACTCAGGCCCACAGTGATGTACCCCACAGTGGATAAGCTGTTATCAAGACTGGATGCTGAAACAAGGCCAGAGTGTAAAGTGTCTGTCAGTGACGACACACAGATGTTTCATACAGCAATCGCAGTGTCAGTGATGGGGACTGTTCCTGACTCTGTCTAGATTACCCATCATCATACATCAGCTGATATATTTACTGAGATGTGCAGAACTGTTACAGAAAATGGTAGAGCTCAAACAGGATTGCGTCATGAGAGTCCAGCTGTAGACACCTGCTGCAGAGCGATCGGTTTCTCTGCTGTTTCCTCTGTTTGACCTCAGTCAACAGACTTGCTTCTGACAGGAAAACAGAAGTTTTTTTTTTTTTTTTTTTTTACCAGAGTCCGTTGTCATGGTGGCCGTGCTCGCTGTAATGTTCAGCTCCACTGCCACTGAAATGAAACAGGCAAATATATCCGCTGACATCAGAGTGCAGGGGAACACCATAACAGTGGATGGCCTGAAACTGAACAATGATTTAGAGTTCAGAGTGCAGGTTACAGGAATGCTGTCTCTGAAAGAGATGTTGTTTAGAATGTAGTTAAATTTGGGAGGAAACCAACCTGTACCATTTAAACAGCAAAAAAGCGTTACGGACGCGAAAGTGATCAACTGTTTGGCGGCCACAATGCTGAAGCTTCCTGTTCTGAGACGACTGCAGTCCTCTGGCAAGTGCTCTATGCATCATATCTGATTGGACGCTGGAAGCCTGTGTTGACATTGTGAAATGAAGGACATGATATCTCTCCAGTGACCTCTGGGTGACCTCTGCTTTAGATCCTCTTTGAAGTAGCAGTTGCAGCAGAGATGTTAATTGCAGCACAGGGATGGCTGGACACCAGCACGTCTGTGCTTTTTAAATTAAAATTTAAATTAAGCACAACGTAAACTAAGCCTTTTTTTCCAGACTGAAGAGTCCGTGTCTATTCTCGAAATGAGCTTTCAAGGTAGCGCTTTAAAGTGGTATGAACCTGTTCGCCTTTTTAAGTCATGTACAGCTTCAGAAGTTCCTTAAAATGCTGCCTACTCAGATACCTACTTTCGGGCAAATTTGAAGGCAATGGTTCCGTCAAACAGAAGGCAGCCCCAGAAGGCAGAGAAGGCAGTGTTGACAAGAGAGAGAGTGTTTACAGATGAAATTGCCAAGGAGAAATACAGAGAAGGGGGCACTGTAGTTCTGTCTGAGTGAGGAAGAGGGGCTGAGGGGAGAAGAGAGAGATGATATGATGAGAATAAACAGTCTTAACTTGAAAAGATGTCTTTTCAGTCCAGAAAAGAGGAAGCGATTCAGACTCAACGGTTACAGAACAGTCCCCATGAGAGCAAACTATCGTCATTTGCCTCCCTGAATTACAAAACTGTGCAGCCACCTGTACCTCTGGTGTTTCTGTGTGCATCAGAAAGCGGAACAAGCTCTGGAGTGTGGACCCACAGTGGGGAAATCAGCCGGAAGGAAGTGATAAATAACCAGAGAATCCACATTTGTGCCACATGAGAGAGATGGGAGAGGAGACCTGACCAAGTGCAGTAGGGGAAAGAATGAAACACATGCTAAGCTACAGATATACATGCTAAGCTACAGATCACATATATATCATCACATGATAATTACCCAAATGCCTTTGGGGGTAATCCCAAACAGTGTGGATGTGTATGGATATCAAGGAAAGAGAAAGATGCATTGTGCAGACAAGAAGCAAGAGTATGCCATTATTATTACTCATTATTTGGATTTAGCAGATTCTTTTACCCAGAGCGAGCTACATCAGTTACAATGTTATCCATTTATACAGCTGGATATTTACTGAGGCTGTTGGGGGTTAAGTACCTTGCCCAAGGGTACAGCAGCAGTGCCCCAGCAGGGAATGGGACAGCCAACCTTACGAGGTTACAAGTTCTGCTCTTTACCACTACGCTACACTGCCGCCCACACTGCTGCTACACTGCCATATGTGCATTGTTGATATCAATGTGGCTTATCAGCAGTTGATAGTTGTGTGTTACACATTATCAGCAGTTAGTATTAGTAGTTACACATTATGCACAGTATGTGACTCCTTTGGTTTGGCCAAACTGAGGCAGAACTGAGAGGAGGAGGGGTCGTGCAGATACCTGTGGAGTAAGCCCCGCCCTCAGTGACTCCAGGTGGGGGTGTGGGTGTGGCTGCTGCGGGTGGAGCTGTGTGTGAAGCAGAGAGAGGGAGTCTGGCCTTCACTTATGCCTTCGCACTACCATACAGCTGCGCATATAAGAACTTAAAGACAAAAACTGTGTTGGATTCCATTCTAGACAACATTACAACACATACCTGTCTCAACAGTAAGGCTCACTTCAGTGTAGATGTCACTTTTCAATGCTCCAGTTTTTATTCCACACCAGTATTTCCCAGCATCCTCCAGGGTCAGTGCAGTGATTGTGACAGTGAAGACTCTCCTTGCTGTGTCATCATACAGAGAGAATCTCCCTGTTTCTGCTGTGCTTTTTCCTGCTTCACTCCGAATTACAATGTCTTTATTCATCCATCTACAGTCCCCTTTGCAGAGATACTTTGTGTGATCTTCATATTTCTCTGAATATGGACACCTGATTTCAGCATTACCTCCTTCAAACCCCATCACTGTGATCACCTCTCCTAACACCACACACCACAAACCTGAGAAAAATCAAACAGCACAGTATAATCATCTAAAAAACACTTACTATGCAAATACCACATACAGCTGTTGGCATTTCATAAAGCTGTCAGTGAGTGGTAGAGCTAATAAAGATCATAGTAAAAGACACTAGAACTGTGGACTGTTACAGTGGTCAGTAACACACCGTAGCAGTTTTAATTACAATGATGTTCAGCGTAACAGAGCACAGTACTGTGGAGTGTAACAATGTTACAATGTTACACTCTACAATACAACAGTCAGTGTAATATATCAAGTTTTTCAGAAATACAGTGTGGAAGGCAACAATGTTAAATAACATAACAATGAGTGAAGCATATTGAGCGCAGCAGTATTGAGGAATACAGTTTGAATGTAATGCTGCTGAGGGTAAAGGTACTCAGTAATATAGAGTTGAACTTTGTTTAGTAATATGGCATTGAGTGAAACTCTGTTCAGTATCAGTGTTGAGTGAAATGAGTTTAGTACTCCATAATCTGAACTGAAATATGTTGAGTATAGTAACGCTGAGTTCAGACAGAATTTACCTGTTAGACAGAAGGTGACAATAAGGAGGTTCCTCATGCTGAGCTCTGGCTCCCAGTTACTCCCAGTTATTCCTAGTGCCTCCAGTCCTTTCCCTTACAGAGTATCTCTCCTTCTCTTTCTCTCTCTCTGTCTCAGTTTGTTCTCTCCTCCTCTGTTCAGTTCAGTCTTCACATCTGTCTGCAGCTCAGAGTGTCAGCAGCTGTGTGTGGAGAGACATGGCCCCGCCCTCTTCCTCTTCCTCCTCCCCCTCTCCCAGCTCCCTCCCTCCTCTCTGTCTCTGCTCTCCCTCACTCACACACACACTGCGCCCCCTGCTGGCCCTTACCGTACACTGTCTCACTAACTGAAATACTGAAGTGTTCTTCCTGCTCAGCCATTCGGCAGTTCAGAGTCTCTCTCCGTTACACTGTGACATCACTGAGAGCACCAGCGTGCCAGGTTCCCCTTCTGCTCACGTTCAGCGGGTGGTCCCTCACAAACGGATAGCCCAGTGAGTCATAGCTTCCCAAGCCCAGTGTGAGGCCAGAGCGAACCATTTTAAGTTGGGAACTCCACTTGGTAGCAATAGCAAATTGCGGGCGGGTTTCCCCTTTATGTGAAAGTGGAGTCCTGGCAGTGAGAGGCGATGTTGGGAGATTCCCATATTGCCCGGACGAGCGGCGGCACAGCTTTGAGGCCATCTTCAGTGTTGGGCTGTAGGGGGCAGGAGAATTGTTCAGGACGGTGAACGCGGCTTCGGTGAAGGTCATCAGAACTGCTAGGATGCAGACTTCCCTCTTCTTCTTCACTGTTGTCTTCATACACGTTGAAGGCAGCAATCGTTTCTCTCGAGCTGTGAGTAACCACAGTGTTGACCTTGTTGGAGATCTTTCAGTCTTCCAGAATTTCCTCATAAGTGGTTGCAGAATGCTTTCCTCACATGTGGCAACCCCTGTCCTGCTTAAACACAAGAATGACACCAAGGAGACCAATGTAGAAACTAGACTTTCACTCTGAGGCAGGTCTACGTCAAACACCAATAAATCCAGGGTCAGACAGAGAGATGCTGCATTCTCCAGCGGACTGATTCAAAGGCCCTTTTAAAATGAAGGTACAAAATACTTATTAATATAATATAATATAATAATGCTGTAGTGTAACATACAAGAAAAGGTAATAAAGGTAAGACTCAGGTTTTATAGCCAGGCAGAGATGCTGTGTGGTTGGTCTTCAGTCTGTGGTGGAAGATAGAAAGCAGATCTACAGTCCTGACTTTAACGAGAAGCACATTCCAGCGGCACTGGGAAAGAACATCGCATCACATTACATTACTGTCAATTAGCCAGAGCGACTTGCCCAGTGACAGTGAGTGACAGTATCCCAGCAGGGAATCGAACCAACAACCTCCCGGTTACGAGCCCTGCTCTTTACCACACCACTGCACAGACAGTGGACACAGCCTGGGTGCTATGCTTGTGCTGAAATTAAACCATCAATCCTATAATATGCATTGCAAACGTAGTGGTTGTCTTCGTGTCAGAGTAAGTTAACAGTGTTGTGCATGTGCTTGCTGCTCTGGGGGTGTTATTGCAGGTCTAGCACTATTTGTCTGGATACACTTATGTTCTCTTGCTCTGGAAGTGTCTCTGGATAAGAGTGTCTGCTAAATGAATGTAATGTAATTCCTAATGTAACATAAAAAGGCAGAAGGTGGCTGATTATCACCACACGAGTCCCCGTATTATCATTATTAATCTTATTATTAATCTTTAATCTTTAGTCACAGTGGAGAGCTGTCCAATAACTTAATTGATAAGAGACTTAAAAAATTCATAAAGATAAAGCTAAACGATTCCAGTTTCAGTGTACTTCCTTTCCTATCCTGATGAAGGTCATTTTAAGAGCACAAACACAAAGAGAAAGAGAGAAGTGAAAGCCCAACTACAGTAGAATCATTCAGTAGTCCTCATTCAGTGGGTAATTCGCTCAGACTTTCAAAATATGATGAGAAAGGTTCCCATTTTGAGGAGAACTTTTTCACAGATTTCTTATAATTACAAATTTCTCATAAAATTCAATTAGGTAGCCATCAGGGCCCAGGGTCCTACCACTCTGCATTGCCATGATGGCATTATTGACCTCCTTCTGCTCAAGATCCTGTTCTAAATCTCCTACCTCATCTGGTTTGAGAGTTGGTACATCCAAATTATCGAAAAAATGTTCCATATTTGTTGTGTCAGAGGGGAATTCTGAGGTGTATAGAGAGGAATAGAAGGTTGTAAAATATTATCAATTTCTTTTCGGCTGCTTGTTACGTTTTGGTTCTTTATCTGGGGAATAAATTGTGATGCAGCTTGACACTTCAACTGGTGAGCTCACTTTGTCTCCGTATTCCTAATAGAGACCACGCGTCCCAAGCATTAGTTATCCTGATAGATTTGTAGATTGGCAAATTGGACATCATCCTAATTAGGGGCATAAATAAATAAATAAATGCTAAATAAATAAATGTAAATGTAAATAAACATTTACTAAGACAGGAGGTTTTTGAAAAGGAGATCCAGAAACTATAACGGCCATTAGGGTCCGTAATTATATCAGATGGTGTAAACTGTATTCTTTTGTTGATCAATATTGCCACACCCCTGGACCTGCTAATAAATTTGGAATGAAAAATTTGACTAACCCATGCTTTATGGACTCTATTATGGTCTTCCAATCTTAAATGTGTTTCTTGTAGAAATAGTACATCTGGTTTTAATTGTTTGGGCTGGGAGAAAACTTTAGCTCTTTTCACTGGCCCGTTCAACCCCTTTACATTCCATGATAGAAACCTCACAGGATGGTCTCCATCAACATCACCTATGTCGACCATATTAAAGAGCATGCGGGGCCTCTTACCTAATACACTGTGCGGACACAAGCCGTAAATGAGAAAGTACAATGCAAAGTAGGCCTAGCCGGCGTGTAACAATTACAGAGATAACCTGCCAAGGTAATTCCCCAAACCATCCCTGCCATTCCCTTATATATGAGAACAAACATTTAACCCCAAAAACTAGATCGTCTTTCCCATCTGAGGATGATCGCAGGCATTACTTGGCAAAAACTTCCAAAGCATTTACCATACAACTAAAACTAAAAATATAATTGAGTGTGGCTCCCTTCTATGAAAATTTTAGGTGTATTTGTTTTACCTTTATGAAAGGCAATATCCAACAAAAGATAACACGGGTCAAGGGCGAAAATGTAAGCAAAGTATAGAAGTATATATATATATACTTATATTATACTATATATTATACTTATCATACTTATATTATACTATATATCCATATATATGTATATATATATATATATATATATATAGTAACGGTTGAGCAAGAAGGACCCAAATGCAGAGATCACTCAAACCATACAGGAGGATAACCACAAACAAAGAAACTTTACTGAACAAGCAAAATAATGGCACAGAACGGAAGCACAAGACTGAGCACTACACAGGTGGGATTTAAATACACCAAACACTCACAAACTAATTTCAAACAGATGTGATCAATCGCTCAATGATGCCTCTGGTGGAGGCTGACGGATGCAGCAGGCAACCGGGACAGACTGGCTGTCATGAGGACGCCTGCCGGTCATTTCGGGATGCCGTCTCCGAAACCCTGACATACAGTATATACTACACTAGCATGGCAGTCCAACCTGTTTAAGTTCAATAAACATTAAATACAGTGGAAAATAAACAGGGATGCAGGTTACAAAAGCTTATAGCTCATAGTTTTCCTCTCCAGAAGAAAAGCGTCAGAGCTGCATGAGTAGTTAAACGAAGAGAAATCCTTGCTTTTCCCATTCTTCTCCTTCTGCGAGTGCGAGTGGTAAAATTCTTTGAAATCATCTGGTGTATCTAAGTAGTGTATTTTGCAATCATCAGTGGAGCTGGGCATGATAGAGGCTGAACTTGACCCCTCTCCCATAGAGCCGGGATTTCACCTTCTTGAGCGCTGCTCGCTTTCTCCTCGGCTCTGCGCTGAAATCTACCGATGACCGCGGAAGCACAGCTCCTGCCTCTGTCTGCTGAATCCGATGATGCGCTGCTTGTCTTGGGAGTAGTGAAAGAGAACCAGGAATACTCTTGGTCCAGTTTGCTTGGCTTTTGGGTTGTTAGTTAGCTTAGGTCCGATTCGGTGGGCACGCGAAAGCACTAGAGGTCTAGTGAAGAAATCTTTCCCCAGTACTTCCTTGAAAATCTCAGTCATGAATGTGACAACTTTTCGGGGATGCCAACTGCTCTCAGACTGGCTCTCCGCGACCGATTCTCGAGGTTATCCAACTTCTTCAGCAGCATGTTCTCTTTTTGCAGTGTTGCTATGGCAGCCTCGACTTTCACCAATCGGTAGCTGTGGTCATTTAATCGGTCTTCAACCACACAAAGACGTTCGTTGTGCAATTCGTAGTAGGATTTAACTTTTTTTTTTTTTACCAATTTCAGAACTACTCTATGGACAGGTTTCACATGACTAGTGCCTGTGTTTGTGTTTCAGAGAGACAGATATGCAAAGCAGAGTTATTCAAATTCACTGCATATTCCACAGACACGTATTGATTTCTTACAAGACCCATCAGCGGTGCACTTGTGCAGTGTTACACAACAGGACACCAACTGGCTTCATTAATATACTTCTGAAAGAAGCGTATTTTTGGGGGGGGGGGTTTATTTGTATGACTCGTACAGTTTTCATTTTACCTTTTTACCTAGTCCATTTATATGCCTGGATATTTACCAAACAAATTTAGGCTGAGTGTCTTTCTCACGACAGCAGTGTATTGCCTGGGTGTCAGAGTCCAGTCCTCTGACCGATACACCACACTGCTACCTTCAGTGCGATGTTCCTGCGTTGTGATCTTTTTATTCCTTCACCCCTCTGTCAGTCTCTCTCTCCTCTCAGAAGAGTAAAGAAAAACTCTCCCCATACAGCGTCAAAGAGTGCTCATCCATTTATAACTCTCTGAAACAATAACGTACTGTAAGAGGAAGTCCGATCCTGTAAAACCAAATCAGCCTGCAGCACTCTCCTACTAAAGAAGAGTGAGAGGTTCCTCTGTGACTGACACGCAGGAACTGTCTAACCATCATGAAAACCGGCATTTTATCAACTCTATTCTGTGAGTACTCGGTACTGTTAACCTTTGAAATGTTTTAACCTGTTTTCATGTCTGTAACACATGCAGATTGGTATGTACAAATATCTGGATTGTACATGTTTGTTCAACAGCACAGTACTTATTTAATTCTGCCCCAGTCTGTCCTCTACTGGGAACAGAGACCGGGGTGTTTTAAAGGTGGAGTTATTATCATGTGCTGAATCTCTTGTAATATCCAATACTTGTGTGTGGCTTTGAATTACTGTAAGTACTGATTACATTTGGACTTGGTGGCCCACTCCCTTCACGAAGAAAAGGGTGTTCAGGGCACTTCAACAGACTGAAGCAGGATGGGGCCATGCTGGCAGAAATATATAACATTACTTTACAAGTTGAAAAATATGTGCACATCACCAAAAAAAAAATCAGTAGCACTCATAACTGTTGATTACAAAGGCTTGAAACAAAATGTATATAATCCAAATGTCCAAAAAGTAAAGCTCTGGCTCAGCTCGAGGTACACACACTGCCTCGCCCTCCCCTCATTTTCCAAGAAAACAAACCACAGAATCTGCATAACTGACTGTAAGTCTCCTTTCGCCTGGCACTAGAACGCTCCCTCATTGCTGCAGAAATAACATGCAACTTACCAATTTTAAAAAAAAAAAAATACAAAGAGGCTAGAAGGGAAGTGAAGCTTTGTAAATATGTTAACAAGTGTTACCAAGTAATTTCTCATTTGTTTCATGAAAATTTCTGAAAATCTGCACCAGAGCTTTCAAATTGTGTCCGCGTATACAGCCTGTCTGCATAAATACCAGGTGAATACATGTAAACGCCAGGTAAATAACCCTTACCTGTAAATGCCAGGTAAATATGTATAAATGACAAGTAAATAGCCCATACCTGTAAATAGAAGGTAAATACCTGTAAATGACAGTTCTCTTTCAGGAATGCCCATGACACTGATGCTTTCACAGGACAGCCACAGGTTTAACATTTTCATCACAGGAAAAATTTGCATCGTTGAGATCTTATCCTCAAGTCAGATACATCCGGCCACCCATCTCTTTTTGCATTTTGGTCCCCCGTTGCTGCGCTTGCCTCTGTCTCTGTCAGTTTCTAACTGTGGAACTTAATTTAAGGTACTGAAGACCTTTCTGGCACAAAGGCCACAAATCCCTGCTAGTCCCCAAAGCAAGGGGTTAATGCTCAGAAATTTGCTCGATTCAAGCTATTCTCTCTCCTGCAGGGGGTGCTCTGGTGCTGTGGAAGGGGGCAGACGATATTGGTAAGTCTGGTAGTTGTGGAGCTAAACACTCTTAAACGCACAGGCATACTGACTAAATGTGGATAAATGGTGATTAGCAATGCTTCCCACGCCTTAGTAACTAACATTCATATTCACCATATTCAGTATTAAACTTGTCGAATTCTTGCCAGTGGACAGAATCCTGTAGGCTGATTGTGAAAAATTCCTGCCGACTGTACGCATTTAAAAGCTGTCTGACTTTTTGTTCTCCTCCCTACAGAACAGATATATGGGAATGTGTACATTTTATACGGTGAGTATGTTTAACTTTTAATCCGAAATCATTGTTATTGGTCTTATCATCTCATGAAATTGTGGTATTTGAAATTTGAGACATTCCAGGAGTGTCCACAATCATATAGACTGGATGGTGTACGGCAGACAGTTATATATGCCTATCTATCTAAGAGTTGGCAGAACTTGTATGTAAAATGGGGTACTTCTTATTGTGGGCATATGGAAAGCACTGATCATGCTACCGCACATGAAGCTGTGTCAGTGCTCCGCCTCCTTAGCTGTCGTGCTTTTGTTTTCCTTGTGTTTTAGTCCTGTCCCGCTCCCCGCCCGGTCTCCGCCCGGTCTCCGCCCGCCTGATTGCCTGCGCACCTGCTTCCCATCCCCTCGTCAGCCCTGCCCTATTTCTTCCCTGCTTTTCCCTGTCCTGTTGCTAGTTCGTCACAGTGTTTTTTCGCCTGTTTCGTCCCCTCCGTTTGCGTTTTGCTTCTGTCTGCCTGTTTCTCGTTTTTTTCGACCCTGCTCGTATCCTGACCTTGTTTTTGCCTGCCTCTTTGCCACGTTCACCTGATTGCCTGCCTGTCCGGTTCCCGACCTTGCCTGCTCCGGTTTCCCGATCCTCGTTCTGTCCACGGACTGCCTTCCGGTTTTCGACCCTGCCCGTTTCTGATTTGCAATCTGCCTGACGATTCCATTAAAGACGCTTGGAACCCGAAGCTCCCGTGGTCCGCACCTGAGTCCTTGCCTGAGCCTTGACAAGCTGCTAGCAGTGTTTTCAGTTTATAGTTTACAGGCTGTGCTTTGTAGGAACTGCTGACACAACTAAAGAAAAAGCATCTGATTTAACAATGTATGGGCAAAGCACAATGGCCATAGAAAACATAAATGTGTAGGTTTTTGTGACACCATATTGAAGCCAAGCAGCTACTTTTCCCTGTGAGGACTTTGTAAACTCAAATGCAGGTCAGTGCATATTTTGGAATTCCTCATTTGTTTTTCACAAAATTTACAACTGTTCCAGACCAGTCACTCTACATAGGCAAACACGCGTTTAGGCAAGACAACATTTTTTGTCAATTTGATGAAATTGTAAAAATACAAAATTTATTTTACCTTTCACACATCAAATACATAAATACAGTTTGCAATAAATGAACTGCTGTACAGAGTGACTAACCCAATCAGTTGCCTAATATTGTAATGGACATACTTGCCAAATTATGTTTGTGAATCTGTCTGTACTGTAGGTGAAGGAGGTTACATGTAGAATATCTTATTTTGTGCCAATAAGCAAACACTCAGTGCTTACACATCAGGTGCATAGGCATAAAATTTAAGAACAGTTGGGATTCATCATCAAACAAATGAGGCTCAGAACGATTTTTGATTTCTAATGATATGAATTATAAGGATGTCAATTATAAGGATACAAACAATAATACAGATCCCCAAGATTAATTGAACGAATAACTACCTGCACAAGTAAGACAGAGGTTTTTGTTGAAAAAGGGAGTCAGTTCTCAATTGACCCATCCTGCTAAAATAAAGCTGAAATATAATGCAGTAAATAAAATTACCAATGTAACTGATTTTGTGCGTGCTGCACTCTCTTATACTTGGTGGTACATACCAGTATGCTTGGCAGTGCCTGCTACCAGGTAGGCAGGTAAGGAGTATGCAAATAGAATTTGAGAGAGCCCAGATGCTGTCGCTTTAAAAATTCTTCAGGTGTTTTCTGAGGGCTGTGTGCATATCGGTTATTGTGGAAACATTGATGATGATGTTCACAGAATGTGCTGTATGAGATACACAGGGCTTCATGAGTCCTGTGTCTCCTGTCCTAGCTGAGGTGTGGCTGGTGGGTGTGGCTCCCGAAACCACACAGCTCAACATCTCCGTGGAGGGGAAGGCTTGTGACGGAGAGTGGGCCGACCCAAACCTGCTGTGCGCTCTGATTGACTGCTCCGCTAGCCCCACCTACAACAGGAGCTCTGCCTCTGTTTGGGTGGAGACCATTGGAGGGAGCTACAACTGGAGCTGGGGCTGCAGCGGGCAGCACAGTGAAGTCTCCTCCAACCAAAGCGCCTTGTGTTCATGTAAGAACTGCACGCCCTTCCTGGCACCCCGAAACTTTTTCACATGTCCTCTGCTCACTCATCACAGGCACAGCTGTGCCAGCTCAAACTCAAACAGGAACACACACACACATCCACACGCTTACACGTACATGTCTTTTAACATACTCATTCCAATGCATGCAGTATGTTAGTCCATTTTTGAGCCATGACCTATGTAGACGAGAAAATATGATTTCCTAGAAGACTGGCAGGCACACTTGTGAACTACAGACATCATTGCTCTCCTCCTTCCTCTTCCTCCTCTTCCTCCTCTCTGTCTGTCCCAGCCTGCGAGAGTCGCCCAGGAGTGTGCGGTTCCCATGGAGACTGTTACAATGGCAACATCACCTATGAGTGTCACTGTCACAGCGGGTATACAAACCGCTACAACATCACGACAGAAGCGTGTGTTGGTAAGACAGAGAGTGTGTGCATTTAGTGAAAGTGTGTGTGTTTAGTTCAAGTGTGTGTGTGTACATTTTAACGTGCATGTGTGTCAGTTTGTATGTTCAAACAAAAAAAAGCCAAAAGTAGCATGAAGCAGGACCCCCAATGCAAGGCAGCCAGGATGAGTTTACTGACTCACCCAACTCTCGGGATCTCTGTCGCGGGTCAGCTCTCTCCTGAGCTCCACAGCCACTGGAGCCACAGCGGTTGATGTTTACTTTAGTATTTGTTTATTTAAAAAAGGTGGTTTTTAACGTTATTACCTCGGAATTCTCGAGAGGGCGTTGACTCCAAAACGCAGGTCAGCTAATCCCTGTGAAAAGCAAACAGCATGAAACATAACAACCCAGCGCTAAGGAAGTTGAAGGCATGACCCCAGCCCTCTCTCTGAGCCCCAGTCACGGCCCTGCCTCTCCTCTCTGCTTTGTGCAGATGTGGATGAATGCAGGGAGAATGCTACAATCTGCGGCTCAAACGCAACCTGCAGCAACACCGCTGGCAGCTTCACCTGCGAGTGTAAAGAGGGATTCATTCCCAGCCCGGGGCTTGAATGGAAGCTGGGAGTCACCACCTGTACAGGTGAGTGAGAAGGGGAAGCGGGAAGTCATCACATGTACGGGTGAGAGGAGAGGGGGACCTGGGAGTCACCACCTTGTCTGGGTTTGATATGCAACCCTAACCCTAACCCTTACTCTATCCCTAAACATAACCCTTATCCTAACCCTGTCCCTAACCCTGACCCTAACCCTAACCCTAACCCTAACCCTAACCCTGACCGTAACCCTAAGACCCAACTATTACTCAGAATTTTCTTCCCTTAAGTACTTTCTTTTAAAAAGTTCTTTTTAATACAGCCCAAGCACTTCACAATGCTCACAGTACGAGCAGTAGGAAAGCTCCCCTCTGTGGGTGTTAGTGGAAGTGCAGTCCTGAGCTCCAGTTCTAGTTTTCATCAGATTCCACCTTATCATTTCATACATGAATCACCCTGTTAGGAATCCACCTATCAATCAACAGAAATCTGGATTTGATTCAGGGGCAGCAGCCATCAGCTAGTGTCTGAATTAAGGGAGATGTACTGCTCTCAGATTTACTCTCAGGAGTCTGAGGGCAGACAGGCCTGTGTTTGAAATGAGTGTGTTATTTGTGTTGCAGGTGTGACAGAGGGCTTAAATACAGCAGAATGCGAGGTGAGAGATTTTGTTCTGTGAGTGGGAAGTGAGGGTCATCTAAGTCAACCCAAACATTTCCAAGAATTGGTCTGCCATTAAAATAATTGATATCCAAGTGAAGCAAAGTTACTCTAAACAAGCCTGAGAGTTGGACCAAGTTACACAGCAGAATGTAGGAAACATCAGCTTGCTTTGCAACATCACTTGTTCCTTGTTTGTGTGAGTTGGCCCACACTGTTTAATGTTTAATTTTTTAAACCTTTCTATGGACTTACAGAAAATAAGTGCTTAGTTTGTGGAACTAGACTTTTGAAAGCATTTTTTGGGAATTTGGAAAACCCTTTGGAGTTCTCTTGGCTCATGTTTGAGGGGTGCTGTAGGTAAGATGAAGGTAATCACAGTACAGAGACTGAGGAGTGTGGTTCAAACATGAGTCGTGGTACAAAATGATGTGCCGATGTACAGTGGATTGAAAGTTTTGACTGTTACACCCTCTAGCAGTGAGCTTGAGAAATCCTCCCTCACATGATCAGCTCTGCTTGCTCATCTCTTCCAGGATAAATCAGTGGAGTGGTGCCAGCTGGAGTCTGTGGTTAATCTGCTAGACAACAGCAGCTCACTGGTGCTTCCATCCACAGTGAGTTCAGTATCTGCTGCCGTTTTCACTGTGCTGTGTGTATTTAGTGTGCTGTGTAGCGCTGCACAGAGAGTGGCAGCCATGTTGCGGTGGAAACATCCTTCCTCTGTCCCTTCTCTGTCCGTTCCCACTCTCCCCCTTTCTTTCCATGATGATAAAGTGTAAAGTGATGTGTGTGTGTGTGTGTGTGCGTGCGTGTGTGTGCGTGCGTGTGCGTGCGTGCGTGTGTGTGCGTGTGTGTGCGTGCGTGCGTGTGTGTGTGTGTGTGTGTGACCCTGCTGGTGTATGCCAAGCTTGAGCGGTATATATTTTTTTGCTCTGATATGCATTGTCAGCTGAGAGACCTTGTATAGAAAGGTGTGTGCCTTTCCAAATCATGTCCAATCAATGGAATTTCCCACAGGTAGATTCCAGTCAAGATGTGGAAACATCTCAAAGATGATGAAGGGACATGGGATGCACCTGAGTTAAATTTCAAGTGTCGTAGCAAAGGGTGTGAATACTTATGTCAGTGCAATATTTCAGTTTTTTTATTTTTAAAAAAATTGCAAAAATTTCTAAAATCCTGTTTTCACCAGGGCCCACAAATATTGCAGTATATGTTAATATTCAATATCAGCCCAAGCCTAGGGTATATGATTGTTGTGTCACTGCAACATTATTACTGCTACTGTCTTGCTGTGTCATTTAGATGCTCTGTTATTATGGCTCCATTGTTAAATACTGTTATCCATGTTATTACTGTGTAACTGATGTGTTATAGCCATTAAGCCTCTGCCATTAACATGTATTATAACAGTGCCATTATTAGCATGTTATAACAGTGTTATTGTACTGTCATACAGACAGTGGAAACGCTACTGAATGCAACCCTGCATGCTGTGGATGTGCTGTCTGTGAGGGAGGGTGAGGTCAGTGACAAGCTGAGAGATACCATGCTGGAGGTCACAGAGAAGCTGGCGTCAGCACTGGTGAAGCCCACACAAAACCAGAGCTTTGCCAGCGTCAATACCACACAAATAGGTTTGCACCCTCCGATAACCGTTTAGCACAGTCCTTTGTGAAAGAAATGTGCTGTGCTTATATCTCTTCACTGGCTTCCTGTGAAGTATAGGATCCAGTTTAAAATTCTCACCCTTACTTACAGAGCTCTGCACGGTCAGGCTCCTGCTTGCTCTCATCAGCTCGCTCTCTTAGGTCTAATAAGCTAAGTTTACTGTCTGTCCCACGCACCCGACTAAAGACCCGTGGCGATCGAGCTTTTGAGGCCGTTGCACCGAAACTGTGGAATGCTCTGCCCACACCCTTAAGGTCTGCTGATTCCGTGGATTCTTTTAAAAGGCAGCTTAAGACATACTGTATCTGTTTAGACGGGCGTTAAGGTAGTCTGTATGCACCAGGTCTGCATTTTTATATTTATTGTGCACTTTATTGTGTATTGTACATTTTTATGTATTTATTGTGTATTTTATTGTGTACTTGTATTTTTATTATGTATTGTGTATGTATGTAGTAGCTCGGGGGGTCATTTCATCTTCTGTGTTTTCTCTCTTTAATGTTGTATAATGCTTAAGCAAAGCATTATATTATTGTCTGTGAAAAGCGCTATACAAATAAATTTTACTAACTTACTTACTGTGAGTGGGTCTTTTGAGATTATATAGAATAAATGCTTTAACAGTTTATTCTTTGCTCTTGGGGCGAAGGGTAGGCCAGCATATACAGTGGTTTGACTGGACAAATTTGGTCAGAGTTCCTTTAAAGGATGTGTCATAAATCTGTGTTTTGTGCCCTAAAACTTTTTTGCAGTTTTTGCAGTGCAGATTGCTGAACACCAGATTATTGTGAAGTGGGGACTGCCTGTAATATAGTACTGTAAATTGTTCAGCATAAGCAAATAATTTACAATGAAGGCATTTACTGTCAGGTTTTTTCCATCTTTTCTGTCAGAGGTACAAACATTTGCCATCGGGCCAGAAGCCAACCTGACAGACACACCTCAGCTGATATCGAGAAACAACCTTTTGGAAATTGATCTACTTGGCATCGCTAAGAACAACAATGGTGAGTTCAGAATCCACACCTCAGCCAATCACACGGTGCATTGTTCATTATTTGGTCCTTTTGGATCTTGGATCTGTTGGATCTTTTTTTATCTGTGTGTGTGTGTGTGTGTGTGTGTGTGTGTGTGTGTGTGTGTGTGTAAACCAACAAAAATCATTTTGTTGGTTTACACACATAACTACAAATCTCTAAACAAGACACAGCATTATAACTTCAGCTGATGATGTATGTAGGTTATGTTCCTTAGCAGTTAAGTTTCTGAGTTGTGTTGGGTCTGTTGGTCTGTTCTGCAGGATCTGCAGCGATGGCCTTCATGACCTACACCAACATGGAGAAGGTTCTGAAGGCCAGACTCTTCCACACAGAGAACGACACCATCAAGACCATGATGTCTGCTGTGTTTGCTGCCTCCCTCCCCAAAACCAAAAACACAACATTGCCCAGTCCAGTCAACTTTACCCTGAGACACCTCATAGTGAGTCTTTGCTCCATCCATACCCCTCACTAATACCTTTAACAAAGTTTCCACTGTAATGACATTGATTTGGTGTCGCTCTGAACTTACATGTTGAGCCTCCCTCCCTTTCTCAGCAGGTGGACCCTGAGGGCCAGCTCACCTGTGTGTACTGGAATCAGAGCAGGTGGATCGTGGATGGCTGTGAGGCCACAGAGACCAATTCCAATTACACCGTGTGCACCTGCAACCACCTGTCCACCTTCGCCCTCATCATGCAGACGGACAGACCACCTGAGGTGAGGAGTGAAGGGAGACGAGTAAACCAATCAGAGAAAAGACAAACAGATGTATTAGGTGGGCCCCAACCAAGACGATCAATACACAGCGCGAACTCATATGCTTCTCTGGCTGAATGTAAAACTGGCTGTCCATTGTCTCCACATTAGTTGACATTAATCACTCAGTAAAATTAAATTTGATATGAGCTCATAATAAAGAAATTTCCAGAGTGCTCAAGCAAATATATTTTATATGAACAATTAAGATTATAGCAAACCTGATGTGAGACTGTGGGATATCGTAACGGAACATCTTATAGTTATATACTGTAAGATGAATCTGTCTTCGAATATCATAGATCAAATCTGTACTATTGGCTAATAGAACTGAGAGCAGGAAACTCAGCTCTAACAGATGCACACAGAGTCAGACGTTGTTAACAGCTGAAGCAGAAGCAAGCAGCACAGGATCGATGGTTGCAAACGTGTTCTGAGAATCCACGGCTGTCCATCATGTTCATTTTGCTTTAGAGGTTAGAGGGAAGTAAAAACATGAAAATATGGCTAATTATGTGCTGTGTAATGGAGGTGGTTATGAGTTCAACAGCCATGACTTGAACGGCCATTTGATCTGAAAACTGTGTCACTGCACCGGGCTGAATGGGGAGTGGCCAGTATATTTAGAGTATTACTTGGAAAAAAGATGGTAGATCTGGAGATTTTGGAATAAACATATGTCGTCAGTAAAAACCCTAAGATAAAGCCCTACTCCTTAGTGAACTATTTAACAGGAGAAGAAAGTAAATGCTCAGACCATGGTTCAACTGATGTTACTGAAATGTGTGAGGTACCATGCTTTATTTCGACGGATTTCTGTTTTGATGTATATTTCCAGGAAGACAAACTCCTGGAGCTGATCAACACTATCGCAGTGTCAGTGGGGCTGCTGTTTCTGGCCCTGGCCATCCTGACCTTCATCCTCTGTCGCTGGAACCCTAAAGTCAGCAACACAGCACGCCTCAACCTCTCCATCTGCCTCTTCCTGGCCCACCTGCTCTTCCTGCTGGTGCAGAGTTTCCTCTCTCACATCCAGAAGCACAAGGTTCTCCACCCACAGCCCCCACCTGCAAAGACATCTCATCAGCTGTGTTGTATAAGAAATACCACCTCCATGCATAATCTCAGAGTTAACTGTCTCATCATCATCAGTGGTCAAAGAATTGGACTGGGGTCACCAGAAGATTAGAGAGGAATGTAGAGGGAGTTTAAGCTGGACATTGAAGTTTTCCAGCTGAATCACCAGCATTCCATCCTCTAGGAAAGTGCTGAGAAGGAATTTTGACAATAGGGTCATTCCATGCCAACTCACCCAGAATTCAGAACTTTTCCCAGTTCATGTCATTGATTTTCTCAACAAAAAAAAACCCTAATGCTAACACAACCCTAACCCTAAATGTAACCTTAACCCTAACCTGAACTCTGACTCTCACCCAAATTTCAAGGCTAAATCTGACATTAATGCTAATGCTAACCGGAAAGCTGAAGCTAACGCTAACCCTAACCTGAACCTTTATTTGGACCCTTGGAAGCTGTTATCCATATTCAGTGAATACAGAGCTGGGGAGCATCTTTTTCAGGTTCCCATTATGCACTATATGGAGCTGGGGAACATAGGACCCTGGGACCATAAGAATGACCGCGTGAAAAGTATGAAAAATTTTCAAAAAATGATTAAGTGATGAAGGAGTAATATAATGTCTTTAACCTTTTTATATATCTGCAATGAATATTAATACTTTCCCATAAGAAATTTCAAGGAAATTAAAATGATCCCTCTTGGGAAAATATAAATTCAGTATTATATACACAAAATATACAGTAAAAATATACAGTCACAGTTAAAACACAGTTAAAAAGTGGGTTTTTCAGCTCTGAAGCTATATTTAGCAAGATCTGTGGTGCTCATTTTTTTATGCAGGACCAAATAACTTCTAGATGTGATAGAACTATATTAATACTACACAGAATCAAAATTTGGTTGCAAGAAAGTGAAAACTAGTGGAGATATTAATTTTTGAAAATGGAAGATTCTTCATTCAGGTAAAAGGTTATTTTTATTAATTTGATTACTGTAAAACATTCAGCACAACTATTTACATGAATACATGTTGCAAATTACCCTTAGGGTTTCTTGGATGTTCAGTACAAATTTCAACCCAATTCAGTGAAAAATAAGCAATTAGTGAGGCTTATAATACACATACAAAGAATCACAAAAATGATGAAATTTAGCTCAGAGGGCCAAACATTAAAAATTCACAACTAAAAAAGTATTTGGAGTAGAGCTATAGGATTTTGCAGGGTCTCATGAATTTAATAGAGGTTTTGGCATGAATTTCTTTGAGAAAATCCATAACATGAACTAGGAGGTCCTAGGTGAGTTGGTATGGAATGACCCAATATTGATGGAGATGTTAGTAATGATGATCATGGTAATGATGCTGTTGATGATGATCAACTTCATTATGATCACATGGTTACAGTGCAGTGGTAAAGCTGCAGATAATGACAGGGTGGTGATGATGCTAACGCTATCGATGGTTATCATGATGTGTCCCTCCTCAGCTGGTGTGTGCAGTGATCTCGGGCGTGCTGCACTTCCTCTTCCTGTCCAGCTTTATGTGGATGTACCTGGAGGCTCTGCAGCTCTTCCTGTTGGTGCGCAACCTGAGAGAGGTCAGGATTATACAGAGGGAGGGAATCCACTGGGGCTTCCTGCTGCTGATTGGCTACGGCGCCCCCTTCCTGGTGGTGGGTGTGTCAGCAGGACTGGTTCCTGACGGATACGGCAGCGAAGAGTAAGTGCAGAGAGGGGCAGAGCAAAGGGGATGGGGCGGAGCATGTACAGGAGGACCTACTGTTTTTCTCTATGATAAGAAGAGATTCTAGATTCTACATTCTGTGTCCAGCAGATTTTCCAAACTGAGTTGGACTGTTTGTATTTCCAGAGCAGAGAGGAGTGTTTAACTCAGAAGCCAGCAATCAAGGTGATCTTGTGTAGTTGACCGCTAGGAGCGGAACTGACTCTGCTTCTGGATTACACTACATTATTGCCATTTAGCAGGCGCTCTTCTCCAGAGCTACTTGCATCGGTTACAGTTTCCATTTATACAGCTGGATACTTACTGAGGCAACTGTGGGTTAAGTACCTTGCCCAGGGGTACAGCAGCAGTGTCCCAGCGGGGAACTGAACCAGCGACCTTTTGGTTATGAGCCCTGCTCCTTGCCACGACACCACACTCCTGCCCAAAAGCGGGGAATAGGGATCGATCCAGAGCTGTTGTGCCAGTGGTGCTGCAGCTGACATCACATCGGACTTTATGCATGCAGACATGCTCAAACATATAGGGCTAGTGAAATGATAGGAACCTATAGTATTTTTTCCGCTGGAAAAAAAAAATTAAAAATATGTAATTACAAAACGAATGATAACGACCACTGGATCATTTCAAGCACTCCATTTATGTAACTGTGACTCTGGATCTGGTTGCTCTTAGATGCTGGCTGAAGAAAGAAAAGGATTTCAGGTGGGCCTTTCTGGGCCCAGTGTGTTATGTCCTCGCAGTATGTACCACAATTTGAGGCATGCTTGTTTGAATTCCAGCCACAGCTTTCTGGTCCCCGTTCACATTTATGCCGGATAAACCCACTGTCTCATCTTTGCAGGCAAATGTCATCCTCTTCATCACCATCATCTCACACCTGCAGTCCACCCTAGCTGGCCTGAACAAGGAAATCTCTCAGCTGAGATCCACCAGGTAAGGAGAACGCGTACAGGAAGGAGGGCAGATGCAAGCTATACATTATAACATGCTATTTGTTCTAACATACAGATACAGAACACAGAGGACATGTGCAGGTAGCAGATTGTAAATTACAGGTGAGTGAGGACAGGTAGATGTAGGTGAGAACAGGCAAGCAAAATAGGAAAGATTACACATGGGGCATTAGGCATGTACTGGTAGAAGATTCCAGGTGCAGTTAAGAGACTGACAGGAAAAGGAACAAAAGGACAAATACCAGTATAAGAGACAGAGGTATAACACAGTCCATCCTGATCTCTCTCTCTCTTTCTCTTTCTCTCTCTCTTTCTCTTTCTCTCTCTCTCTCTCTCTCTCTCTCCCCCTCTCCCTCTCTCTCTCTCTCTCTCTCCCCCTCTCCCTCTCTCTCTCTCTCTCTCTCTCTCTCTCTCCCTCTCCCTCCCTCTCTCTCTCTCTCTCTCTCCCCCTCTCTCTCTCTCTCTCTCTCCCCCTCTCCCTCTCTCTCTTTACCCCTCTCCCTCTCCCTCTCTTTCTCTCTCTCTCCGTGAAGGGTCATGGTGTTCAAAGCACTGGTCCAGTTCATCATTCTCGGTTGCCCCTGGATACTCGGCTTCTTTGTGAACAACAATGAGATGCTGCAGTATCTCTTCCTGCTGTCAACCTCCCAGCAGGGCACGTTCATCTTCCTGGTGCACTGCGTCCTCAACAGAGAGGTAAACGCCCACCTCCTCTGCCCATGCCGGTCTGCCTTACCTGAATCTCATGCGTCCCAGTCCTGGCCGACCCTCTGGTTCACTTTGTCTCATCTCTCTCTGCGCTTTCGCTCAGTCCGTTGTTGATTCCACTTACTCCCTCTTTGCGAATGGCCGTCTTACCGCTCTTTCCTCTCCTCTTTCCGGTGCTCCACCTCACCTGCATGGCTGCATCATCACCTTTCTGCTCCGCACTACCTGCTCCACTGTGCCAGCTGCATCCTTACCACGCCACAGCTGCCCACAGAATGTGGCCTGCATCTCCTTCCCAGCTAAACCATCCAAACGAGCTACCTGTCTATCGCGTCTGCCCCACGCGTGTCTTTCCTCGCTGGCGTCTCCTCCGTGTCTGTGTCAGCTGACTGTGTGCGCGTGTTGCAGATCCAGGAGCAGTACAGGCGGTGGTGGAAGACCGTTTGCCGTCCCAGTGAAGCCTCTGACTCCTCCCACTCCTCCAGGCAATCCATGAATTCCCGGAGCATCACAGTGAGTTAAAGCTGACGTAGGCTAAGCGCTTTTAGCTGCTCTGCAGCGGAAAGGGGCCTGCGTCCATGCTCTCGTGATGCACCAGTAATGCACTGAGAGTAACATTACTGAAGGTGGCTGCGTAGCATAGTGGGTAAGGAGCAGGACTTGTAACCTCAAAGTTGCTGGTTCAATTCCCCACTGGAGCACTACTGCTAGGACAAGGTACTTCACCCACAATTGCCTCAGTAACTATCCAGCTGTATAAATAGATAATATCGTAAAAAAAAAAAAAAAAAAAAAAACTGTAACTGATGTAAGCCGCTCTGGATAAGAGCATCTGCTAAATGCCAATTTTGTAATGTAATGTGCTACAACCTTGGATTATAGCCTTCCCTTGCTGTTACTGTAATGTTTCAGGTTCTGTGCTTTCATGATGATTTCTCTCCTGCGTACCAGGATCCCCTGCACGTCCCATGATAGAGCAAAGTTTCTTTTTCAACAAGGTTCATTAACAGAAGGGCATCTCCGCAAAGCTGTCATTAGATCCAAGAAGGCAAAGTTGTCCAACAGTCCAACCCACTCACTCACGTAATTTATTGGATACAGGACTGGAGAAATTGAAGTTGCTGTCAAAATATTTACAGTACATCTGTTGTGTAAAAGCACGAGTTTCCTATAGCTATCAAAATCACTCAGCCATCTGAAACTCACTGCTTTCCGTACTCCTGTAAGGCCAACTTTATGCCCATGGATAAACATTGTTGAGAATCAGTCCCACAGATCCTCATAATGCTCCCAGATACTTTTCCTTGCTAGCGGTCATTTCTTTCTTTCGTCTTGCAGAAGTAAGAGTCCATGCTTTCAGGAGCTGGATCTGAGAAGCCATCTGACTCTGTGCTTTTTCTCATCAACCTGCCTCAAGATGAACCTTGGGATAGGAGAAGTATTTACATTGTAAGCTTCAAGTTCACCTAATATACAGTTAGAATGTACTGTGTATGTAAAGCTGATAGTGTCCAATGCTGAAGAAAATAGCAATCTATCAAATACTTTGTTATGGAGGTCTTTCACAGCACAAAAACTATATTTTCTTTCCATTGCTGTTGTATAATGATTAAAAGCAATCCTGTGCTGCTTTTCTGGATGGAACATATCCCTTTTAAGCTTAGTCTTTGCTCCTTGTTCTTGTTTTAATGTATCTACGTGTAGAAGAGAATTCAAACATTAATATCTAAGAGACCAGGAAAAACCTGATCTCTCTTAATGTGCAGTTTTTACATATTCATGCATTTCAGCAGTTCATACTTTTCAATCATGAACACTTCACTGGGTATGTCAGCATCACAGTGCAAATCACTCCATTCCACCTCTGTTTGCCAAGTCCCTTTGGCTGATAAACAACAAGCATGATGTTATACAACCTGTAACGATGTTTCCAAGTTCCTGTGGGGAAAATACTCTCCAGTCCTATAATAATCTATTTCTATAATTTATATTATTATTATTATCTATAATTTTCTACTGTATGATTCCTCCTGCAAAAAAACCTGCCAAGGAATTAAAGATCTATTGATTGAATGATTGATTTTTTTTTAGTGTCTTTCAAGAGCAACTCTAAGTGATGACAGAAAAAAAAGTCAGCATTACAGAGAAAACCTTATTTTGTGGATTGTTACATACTGGTCAACCTTTTTCCAGCCATTGCAAATATTTTTTCAGACCACATCATGCAAATCTTTTTTAAATTCACATATACTCATTCAAAGATGAGTGCTGGGTCATAGCTGGTCTTTTTCAAATTGACTCAATCTTCTCAGTGGTGTTATTGTGTCTTGAATAGCTCTCGAGTAGTATGGTGACTTGGAATGACTTTATACAATTTGGTTGGAAAATTGCCATTATGGTCAAAGAGCTGCAGTGTATGTTCCTAAGACGTAGGCTACAGGTAGTTGCTCTAACTCTAATTTGACTGTCTGAATACACACGAATGACATGTACATCTTCTGTAACATTTTGTTCAGCTTTTTAGTAATACTGACATTGCTAGTTTTTGGCAAATGTAACTTAAAAAGTGCATACCTCCTTGTTAATCAAACAGTTTTTGAATATGGAATCTACATTTTTTTAATTTATATTTCACAAATGAGCACTGATGCTATGCTAAAATAAAAATGTTTATTTTTTTTAATTTTCAAAATATAGTTACCCGAAATCCAAATCCGTTTGGCAACTAATCCAGCATCAGAGGGATTCACGGTACCCCCAATTTTCCATAGGAGAGCAGTTTTTGGACCACCAACTACATACTACATCAGACAACGTAAACGTGTCCACGTTTCGGCAGTTGACATTTTGAAGAGGGTGGCAGGTGTTGCTCCCTGTCCTTCACACTGTGGGCGGTCTTCGAGGGGGCAAAGGGCTTCCATGCCCGACTCCTCAAAGCAGAAACTTTACAGCACCGCTAAAAGACCAGGCCTCACTGCCTGATGCCAAGCAGTGACCCTCCAACACATTACAAGTTCTACACATGCATGAGAACAAGCAATCGAAAAAGTTAGTTGAAAACCACCCGTATCTCAAATGAAGACACCCACATTCAGAATAAAAGGGCCTAGTGCCTCAGTGGGCCGGTCGTTTCAATTTCTCTATTTATTATTGTGCCAAGAATCACATTTCCCCATTCATTTGGAAAAAAAAACAGAGAGGATGACATCATAGTGGCTATTCAGTGTGTAAATATGATCATTATTGTTATTACAACAGTTATTACAATGAGAATCACCAACAGTGTAACAGAGTCTTCAAAAGATACCTGAAGTTTTCAGTGTGTAACAGTTATTAATCACATTTCATACTTTTACAGTTCATACTAATACTGTTTAACAGCATTCAGAGTGTGACAGACTGACATACCTTACTGCTAGAAAACTAGATTTACCATATTTATACATATTCATACACATAAGTCTGTAAAAAGTGAAAAGGACCATCCCTGCCCTGTTCGGTTTGACCTGCCTACGGCCTCACACCAGTAGTGTTGCAGTTTTTTTTGCATTTGGAGCCAGAAACAAGCCGAAACTTCGGCCCATTCTGAATTCTTCAGCAGGCAAAGAGTGGTGGCGCTTCAGTTAAAGGAAAATGTAAAATTCAAACATGCTGGAGCCCTAGGTTTTAGTCATGCACGCACATAGACCTGACAGATCTGGCACGGAACAGAGTCATATCTGGAGTGGAACAGATTCAGATCTGGTACAGAACAGTCACATCTGGAGTGGAACAGATTCACATCTGGCACGGAACAGAGTCATATCTGGAGTGGAACAGATTCGGATCTGGCACGGAACAGAGTCATATCTGGAGTGGAACAGAATTAGATCTGGTATGGAACAGAGTCAAATCTGGTGTAGAATGGGAACAGCGCGGAATGCTCAGACTGAGGTCACCGTGACGATCTGGGACAGTCTGTTCGGGCCCCTGGAGACAGTCACCTGTAGTGTCGTACTTTAAAACACGGTCTTACTGCTGATCTTCATTCCTCATTGTCTTGGTCCCAAAGCCGTGACTGTGATAGAGCGTGGGCGCCACCTTGTGGCACTCAGTGGTACAAAGCAAAACTTTCAGTTCCACAGCACAGCGCAATGCTGTGCATTCAGTACAGGGCGGGTCCACTGCCCTCAGCTCCTCAGAACAGGACAGGCATTTCCTCATACCAAAGGTCAAAGGTTACCCCCCACCACCCCTACAGGCAAGAGGAAACCCCCTTCTCAGTTCCCAGGGGACTAAGCAGACAGACAGTTCGGAAGCATGCGTCTCTTCCCCAGAAAATAAACTCCATCTCTCTCCTGTCAATTCCCCACCATCCTTAAGTCATACACTTCCCAAAATTCATGAGTCACTGAGGGTGACCAACAGCAACTGACAGATTAAAAAAAGGCCTTGCAGAGCAAGAGCGGGGGCGTATTTTTTTCCTTTTTCTGATTCAGAAAGCACTTACATCTCACATCTCACAGATCACCTCCCAAAAAACACTGACATAAAAAAGAAGACGTACAAGAGTGTACACAGCGTAGCAAAAAGATAAAAACAAAACAAGGGTACTAGAGCGGCTCCTAGTGGTACTTCTGTGCCACTGCAGTGCAAGTCTCATTCGCGGGGTTAAGCGGTTGGGGGGCCTCTCCCGTTTTCGGCGGTCAGACCCGGCCCACCTTGGCGTCGCCGATGGCGCCCCAGACGTCGAACACGAACTCGTCAGGGAAGGCAAAGTCGCCCAGTGTCTCGTCCAGAGCCTCCGCAAACTCGTCCGGGTTCCGTTTGTCCTTCCCAAGCTCCACCATGGTGGCCGCTGCCCCGACGGAGAGAGAGAGAGCGTCAACCAAAAACGGACACACACCCGCACACAGGCGCACAGGTACCGACACACTTACACAGTCTCACTCTCACACAGTTACACAAACGCACACATTTTACATGTGCAGACACGTATGAAATGCATATGCTTATAAGATAATATGCACGCGCACACACACGCAGAATTACATACCCAATTCACTGTCTCTGATCCCCACATATTTACACTCCTTCGCACAAATACAAAGACTATAGACATGCAGACGTATGAAATGTACATGCTTATATGCTCACACACACACAGAATTATGTACCCAGTTCACTGTCTCTGATCCCCATGTAGTTCTCCAGAAGATCATCCACCTTCTCAATAGCCTTCTCCTCAAAGGCTGAGGGCTGGGAGAGAAAGACAGAACTTAGAGATTCCTTTCTATAGCTCACCACTGGTACATTAAAAAAGCTCCGCACTTTACAAATCCACTGTTCATTAACAGCTACTTTTCCAGTTTCCAGCATTAATGATTTCAATGAGGAATTTTAACATGTCAAATTCACTATTTTAAACTAAGACCGGGGTGGCAGTGTAGCATAGTGTTAAGGTGCAGGACTCGTAACCGAAAGGTTGCTGGTTTGATTCCCAGCTGGGGCACTGCTACTGAATGCTTGGGCAAGGTACTCAACCCAAGATTGCCTCAGTAAATATCCAGCTGTATAGATGGATTAAACTGCCACACCCTATGTAAGCCACTCTGGATAAGAGTGTCTGCTGAATGCCAACTAGGGCTGGGAGATATAGCCGTGGTCATATATCGAATAGCTATCGTTAGAGCAATAACAGCTATTCCTGGTATGTGGCACTAGGTTTCTTCCCGTATTTTTGCCCTTTAGTCATATCTGATATGGGAGCACACCTCCAAAGTTCAGTGAAATGCTTCCAGGGCAGAAAAATATCACTTGTTTCTATACGTTGGTTAACTTACCTATAAGCTTTGAAAAAAACATAGCATATGTTTTTTCGTTCTTTGTAGCCATGCGTTTCTATCTACCACATGGAAGCAGCTTGGTGCTGTTGCTGTGATATCAACATTGAATAGATACGAGTGGCATTTTTTCCCCCGGAAGCATTTCACATGGCCTCTGAAAACGAGAGGTGTGCTCCCGCATCAGGTATGACTAAAGGGAAAACAATCCGGGAAGAAGCCTAACGCCACATACCGGGGATAGCTGTTATTGCGCTAAGAATAGCTGTTATATATATATATATATATATATATATATATATATAGGTATATCGTCACAGCTATATCGCCCAGCCCTAATGCCAATTATGTAATGTAATTGCAGTTAATAAAGAAAAACAATGACAGGAAAAGCATGCTGGGATATCATGCAGGCCCCTGTCAGCTTCTGGCCCTGTGGCTTTGTGGGCTCCCGTCTCCGTGACGGCGGGGGGGTGTAGGACACATGGATGCCCCTCCCTCCGTACCAGCTCCTCCACGGTGGCGGGGCCCTTTGACCGCAGGCGGAGCGTCCCCCGTCCCGTGCCCAGCTGTGCCCCCGAGCCCGACCTGCTGCCCCCCGATCGCTGGCTGATCATGTCTGCGGAAGATAACGACACACACAGGCACTCGTAAATATGACGACCCACCCTCACACACACACACGTAGATATGTCAAATACTGGCAAGCACATCGCCACACACAATCCATTTCCACATGCATCCAAGTCCATCAGTGCAAACCAATTTATTGGGCTCTCAGTTTAAGATTCCTCAGTGACCAGTCGGCCATTCTCTGAGCGGCCGCACGGTTCCGTATACTTAGGCTAGCTCGGCGTGGCAGCTTACAGCCAACAACTGTGCTGACGTCCACACATTAACATCACTCCTTCTTCCTGCAGACAGACGTGGACTCACCGAATGCCTTCATCGGCTCCACCAGCTTCAGACAGAAATCCCTCCCCTTGGGGAGTTCCTTCAACATCTTGGCAACCTCGTAGTGCCTGCAGCCAATCAGAACCTGCCCGTTGATGGACTCGATCATGTCCCCCACGTTGATGACCTGTATCCGATCTATGATGCTTCCCTCCCGTATTCTCTGAAAAGAACAGATAATAGTAAAATTATTCTTTGATTAATTATTCATTATATTACGTTATTCACTACAACACCGTTAAAGCCCTACAAGTTAACTTGTGCTAACCTGAAAATAGGCAGTCTAGAAACTAAGGGTAGAACAGATGCTTACCCATACATCACAGTCACTAGATAACAGAATCCCACACATCGTGGTACTACACTTAAAACAACCAGCAAGTAATACAAGGGGGCGGGGACTGAGGTGGATCTGAGATGCAGTCTGAAGAGGTGGGCCTTCAGTCTGTGTCAGAAGATGGCCAGTGATTCCGCTGCCATGACCCCCATGGGAAGCTCATTCCACTGCTGGGGGACCAGTACAGACAGGAATCATTCTGAAGCTTGCATTGTGAAACCACAGCAGTTACCAAGCCTGCGAAGAGGCCGTCTCTCCCTCCCTGGAGAGAGAGAGAGAGCACCTCGCTGGGGGTCAGCGCGGTTCCCGCCCACCTTGATGAAGGCGTATCCGGCTCCGTTGTCGGTGATGGTGAGCCCCAGGGCGTCCTCGCCCTTAAACACGTCCACCTCCTTCTTCTGCCCCTTCACGTGGGCGAAGATGAAGTCCTCCAGGCCGATCTGCCCCCCCAGCAGCTTGTCCATGTCCACCTTGTGGGTGTTCAGTGTGCAGAACATTACCTGGGGGGTGTGGGGGGGGGGGGGGGGTATAAAGCAAACAGGACCCAAGAGAGAGAGTTTGATAAGATTTTTCACACTGTCATTCAAGTCTGTCAGTTCACCTGCATTTATAGGGTTTTTGACACTGCGGCAGTGAGGCATAGTGGTAAGGAACAGGGCTCACAACCGCACAAGTCGCTGGTTCGATTCCCCGCTGGGGCACTGCGGCTGTACCCTTGGGCAAGGTACTTAACCCACAATTGCCTCGGTAAATATCCGGCTGTATTGCAACCTATGTAAGTCGCTCTTGATAAGCGTCTGCTAAATGACATTAATGTAATTCCATACTTGAGTCTGTCAGTGCACCTGCATTGATAAGACTTAGTATACTGTCATACCCGAGTCTGTCAGTGCGCCTGCCTTTCTCGATCTAATCCCTCCATAGTGCGACAACCCCCACAGCAACCCCTCCCGTCGCTCACCTCGGTGGCGGGGATCCCGAAGGCCTCCCCGATCTTGGCGTAGAGCTCGCGCACGTTGCTGAAGCCCTCAATGCGGCCCGTGGGGCTGCCGTGCGCCAGCTGGGTGTGGAAGATGAGGCGCGGCCGCATGCTGGCGGGCGGGGGGGGCAGGCCGGGTTGCAGCCCCTGCAGGGAGCCCGCCTCGCCGCCCCCGCCCTCACCCCCGCCACCTTCCGGCCCGCCCACGTTCAGCCCCGCCCGGATAGGCTCCGCCTCCTCGTTCTCCACCAGCGGGGAGGCCTTCTTCCGCCGGCCCAGGCCCAGAGGCATGGTCTCGTCCGAGCGCGGGGAGGGGGAAAGGCCTGCAGACGGTTTGGGAGCGTTCCTGCTGGCTCAGACGCAGGCTGGTCTCGCCCTGCTCATGCCACCCGGGCCTGGCACAGGCCTCCGGCGGACTGGCACAGCGGCGCGGGGATGCGTGCCAGCACACCCCACCGCTCCGGGGCAGGACTGCAGGAGACCAGAGCGGCCGTTCTTTTCAGCCTCGCGGTGCAGACGCTGAGGACCTCGTCAGACTCGCAGCGCCAGTGACCTCAGAGTGACGGACGGCGGAGGCCCGAGCTGCTGCCGCATCCAGTGCTCATGTTCACTTTGCGTCCGCAGCATGGAGGAGCCTCTGCTCCCTCATCCCGGCCGAAAAACAGACCTTTGTTTAGTATATGTGCTTTTTGCAGGAGTTTTGCAGGACTGACACTTATCCTGTAGACCTGAGGGTGGAAAAAAACGAGAGTGGTGTGCATGAATTACATAACGATACGATATTCTGCCACTTTAGCCTCCTGCAGCTTGACAACCAGACTGGTTTTACAGGAAGAAAAAGGTGTGTCCGTTTTAATAATCTTCGGTGAACGCGTATCAATCCGACAACACCCTTTCCTACGAAGTGACATTCGTTCCCACAAGCAGTTCCACTGTGCTCTGTTGCTAACCAAACCTAACGACGCGGAGCCGATTTCTACTGCCCTGCCCTCACATAAAGCACTGAACTCCCCATGGTAAATAGCATTTAAGACCGTATTAAAAGCACTTGACGATCACATTTTTGCATGTTTAGAAACGGTTCACTGGTTCTCCGTTTCGTTCACGGTCAGGAACAAAGTCACCCGGAGCTGAAGTTAGCTCCGTTTTAAATGAGATAGGAAACAGAAACTAGAGCATGATCGTCATTGAATTTCATATAGTGTATAATCAGCACAGATCACTGTGACACACCCAAAGCATTCAAATTAAACATTTATCTGTAATGACTACTTATTTAGCAACTTGAAGGTAAAGGGATATAGTATCCAAGCTTGTGGGAATGTAATTTCATAATTTGTTGCTCAATCTGTTTTTAACTTCTGGCCAGTAGACGGAAAATTGAGAAACAGTGGATGCAGCTGTTTCCGTGGTTTAAACGGGGATCACATGAAAACTTCATTACCTATAGCCGCTTATTTGATTCAGCTAGATTTGCTCGATCATACCGGTGACTAAAGTTAAACAGGATTAAATATAGTGGACTCACGACCTCAGACATCAACCTAGGTAGTTTCCATTGTCTTTCTTACGGTGATACGTAAAAATCGGTGTAAAACATTTTGGTACATTAGGACACATTAACATCGTAGCTGTTTTGCTAGCTAGCGAGCAAGCTCCTGCCGCGAGATCAGGGTTTAGCTAGTTACAGTCTTAAATTGGAATTAGCTTGCTAGCTGGATAAACTCACTTGCAAAAACCTGCAAAACAAATTAATATTACCTAGCTCAGCCTGCTATATTTAATGGCAATTACTGCTAGTTGTCTGGCTAGTTATTCTAATGTCATAAGTAAAAAGTGTGCAGGACCTCACCGACGTTCCCAGACATTTAACTTTGCATACCTGCGCCTACGTCAGATGGAAAACATAGCTTAGCCGGCTAATTCATACACCCAGCTAGCAAGCTATTTACTGTAAAATGATGTCTGCTAGCTAGCGCCAGCTAACATTACACAAGAAATCACAGGTCTGAATGGGCTAGATAATGAGACACACCCCTGTAATAAGCGAGCTGAGAGAGTGTGAAGAAAGGAGAGTCGGTCTAACAAAGATAACTATAACGCCGCATTCCGGAGCATTCCTCCGCTAGCCCAGCTAGCCTAGCTTCGCTAGCCTGCTAGCTGGCTACCTTTTTCGCGTGATGATGATGATGTTCTTCGTCACCCGCCGCAAAGGCAAATCTGGATCCGGATCAGAACAACGTTCACGTACAGCACAATCCGTGGAATCGGCTCAACCGGTCGGTCCAGAGCGGCTGGGTGGTACAGTGAACACCTGTCTGTCGCAAGTGGAAAAGCTGGGGCCGCCGGCTCGCTAACCCCGTACTGAATCAAATGAGCGACGGCTAACGGCTAACCTTGCTACCCAGCTAGCAGCCAACATTGGAGGAGCGAACTGAGGAAGGCAGAGTACTTCCGGTTAGGGCGGGGCTCAGTTACCCGGCGACGACCAATCATCGAAAGCCGTGGCACTGTTACCTGACAACGACCAATCACTGAAAGCCGTGGCACAAAGGAAATGCTCCAATCAGCGCATTGGCCTCTATGGCACGTTTCCGTGGGAAAATGTGGTTTCGTCCAAAAGTCATGTTGTAAATAGAAAATAATAATACTAACACAATGGGCCTTAACTTGTGCAACCTACTGTATTGGACTCACTGTCAAACACAATCTGAGCAAGGTCGTAAAGTGCCAAGTTAATCTTGCTTGTTTAGCAAAGTAGCTATTCTGACACTAGTACCATGGAACGTTTCTGAGTCATTTATGGACAACTTTTGCTGGTGTTAGACTCCGCTTTGTGACTGCCAAAAGCAACCTATAGCTTTCACAAACTGACCCCATCCTTCCTTTCCAGGAAAGGAGACGCAGTGTCTGCGGTGTCCGCGGCATGTAGGCAATGGCGAAAAACAGCTGTTTCCTGCCAAACCCGATCGTCAGTACACAGGAGTAAAAGGCTGCAGACGGAAAAATCGCCGCCTTCTTTTGTCTTTGACAGGACAGGTGCGGAAAGATCGCGATGGCAGCGCCGAGGTGTTGCTGTATCTACGAGTCCTTTGGGAGTGAGAGAGTAACTGTAACCAACGCCCCACCCTGTCCGTCATACAGTTCATAATGCAGTCAGCTCTCATGGACACCCCTGGTTCCACATCAAACGCTCACATTAAAATGTTGAAAACCGTGTACCAACAACATTTACCTTTAAAATATAAGGCCCAAAATTTCCATTTGATTCATGGTCAGGAACAAAGTCACCTGGAGCTGAAGTTAGCTCTGTTTTAACACAGATAGGAAGTAGAATATAGATAATGATAATAACTGATTTTCAAATAGATAAATCATCAAAGATCATTGTGACACAGCAGTAATTCTCAAGACCTTTCAAATTAAACATTGACCTGTTTATCTGTAATGACCAATTACTTAGAAGCTTGAAGGTAAGCGAATATATATGTCCAAGTTTCTGTGAGTGTAATATCATCCTTTGATTAATCTGTTCTTGCTTCTTTTGATTGTTCTCACATTACGTGTAATGTGAATTATCCTTCTTACCAGATGTAACCATATTCATGGGTACATACCTTGATTTTCTCACATGTCCTGTCATACAGATTCGTATTTTTGAGGCAGGTTAGAGCACCTTGCTCAAGGGTACAACAGCAGTACTACAGTATGCAGTAAACTCTTTACTCTTGGTTATAAACTCAGCTTGATAATCATAAGTATGATATTAACATTAATACAAACACAGCTAACATAATGTCAATGTAAATTGGTTATTATTTTCTTTCACAAAATGTTAGTTGATTTGTCATGATTTCTTATTTTTGACGACAACATTTCGCACATGTACATGTTGTTCTTTTTTAATTGTAGAAAGCAAGGTTTTGTATTTAGACTGCATTGCGTTGCTGAATTCATGGTATAACAGTTTGTCAAACTGTACTTTGCCAATGTATGATATTTCATCTTTTACAGTTCATTCTGTACAACCTGTTTATCACTCCGAGTTTTATTTCTGGGATGTTGAAGGTTCACTCCATTAAAAGCTTTATGATTATGGGAAAAAAAGGTTTTATGAATTGAAAAATGAGTGGAGCCATTATGTACTATCAAAGACTCACTGAACTGAATTAGTTTTTTTTTTTTTAACTATGCATTGTAAATGGTTGCTCCGCCCATTTTTGGGTTTGTTACCGCCTCATTGTGACATCACTATGTAGCATGTTGCTTTAAAGATTGTTCTTTTTTTTTCTCCTATACTGCCAGCACGTTTCCATAAACCTTCTTCGTTTCAGTATTTTCTGTCCCCGTCTTTAAATTGAGATGCTGGGCCTTGAATGTTTCAGTCGGGGGTGTAGGTTTCCCTTTCCCACTCATTTTCTCTGCCTCAGTTCAACCTGCTCAAAATAAAATTTAGGATGGTCTGTAATTTCTGTTTTTTATTTAATGAGGAAGATCCCATTCAGATATAGAATCTCTTTTTGCCAGGAAGACCTGGCCAGGGGGGCAGCACAATCAAAAGCATGTAAAATATAAAAATGGTGCAAGTAACCTGTGTCGAATATGGCTATCATAAAACACAAACTGGAAACAAACTCCCAACTCCAAACTTAAAGACAAATAACTAGGACAACAGAGCAGAAAAAGACATTTCTGTTTTATTGGCTGAGGGGTATAAAACAAGATATGTGATGTAGAAGAAAAATGTCATCTTAGAGTGAAGACAGTGAGTGAGGGGATGAGAGAGATGGACCAGGAAATCATTCAGTACTGATAGGGAGGGACACCAGCCCCTGACTGGAGGACCAGAATACACCCCGGTACTCCCACGCCACCCGAAACACGTGATCTCTCACGTGTGTCCTAAAGGGGGGGGGGTCTCTCATTTGGGCCCTGTGGGTCTCTGCCGTAGGAAGGCATGTCCAGTGAAACTCCCAAAGCCTCCAAGGGGGCTCCTTTGCCTCCCACAATCCCTCAATCCTGATAATTAGGGACTCTGCTGAAGGAGTTCTGGGCCACTCCGAGACATTGCAGAATTGCAGGGGAGCATCCTTCATGCTGTTCCTCCCTGCAGCCTCATCCTCTTGGCCATTACCCTCAGCTGAGGACACGGAGCTTCATTTGAGTGCTCGGTGCCTGCTCCAGAGTCCACTGTGGGCACCGCAACTCCCCAGACAACAAGCCCGCTCATCAGTGGGGTGAACTATACTCACATCTACAATGATTACATTTTCATGTACAGCTTTAAACATGTTCTCTAACTGAAGCAGATACTACTGATATACAAAACAAAAAAGCTTTACTCTGAAATTGTGCATGTTTTGGTTCATGGGACCAGAATGTTGAACAAGGACGTGCAAGAACTGAAGTTGAGGAAGAATCTCTGAATGTGTGGGACCACTCTTGAAACTGAGGATGTTATTTCTGCAAAAAATATAAATAAATAAATAAAACAAACACATAAATTGCTTCAGTAGCTGTAATGTTGTATCTGAACACTACAGCTAAATTTCTGAGCTTGGCTGCTTCTCTACTTCAGTATGGTTAAAATACAGAAATGTGGACATAGGCCCTTTTCCACCGCAGAGCAGTTAAAGATTCTTTCACTCACTGCGGTGCTCGGAGAATTCATGGACATCCTGGAGGAGTGGGAGGAGTCAGAGGCTTCACTGGAGCAGCAAAGAGTCTTCCACCACTTTCTGTACTGCTCCCGAACCTGCAACACATAGGAAGAGGAAAAGGTGAGATGGAGAACAGGTACAGGTAAAACAATGGAGGTGGATGATAGGTGAGATCAAATAGTGGTACAGGTGAGTCAGTGGAAGTATGAGATCAGTGAGATAGGATGGAGATTTAGGTGAGACAGACGAGATGGATGGGATATAGGTAAGATGGGATAGGGGTACAGGTGCGACTGTAGAAATATAAGATCGATGAGATGGGGGTGAGATACAGGTGAGACAGAAGAGATGGGAGAGACAGAATAGAGACACAGGTGAGACAGAATGGCAAAGACACTGTTCCTGTACCTGCAACACACACACACATACACTGACACTGAGGAGGAGGAAGATAGAAATGAGGACACGGGAGATAGGTGAGATGGGGAGGAGACACAGACGAGACAGATGAAGTAGGAAGGATTGTGCTAAAGGAGAGAAAGAAATGGACCGATGAGGGAGCAGTGTCACACAGGATAGAGTAAGAGAGGGGATACAGGTTAGCCAGGGGATTTGGGGAGCATGATGGGCAGAGGGTGGAGGAGCCGAGGCAAACGAGGTGGGTGATTATAAGCCAAAGGAGAATGGAGCAATGGGGCGGGGATACAGGTGAGTCGCGAGTGAGACTGAATACTGTCGACACAGTTAAAGAGGCGAGACAGGGGACCGGTGATTGAGTAGGGATGCCAAAGGCACAGAATGCACAGAAAAGAGAATGAGATAGAAAGTGACACAGAGAAGAGAAACAGACTTGACAACGGGTGAGTCGGGGCAGAGACACGGGACAGGGGACAGAGGTGGGACAGAGTGAATCAGGTGGTGGGGTTGGGGCCTAGATACAGGTAAGGTTGACTGTAGCAAGGTGAGAGGCAGGAGACACTGCATGAACAGGTGTTCACCTCTCTGTTGAGGATGCAGTGTACCAGGAAGATGAACGTGCCCTGCTGGGAGGTTGACAGCAGGAAGAGATACTCCAGCATCTTGTTGTTGTTCACAAAGAAGCCGAGTATCCAGGGGCAACCGAGAATGATGAACTGGACCAGCGCTTTGAACACCATGACCCTTCACAAAGAGAGAGAGATGAGAGGTCTTTTTAATTCCTTTTCATGCCAATCTGTGTATTTCACCTCTGTACTCTTACCTGCACATGTCCTAACTCACCTCTTTCAACTATCTCTCCTAGCTGTACATTAACCTGTCCTCTCTTTCCTGTGTCTGCCCTCTCCTACCTGGTGTCTCTCATCAGAGAGATGTCACTGTGCAGGTCAGCCAGGATGGACCGCAGGCTTACAATGGTTGCTACAAAGAAAACGATGTTCACCTGTGAAGACGACACAATCGCATGTCAATCAAAAATTTGAATACAGGCACAGACCATTGTCAGAAACAAACACGGTTTCCGTAGTAGAAGGAATGTAGGTACATACTGAAAGTACGTAGCACACAGGCCCCAGAAAAGTCCACCTCATGTTCTCCTCGGTCTTCAACCAGCACCTAAGAAAAACCAGATCCAGAGTCGTAAGGCTGAGGCAAAATGAACAAAGTATTTGAGGTTAGCTGATAGCCATCATCATCTGTGTTGTTTTAAATATGTGTAAGTATGTTTTTTTTTGTCTTCCATCAGAATACAGTTGGCCTACTCACAAATCGGGCCCTCTGTTTTTCTCCAGCACATGACCCATGGGCATTTAAACATGCATTTTAATCGCTGTCCTCCAGGTGTCGCTGCAGGCACTCAATTATCAGTAATGTTTTAACAATCCGCACATTCTCCTGACTAATTATGCAAGTAATGGCTAATTGTGTTCTTAATGAGTCATGCAAGGAATGTCAACAGCGTCCAAAAATAAAAATATATTTGAGCGCAAGAGTGCGACAGTTTTCCCTGCCATTATGCCTTATGACTGGACAGTGTTCCTACGTGCAAATATTGCCCACGGTTTCATTCAGCCATGTATCGAATTTTGCGAGCTCTGACATGAAATTTTTTTATCCAATTTGTGATTTTAATAGACAAATAATCCCTAAACTTGACATATGGAGAATGTTTTCCTTTTTGCTCCGCTCCTTAAAAAACTTTCATATCGGTCTTCTGTGCAGGTTCCCCTTTTGTTCATTATGTCAAAGCAACCATCTACAGGTACAGGAAAGCACTCGCCGCTATGGATGCCTCAACGCCTCTGTCTGAAATGTGAAAGATCATTCATACGCTTAACGGCTATCACTACTACAAACAGTCCACAACACGGACCAAAAGGTTACAAAAATTGTGCAGGGGGATTCAGAATAATGACCCAGCTTACAGCATCCGTGCGCGGTTCTATGTCAAAGAGGCTGCGACAGAGCCAGTAGGCTACACTACATCTTGCAAGCCGGGAACATTCGTTACGTTGACCGCTATCAGATGCGCCACAGCTCAAATGACGTCAATTTCATAGACTTTCCAAATGAGCTTTTCCTTTAAATGCCAGATTAGTATTAATATTAATATTCAAATATTGACACCCAAGATCAATTTTGTAAGTTACAGAGCTAAATTCAATGAAGAGTGTTGCATTCATGTGTTGTTGTTTAATTATTGTTTTATATGGTTTAGAGCCATACGCCTGCTGCGGCGAGCGCAATTGGCTACTGCTCGCAGAACCCATTGCGAAATTAAATGAATATTACGGCCATATTGCCTAACTGAAAATATTCATTACAGAGCATGTCAATTCCTGAGGGTTTGTATCAGGCTGTCTTTCTGGTGATACTTATATTTAATACCGGGCTAATGGTGAATGGTTAACTTAGAAAATGATGACGCACAAAATTTCGTAATTACGGAAATTATCAGCACTGATTATCATTGCAGTGGAATAAAAATTTATCATAGCGGAAACTTCGACTCCTCTTGAAAAAGCGGATAATTCCAAATTGCAGTCGTTTTGACCAAACATGTAAAAAACGGCAGGGCAATTCCATCAGCCAGTCGACTTCGACAGAATTATCGTTTGGTGACATCCTTCGACTTCCATAAAAAACAAATTAAAAGAAACGAATAAAACATCTGTCAGTGTATCTATAGTCAGATTTATCTATAGTCGGATGAATCAACAGATGAGAAGGACATTTTACATATTGTAGGCTATTTATTCTGCAAGGAAAATCCATCTTTCACAATTTGAAAGTTGTCCCTGCTAACAGAGTCCTAACCCCTGAGAATTACTCTTCGGTTGCAGATGGCATTAAGAAATACTTACAAAATATCAAGGTTAGTGTTAATAACATAAAGTTATGTAATGTAGTGCACCCAGTTCTGCTCTCAGCCAGCTATTACCCATGAGGACTTTAACCGATGGCTCCTACTGGCTCCAGAAGTGTCAGTGGTTCTACACGCACAGAAAAACCTGCTGTACTGTTAGTTTAGAACCCTCAGATCAGTCTAGAACCCTACCTCATTATTATACAGCCATGCCAAACCAGGCCAGAACCTTCTCTAACCAAGCACAGCGGCAACAGTGTAGCATAGTGGTAATGAGGTTCCACTAATGCTGGTTCAATTCCCCTCTGGGGCACCGCTGCTGTACCCTTGCCCCCGTTACTTAGCCCAGAATTGCCTCAGTGAATATCCAGCTGTATAAATGGATAACACATAAAAACCTGTAACCTATGGAAGCCGCTCTGGATAAGAGTGTCTGTTGCATGGCAATAATGTAATGTTATGTAACTCCAATCCTCAACATCAGTCAGGATCCTGACCTAACCAGTTTAGTCTGTTTAGCCATTCTAGAACCCTTTTCCATCCAATCTAGAACACTAGAACACAAAAGAATCAAAACATTCAAGAAATCAGGCAAACAAACATGGAACTAGTTGATCATTCTGTACAGGCCCTACCCCATCCCCTTGGCCCCGCCCCTCTCTGCACTTACTGATCACTGCCGTATCCATTGGGAACCACTCCTGCAGACACACCCACCACCAGGCAGGGGGCGCCATAGCCAATCAGCAGCAGGAAGCCCCAGTGAATTCCCTCCCTCTGTATAATCCTGACCTCTCTCAGGTTGCGCACCAACAGGAAGAGCTGCAGAGCCTCCAGGAACATCCACACAAAGCTGGACAGGAAGAGGAAGTGCAGCACGCCCGAGATCACTGCACACACCAGCTGAGGAGGGACAAATCATGATAACCATCGATAGCGTTAGCATCATCACCACCCTGTCATTATCTGCAGCTTTACCACGGCACTGTAACCATGTGATCATAATGAAGTTTATCATCATCAACAGCATCATTACCATGATCATCATTACTAACATCTCCATCAATATTGTCAAAATTCCTTCTCAGCACTTTCCTAGAGGATGGAACGCTGGTGATTCAGCTGGAAAACTTCAATGTCCAGCTTAAACTCCCTCTACATTCCTCTCTAACCTTCTGGTGACCCCAGTCCAATTCTTTGACTACTGATGATGATGAGACAGTTAACTCTGAGATTATGCATGGAGGTGGTATTTCTTATACAACACAGCTGATGAGATGTCTTTGAAGGTGGGGGCTGTGGGTGGAGAACCTTGTGCTTCTGGATGTGAGAGAGGAAACTCTGCACCAGCAGGAAGAGCAGGTGGGCCAGGAAGAGGCAGATGGAGAGGTTGAGGCGTGCTGTGTTGCTGACTTTAGGGTTCCAGCGACAGAGGATGAAGGTCAGGATGGCCAGGGCCAGAAACAGCAGCCCCACTGACACTGCGATAGTGTTGATCAGCTCCAGATGTTTGTCATCCTGGAAACATCCATTAATCCACAGCTGAATGAAACCTTTATTCAACCAACTAATCACTTCTTCAGATGCACATAACTTTACCCCCTGTCTGCTTGAGTGATTTTTCACCTGCAGCTTCTGACACAAGTATCAGTAATGTGATCAGGTGATGAATTGGGACCACCTACTACATCTGTTTGTCTTATCTCTGATTTATCTGATCTTATCTATGATATCCCACAGTTTCACATCAGGTTTGCTATAATCTTAATTGTTCATATAAAATATATTTGCTTTAGCACTCTGGAAATTTCTTTATTATGAGCTCATATCAAATTTAATTTTACTGAGTGATTAATGTCAACTAATGCGGAGTCAATGGACACCCAGTTTTACATTGAGCTAGAGAAGCATATGAGTTAGTGCTGTGTATTGATCATCTTGGTTGGGGCCCACCTAATAAATCTGTTTGTCTTCTGTCTGATTGGTTTACTCATCTCCCTCCCCTCCTCACCTCAGGTGGTGTGTCCGTCTGCATGATGAGGGCAAAGGTGGACAGGTGGTTGCAGGTGCACACGGTGTAATTGGAATTGGTCTCTGTGGCCTCACAGCCATCCACGATCCACCTGCTCTGATTCCAGTACACACAGGTGAGCTGGCCCTCAGGGTCCACCTGCTGAGAAAGGGAGGGAGGCTCAACATATAAATTCATAGCGACACCAAATCAATGTCATTACAGTGGAAACTTTGTTAAAAGGTATTAGTGAGGGGTATGGATGGAGCAAGGACTCACTGTGAGGTGTCTCAGGGTAAAGTTGACAGGTTTAGGCAGTGTTGGGTTTTTGGTATTGGGGAGGGAGGCAGAGACGACACTGGACATCATGGTCTTGCTGGTCTTTCTCTCCGTGTGGAAGAATTCAGCCTTCAGCACATCCTCCATGTTGGTGTAGGTCATGAAGGCCACTGCTGCAGATCCTGCAGAACAGACCGACAGAACCAACGGAAATCAGAACCTTAGACAGAACACAGAGCCTTCATTCAAATGTAGGCTTCCCTTCAGAACTTCTAAGGAATGTGGATCCTGGGGAACACACTGACAGAGCCAACACAAATCAAAACCTTGGCCAGAACCCACCAACAGAACCAGGATTGCCGCTCCTGATCATAGCATCCACCGACCCCCAGTCCCCCTCAGAGAGTCAGAGAGATGCAAGCCCAATCGTTCGTTTTTCACTAGGGGCTCAGGTATCATAAGCTGCTAAGATCACTTGCCACTATTGACTGTTAACATCCCAACAGAATAATCTAGAACAGCCCTTATGTGACCACTAAGTGAAGTGAATGTCCTCACAGAGCTGAGAATGAGACAAGTAAAGATTTAGATCATATAATACTATAAATGGTCCATATTGATCAAGGTAACAAAATTTTGTTTTGCATCCATGTTCTTTGATATGATGCTATTGGTAACTATAATGTTGAGGCTGAGCACATTACATCTAGTGTTTTCTGTGTCAAAGACATTTCTGTTAAGAGTCTGAAGATGGAAAAGGGAGAGCGCTGCAATAGCTTCTCCCCATTGGACACATCATATCATGTTGCTTCAGGATATGAACTGGGATTCAGCAGCGTCTGTTTCCAGGAAAAAGCAGAGGGGAAGGTGTAGACACGAAGACTTGCCATTTAATCCATTTTTTTCTGCCTATGGAAAGGTACTGGAATGGAATTCCTCTGGAACTGGAACTTTATGCTCAGTTGGGTCTAGCATTACATGAAGTTAACTGAAAACATATGGGGGACTCTTACAGGTTATGGACTGTTAATTTTTACAGTATGTCATTAAGTTCTTCACCAGCCCTTGGGTATTCTGTTGGGTCCCACAGACTGATGTGTCTTGACTTTTAACCACTACCTCCACACATCTCACTTCATTATTTGCTCCCACGCCCTGTGTTTTAGTCCTTGCTGTAAGGTATGATGAAGTGATGAATACATTGAGTCTGCAAGACTGAGACCTCGGGCTTACCATTGTTGCTCTCGGTGATGCCGATAACATCAATGTTTATGAAGTTATCTGAGGTGTTGAGCTGAAGAGACTGGCTCAGGTTAGCTTGCGGTCCCATGGAAAATGTTTGCACCACTGAAGGCAAGACAACAAAATGTATCTATTACCCTCTGTACAAATCTGAGAGATGAAAAGACATACTTTCCAAAATTATTTGAAATGCTTAATTCATCCAGGTCAGAAATATGCAAGGCTATGAATTCAGTGTCAGTATTTCCAGTAATGGACATGAGCAGGATAGAAGAAATAAGCAGTTGATATAAACACTATTCTATGCTATTCTTATTACATTGATGCACATTAACGAACTTAAAATCAGCACCAGAGTGGCATAGTGGTAAGGAGCAGGGCTCATAACCGAAAAGTCGCAGGTTTGATTCCCAGCTCGGACACTGCAGCTGTACCCTTTGGCAAAATAAATTCACCCACGATTGCTTCAGTAAATATCCAGCTGTATTAACGGACAAAATTGTCAGTCCGTCTTGGGTAAGACCATCTGCTAAATGACAGTAACATAATGCAAAATCAGCTGCCACATGTGCCTCTATTTGTGGGGCTTAGTAGTCATGGAGCTGTTTAAATTTTTTATGATATTATTTACGTTCATCTGGGTGTTTATTAAAGTTTGTATGGGTGTGTGCCAACCGATGCCTTCTTATGTTTCTCACAAATGGTCATACCAATGCTGTTGGCTTGGAAGCCATCGCTGACGTGGGTGGATGTGGGTTTGACCTGCGTGGAGACCAGCTTCTCGGTGGATCTGAGTGTGGCGTCTGCAGCCCCCACCAGCCCCTCTCCGTTCTCCTCCAGAGAGAGGTTCCCAATCCCACCCAAAACCGCATCGAGCAGGGTGATCGCGGTCTACGCGACCAAAACAGAAACTCAGACACATGGTCTGCGCTAATGATCGTAGCGCGCACACAGCAAATTTAACACACTCACACAGGCAAACAGGGAGCAAAGACAGTCTCCTCACCTGCAGAGGTAGGTCTGACAAGGTGCTGTTTTCTATCAGTTCATTCAGGTAGTTTAGGTAACACAGCATCTCTGGGAGTCCCTGAAACACACACACACACACACACGCACACACACACACACACACACAGTGTTTGTCATCTCAGCCCAAAGACACGGTATTGAGCTGACAGAGGTTCTGTTGGTTTACTCTGGGTAACAGGCCGCAGGAAGTTGATGAGATGATATCTGAAGTTGATGAGACAGTAACGTGAGAAGGCTAACCCATCACAGAGCAGTAGGGAACACTCCCCCTAAATCCACGCTCGGTGGGCGTTCCTCGACGCATTGAGGACAACTGGGTCGCACAATTAGTAAGCAGGGCAGCAGCAGAGCGGTAATGAGCAGGACTCATAACCCAAAGGTTGCTGGTTCGATCCCCCCCCCACCCACAGCACTGCTGCTGCTGTAGCCTAGGGCAAGTAGCTTCGCCCACAATTGCCTCAGTAAAATACCCAGCTGTGTAAAAGGGTAACATAAAAAACTGTAACCTGTGTAAGTTGCTCTGGATGAGAATGTCTGCTAAATTACAATAATGTAATGTGACATAAGCAAGGCTAACTGCTAACGTACTGCTAGCTTCACACCCCCCCCCAACAAAATAAATAAATAAACTCATGTACTCACCTGACAGTCTTGTGGCATGATGTCCATCAAATCTGCAACACAAAGCCACAGGTCTGTCTCCAGCGACACACACAGCTGCTGCACAGCACGAATCGGCCTGGTTCTCTGGCTCAGCCTCAGATGCTGCCACTCTGAGCTCTCTGCTGTCTCCTTTCACCACGCCCTCTCTCCTCCTAACCCTTCCAGTGGGCCCTGCTGTTCCGTGGTTAACTTCACGCGTGCTTTGTGGAACTAATTTTCATTGGTTGACTGATTCATATTTCATGAGGTAAAACCATTTCAGAATCACAATTTTTTTTTTTTCTCCCTGGCTTTAGCAGCTGTGTTCGAGATGTCTGAAGCAAGACGTTTTGGGTTTTGGTTTCGGTTACATTTTCAGTTTTGTCACCTGGATGCTGACTGAGAAGAATTCAGATGTAGATGCAGTGCTTACAGGCATAGCATCAGTGCATCGACCTGGAAGCGGCTGGATGAAAAACAGCATGAAAAAAATGAAGGCCAATACCACAGGTGCTAAGCAATGAAAGTGCCGATGGGTCATTGTCATTTGACACAAAAAGGGGGTACTATCTACCCCATCTCCCCATCCGGCCCCCAGGACTCAGAACTCCACCCCCCAGGTTAAATTGGCAACACCCCTTGTCATCCTACACTGCCCTATACTGATTCCAACCAACCCAGCTCACCTGTACAGGTGATGACTTCCAGCCCCCCCTCCCCACTCACCTGTACAGGTGGTGACTCCCAGCTTCACTTCTCCACTCACCTGTACAGATGGTGACTCCCAGCTTCACTTCTCCACTCACCTGTGCAGGTGGTGACTCCCAGCTTCCATTCGAGCCCCGGGCTGGGAATGAATCCCTCCTTACACTCGCAGGTGAAGCTGCCAGCGGTGTTGCTGCAGTTTGCGTTTGAGCCGCAGATTGTAGCATTCTCCCTGCATTCATCCACATCTACACAAAGCAGCGAGGAGAAGCACGGCCGTGACTGGGGCTCAGACACTGTGTAACAACACTGCATATTCTGTCAGGATTGCATCACAACACATCTTATATGCACACTTTGTTGCCAACACACAGGTAGAGACTGCCTCCTTTCCAGCTAAGCTTATAAAGGTGATCTTCTGACTGGAAGAAGAGAGAGGATATACAAGCCTACGGTGTCGAATTTGACCTGAAGAGGTTTCAGTGACTATCATTTCGGTGCAGGAACTGGAGCGTTTAAAGTTTTCGTTTTGGTGACGAGAGTAACCCGCGTTTCTGCGGGCTATAATGTTCTCTGTCATTTAGATGATCCTGGTTGTTTGAAACGTTACCACTGGCTCATGCCTCAGAAGGACAGGATCAAAGCTGCAATAACACTGTGTAATCATACATGGACATAACATGCTAACCCTAGGGCCTGTACTTCTTGTGAGCATGTGTGGGGGCATGTGAGACTCTGTGTGTGTGTGTGTTCATTTGTTCTTGTGAAGGAGAATCTTCACCTTTCCCCCAAAACTGTTCAACTGTCATTTTGTTAAATGTTTAAGGATTGTTGTTTCTCTTATTGAATACTGATTACTTTAGCTCGTTTCACATCCATTTCGTATGAAAAGATTAATTGTTTGCACTCTATATCTGTGGCGAAGAACACACCTGTCACCTGCCCTGTGTGACACAGTCTCCTCTATATCCCCCACCCTGTCTAACCCACCTAACTGCTACACCTGTCGTAGTGGTTTCTTCCTCACCTGCACACCTTAATTAACAGCTTCCTTCTCACCTGTACACCCGTATTAGCAGTTACACCCTCACCTGTACATCCGTAGTCTGAGTCACCAGTGGGAAGAAATCCAGAAGGAATCCTGTATCCTGGACTACAGACACAGCCACCGTTGCTGGTGCACTGAGCATGGACACCACAAGAGGGCGCTCTGCAGTCTTTGTGGCCTTCATACAACAACAACAGCAAGTTTCAAAGAAGTTCACATCTGCTGCATTGATATCTCAGGACCAAACTGGGGTAAGCAGGAAAAAAACCTTGTTCTTGCCAAGAGTTTTGGCATGACACTTACGGACAACGAAGGCAGAGCAGAGGAGAGTCGGAACCAGGTAGTAAAGGTGGAACCCCTCCGGACAGGTGTGGACTCTTGCGGTGCTGTTCCAGTAACAGCAATCGTCTTGATAGTGGGAACAGTACTCAAAACTCACACCCCCGTCCACGGGGTGACTGCTCAGCCAGACGGGGGCGCTGGTGCCACCATGTTGGGCCGGGGCACAGACGTCTGGCAGGATATCGCCACCGACCCCAGTGAAGCGGTACCAGCCCTCGCTCAGGTGAGAGTCACACCGCGGGAAGTCGGGGAAGGAGGTGGAGGTAAACCCAACGTTGCGCCAGGGGTCGGAGAGGTTGGTGTAGGTCGAGCAGAAATCTGGGCAGAGTGGGACGAGGCAGGGGAACTAATGAATGAACATTTACATTCACATTTATTCATTTGGCAGATGCTTTTATCCAAAGCGACCTACATTTGAGACAGAGTACAACACAAGCAAAAAGCCATACGTGGAGTCACAATATTAACAGTGTTGCATGACCAAGTTTCAATAGTGCATTAAACCATTATTTTTTAATGGAAAACAGAGTTTAGGACATAAGGAATTGCTTTAGGGGGGTAGTGTTTCAGGTGATCAGGCGAGAGCAGAAGAGCTGTGTCTTCAGATGTTTCTTAAAAACAGTGAGGCATTCGGCGAAACAGATGACACGTGGAAGGTCATTCCACCACCGGGGGACAACGGCAGAGAAACCTCACACGTCCTCGCCCCCCTGGCCCTCTGGGGGCGCCTTGGAGCCACACTGACTGAACAAAGTGCCTCTCATTGTCAGTGCTCCCGCCCCCTAGCCCTTGTGTTTTGGTTTTTTTTCTTTTTTTTCCATGTGCTTTTGTTTTTTTCCCTTGTGTTTCAGCCCTGCCCTGCTCTCCGCCCTGTCTCCGCCTGATTACCTGCACACCTGCATCTCATCCCCTCATCAGACTGTCCCTATATATACCCTGTTTGTTGTGTAGTTGTTGCTAGTTCGTAGCAGTAGTTTCCCACTGTTTCGTCCCCGCCGTTTTTCGTCTTTTGCTGTTTGCCGATTTCGACCTGCCTGTTTTTTTGATCCGTTTTTGCCTGCCGCTTTGTTTTGTTCGCCCGATTGTGCCTGCCCGTTGACCGACCCTGCCTGTTCCGACTTTCCCGTATCTGGATTTTCCCTTGGACTGCCTCTCTGGTTTTGACCCTGCCTGTGAACTGGTTTTTCAATCTGCCGTGTGATTTCGTTAATCTGCCTGGAAACCTACGCTCTTTTGGGTCTGCGATTGAGTCCTAGCCTGTGCTCCCTGACACTCATGGTTTTAAAGGTTTTCAAAGTCCACCTAAGCGCCCCTCAGCCGCCACTGGGCAGTGTACTGCATCCATTTTCTGCCAGAGCGCCTACCTCACACCGTCTGAGGCAGAAAGGAATGGATTAAGGTATTATCTAGCAATCATAATCACACTTTATTGTCCAAGTATGCTTTTACACATACAAGGAATTTTGACTCCAGTTGCAATGTCTCTCATAGCGCGTTCATACAGCGATATTCAAGGTGACAACAACAACAAATGCCATCCAACATTAAGATGTGGTACAACAAACAACAAGAGTAGTGCAGGACACACACATGGAATGGCATAAGGATGGAATTAATGAGGTAGGCTATGTAAAAAAACAGTTTGTTATAGACAGCTATTGCACTGTGTTATATACAACGATTGGCAATTTAGCCAATTGAAGCGTGGGGTTATTGCATGTTCAGATTGAGCACGTGGCGAGGACACCAAGAAGCCGCTGTTTCTTTGATGAGTGGAATGGGGTCTTTAGTGACTGTGGTGGGCTGGGCTCCTTTGAAAGATAACGGCAGTGTAGCATAGTGGTTACGGTGCAAGACTCATGAACAAAAGGTTGCTGGTTCAATTCCCTACTGAGGCACTGCTGTTGTACCCTTGGGTAGGGCTGGGTGATATAGTTGTCACGATATATCAAATAGCTGTTTTTAGCACAATAACAGCAATCCCTGGTATGTGACACTAGGTTTCTTCCTGTGTTTTTTTTCCCCTTTAGTCATACCTGATGTGGGAGCACACCTCCAAAGTTCAGTGAAATGTTTCCAGGGCAGAAAAATCTCACTTGTATCTGTATGTTGGTTAACTTACCTATAAGCTCTGAAAAACACATAGCATATGTTTTCACTCTTTGTCTTTGTAGCCATGTGTTTCTATCTACCACATGGAAGCAGCATAGTGCTGTTGCTGTGATATCAACATTGAATAGATACGAGTGGCATTTTTCACATGGCCTCGGAAAACTGGAGGTGTGTTCCCACATCAGGTATGATTAAAGGCTGTAGCGGAGCGAGTGGGGGGGCAGAGGGTGCGGCTGCCCCGGGCCCACGGTTCTTCCAGTTACAAAGGGGCCCACCTTGGGCCCAATCTGCCTGACTGAACATGCATTTTTGTTGTTTAGTTGAATATTTTGAATAAAGTTTGTTTGTGTGTCTTGATTGTGGCAAAAAATAAAAGAGTCAGACTGAGGGCGTAATGGTTTTGACCGACCCCTAGCTACGTTTCTCATCGCGATCATTGCCGTCACTGCTAATGGAGCCGCGGTATTTAGCTATTTTGAATGAGCAGAGACACAACAGAGTTACAGAAAACTTCATTTGCTGTCCAGCATCCTTGTGTAAGTGTACAAACAGAAAAATTAAGCCCTTTGTTCGAGTCCCAAAGGAGAAACTAGGCGATCGCCGTCACTGCTGACAGAGCTGCGGTATTTACAGTAAAAGTGGTCTCATGCACTGAGGTGTGCTGAAATAGCATCACCTCATCTGCACTTCTCTCTGTTCCGCCTTTCCGTCTCCGTAACCCTACGGTCACACGGACGACCGGAGCCCTTGTCGCTTGTCGCTTACGGGCGTTCCTAGCCCGATGATTACTAGGTTACAGAACTAATCAAAATGTTGCATCATTCGTTTCAGCCAGAGCCATCTGGTTTCAGCAACGTGCATCACGCTGCCATCACTCCCGTTGGTAGTGGCCGTGTCACATCGCTCAGTATTTGCATAAAATAGACCTCTAGTCTATTTTAGCCCCGCCTACTTGGCTTTGCAACAGCCGTTTGTCTCTTGTCGCGGTAAATCCCCACCTCTCATTGAAAATGAATGGCAGCCGGTCGCTTTGTCTCCCTCCTGTGACGTCCGTGTGACTGTAGGGTAAGTTTCCCCTTGGAACTGTCTTGCATCTCCATACAACCCATAATACGCTGTATAAGGGCCCGCTACAGGTCCTCGCCCCCTCTGCAATGAGCCATCGGCTCCAACCCTGACTAAAGGGAAAACAATACGGGAAGAAACCTAACACCACGCACCGGGGATTGCTGCTATTACGCTAAAAATAGCTGTTTTATATATTTACATATATCACGACAGCTATGTCGCCCAGCCCTACCCTTGGGCAAGGTACTTAACCCCAAATTGCCTCAGTAAATAGCTTGGCACAGAGGAAAGGCCACTCCCAACTAGCCCACGAACGCTACCTGGCCAGCACGAGGATGCCTGCAACCCAGGCGCTGAACAATCCCAGCCCCAAATTCAGGGGTTTGTCCCCCAAAAAAGGCGAAGGTTGAGTGTAAACAGCAGGCGCGAGACATCATGCTACTGTTATGGCGCTAAAATCTCACGCTGTAACAAGTGCGGAGATGACTCAGGACAGAAAAGGCTCGGTTCAAAGAAAATAACGTTTCCTTTACTGAGGACTCAAGAGAAAGAAAGACAAGGCTTGGTACACCAAACTAAAAAAAAAAAAAAAAAAAAACAGAAGTACGTAACACCTCAAATTCAATTCTCCATTAGCACCCCTCCACACGGTCTCACGGCACAACCAAAGAACAAGGCAGGAACGAAACACAAGAGGGCGCTGAGTGCGTGTCGTTCACTCCGTGCTCTGCCTACCCTGCCTCCTCTCGCAGTAGTCCCAGGTCCCGTCGCGGTCGTAGCTGGCGGTGGTGGCGCACCACCAAGAGCCGGAGTGGTGGAGACAGGAGCTGGTAGGCACCCCACTGTAGGTGAAAGGGAAGACACACAGCTCGCCTCTCCTCGTGCTTACGACTGTAGGGAAGAGCACAGATCGGAAGCCATTTCTTTCTTTCGGCCCGTCTTCACACGCAGGGAGACGCACTGCTGACTGTTTCATTTGTTTCAGAATTTTATTTTTCAATTTTTATGTATTCTCTTCATGACATTTTGTTGTCGTTTGTTGTTTTTTATTTGTCATAAACCTGTTTTAATGTTTTTTTTAATTCACATTTCGGTGCTTAAGAGACACACTTAATCTAAACAGCATTGCATAGAAAAAAAAAAGTATTTTTCACAAATACTGCATTTTTTTCCAGAAAACACAAGGATCAACACACACACACAAACAAACACACAAACACACACACACACACAAACACACACACATACACACATACATACGCAGGAATTGCACCTGAGCAGGGGTTGGCGTCCGAGGGGGACGAGGTGTTCATAGTTCCAAACCCCGCCTCGCATTTGCACTCGTAGCCTCCTGTGGAGTTGACGCAGCTCGAATTTGGGCCACATTCGGGGAGGGCGGGGTCACACCCATCCACAGCTGTGACGGGGGAAGCAGAATGGAATGCCATCGGGACGCAGACCCCCCCCCCCCCCCCCCCCCATCCTCTCACTGGCAGTCCTGGCAGACTGTGTCACTCTTCTGTTTGCCCTCATCAAAGCTCTCACTGTGAACCTCTTACGCTTTCAACCCATTATCTTTCCTTATCTGGCCATCTGGCTCGGTTTGATGGCCCTCCTTAGCTATTATACAGCACACGATGCAGTGTGTGTGTGTGTGTGTGCGTGCGCGCGTGCGCGCGCTCATGTGTGTTGTGAGTGTGTGGTTCTTTGGTGTGTGTTTGTGTGTCGTGAGTGTGTGGTTTTTTTCGGTATTTGTGTGTTCGTGTGCGTTGTGAGTGTGTGGTTTTTTTTGGTATGTGTGTGTGTGTGTGTGAGTGTGTGGTTTTTTTGGTATGTGTGTGCGTTGTGAGTGTGTGGTTTTTTTGGTATGTGTGTGCGTTGTGAGTGTGTGGTTTTTTTGGTATGTGTGTGTGTGAGTGTGTGGTTTTTTTGGTATGTGTGTGTGTTGTGAGTGTGTGGTTTTTTTTGGTGTGTGTGTGTGTGAGTGTGTGGTTTTTTTGGTATGTGTGTGTGTGTGTGTGAGTGTGTGGTTTTTTTTGGTATGTGTGTGTGTGTGTGAGTGTGTGGTTTTTTTGGTATGTGTGTGAGTGTGTGGTTTTTTTGGTATGTGTGTGTGTGTGAGTGTGTGGTTTTTTTGGTATGTGTGTGTGTTGTTGTTGTTGTAACAACTGAGCGGGAGGAATCCAGATGCAGAGGCAGATCGATTTAAACAATCAAGAATCTCTGCTGGAGACCAGAAACAAGAAAACGTGGGGCGCAGGGAAACACACAACGCAGGGCAGCTCAAGAGTGGGCAGGGAGCCAAGCCACAGGCAGGGTTTAAACAGAGCACCAAACACAGAGAGACTAATTACGCACAGGTGAAAACATTTTAACTAGACTCTGCACACACAGTTCAGGCACAAACAGGAAGACAGTCCCTCTGGTGGAAGCTCGGGGAAGCAGCAGGCAACCGGGCCAGACTGGCTGTCACGAGGACGCCTGCTGGTTGTTACGGGAAGCAGTCTCTGAAACCCTGACAGTTGTGTCTGTGTGTTTTTTGCCAGTGTGTCTGTATGCGCTTGTGTGTGTCCACGACTTCTCTCCTGTGCAGGTGTGTGTATACAGGTAACCTTTGCCACGGATTGGTTCAAGGTTTTGCATATTCACGTCTGTTCTGATCTGCAGTGTCTATTCCAGGGCTGACGATACCTACACAAACACCTACACGCTTCCATCTATTTTAAATATTTCATACGTTTGTGGCATGTGGGCAGTCAAATCAGCAGTAAAGGCTGTTACTCCATTGTTCTAGATGGCCAACAGTGACCTTCCAAATCAAGGTCAGACCAACACAGATTCAAATCCGCAGGGGCTCCACCCTGGAAAACTCACTTGTTCTGTCCATTTTTCCCATTTCAATTTTTTTATTTATTTATTTTAAAAAATCCACAGTTTTTAAAAAACGTCTTGGTTGTTAAAACTTCTCTGGGCAAACCAGAGCTGAACTAATTTACCACTAACACCAATGATGACCAATGTCCATCTTTGTTATTAAATGAATGTATGCATTGATCAGTTGTTTATGAAGGTGTGTTTTGAGCTGCGAGTGTTCATCCTAACTTCATTTCATTTGATCTGTGATTTTATTCCCCGCAAATGCCTACATTAAGTCTAACTCCAAGGTGCATTGTCTGTAACTTAAAAGAAGAATTTACACTGTTTTTTTTTTTTTTTTTTTCGGCACTTACATGTTTTTCTGTTGGTCTGCTTGCCATTGTGACATCGGGGTCTTTGTGATGTCATTGGCATTGTGTCATTAGGTGCTAGTAAAGTAGAACTAAGCCTGTAGGAGCCTCTGTCTGTTCCTCCAGTTAGATGCTTAGAAGCACCAGCCAGTAACTGTTCAAAGACCCCCGTTGCCATAGCAAAGACAGCTGCTCAGCAACCAAAACAGACATTCCATTCCACATCTATAACTGAGCACAAGATAATAATAACTAAAATAAATGTAAAAATTCGGTGTCAGACAGAACTTACCGGAGGCCTCCATGGCTTCTTCCATCACCGTTAGCAGAGGGATCCCTGCAGGAGAGAGAGAATGAAGACTCTAGCGTCTCTTATTTTCCCCCAGACAATTTACAAACAATGTGGCACGTAGCTCCCGCCACGGAGCACGTGCTTGCTTGTTTCAGAGAGCTAAAAACATAGGAGTCATATGCCTTTTTAAGCATGGGATAGTCCATAACACACTACTGTATTCTCTGTGTGTGGGTAGCTGTGTCTGTACGTGACTGTGTATGCCTCTCAGAAAAACCACATTTGTCTAGTGTGACAAAAACTACGGGAAGAAGCCGGTAGAACAGTTTTGCGTATTAACACACATGCAAATAACGGCAGACTGTGGGTACCGTGTATCTCTTTATGTTTACAGATGCAAACTAATAGCAACCAAGAAAATCCCCATTCTGTTCAGCCCGCACTTTCATTGAGGGCTTCCTCACTGCACGCACAGTGCAAAGAGAGATAACAGCCGCGAACAATTTGCATTTCGCCGCAAAGCAAAATGTGCGCCTCTGTTGCCATCTGTCTGTCAAATTAGCTTTTACACACACAGTGGAGCTGCTTTGCTTACCTTCGATTGTCACGAGCGGATCCATTTTTCCTGAACTGCTTTTGGGGTTTTGTAATGATGTTTCAGCCTTTTCAGAGCAAACCCGTAACAAACCCGAGAGCCCTTTTCATGGTTTCGCACCGACGCTAACCCTAACCCTGAAGCTTTCACGCGCGTAATGCTTGCATGTGATGTTTCAAAAACCACATTTTCAGATCATACAATGAGGAACAAATGACATGAATGCCGAATGCAAGATACATTGGGTCGAACTGTTTTTTGAATAGTTCATGCTCAGTCTGTGTGAGGGAATGATTATTATATATGCAGACGTATTTTCACAAGTGTTCTAATTTAATACTGCATGTATTTGTGCATAATTAGTGTTTTTTTTTTAAAAAAAAGAAACCGCTTTTAGATGTAAATATGATCTACAGCTTTTAGCATGACATGTTAACATATGTCAGTCGTTCCTGTAGGACATCTCGTGAAATGCTTACGTGAAATGGGACCTATGATATCCTGTGAAAATAAGTTTGTTTTGAGCGCCATAATCAAATCAAATTTGATTGATAGATTGTTCATGTTCGTTGATGCTGCATGTTACCCAGATAAATTAAAACGAATTTTAATACAGTATGTATTAATATTCGTTTTAATAAATATTAATGTATTGATTGATTCATTCCTTTGTTGCATGATTTTAGTCAAATTAGTTTTGTATCAACACCTCTGCTTGCTGCAGGCGCAAATCTTTGCTATATTGCGCCCTTTGCGCAGATTCTCTCCGCGTTCCCACTGGCGCTCCTGTTGTTCACTCAAAATATAATTACAAGTTTGTTATTTACTTGAATCTTCAAAGAACACATTATTCTAACAGTCAGTGAGTAAGAAAGAAAGAAAGAAAGAAAAAAGGAAACGTGTAGCCTTTGTCGAGTGCAGCCCTTTTTTTAGCTAATTCACATTCTATCCATATTTGGAACTAGATATTATATACTGTAATAATATAATAATATAATATATAATTATATATTATATAATGAACATAAGAGCCACTTATATGTTGTTACGAATTGTATAGCAAAGCAATTCGTAACAACATATAAGTGGCTCTTATGTTCAATGTGTATATATATATACACACACACACACACACACACACACACACACAAGCGTGTGTATGAGTGCGTGGGTGCGTGCGTGCGTAATGCTTTCCACTCAAAAAGCTGACTCTTCGTGAGATTAATAAAGTTGTGTTGTAATTTAAAAGGAATATTCGAAACCACCAGCCGTCTATTTGCAGGTCAAGGTCGCCATTCACAATTTCCACCTGAATTTTCACAATGAACGAGCCACTGGAATTATTTTTTTAAAGTACGAGTACTCACACAGGACGAGGCGCAGTAAGACCGTCATGATGGACGTGGTGAAAATGCGCGCGTTGCTTCCAAGTGTCTGTTCTGTTAAGATCACGAACGACAGAGACTGGACTAAGACCAACCCCTCAACAACCGCAGGAAACGAGTCTTTTATTTACTCTAGACTTAAGGCAGGGCGTGTTTGTGCTTTAAATCTTTGATCACATTTAATTGAGGTAGGCTAAGCGCACAGAGGACACTGCTGATTTGTTGATTTCGTGTTGTTTTACTTTTTTTTTTTCTACTGGGCAAAAAAACTTAAATCAGTCATGGTCTCGGAAACGTTATTTATGATACTGTGACCAGCTGTCGTAGATTCACATTCATTCAGACATCAAATAGGACTAATGGTTAATTGCTTATAGCTAACCAAACCCTTTCTTGTATTTGTATTTTTTAACGTAGCTGGAGCAAGTGGGTCTGCAAAGGTAAAGTGGCTATAAGTATTAATATTATGAGTCCTTTAGTCCTTTTAATAAGTTGGCGGAAATGAAAAGTTCACGTGCACAAAAATCAATTCGTTTCAAACAACTGTGAGATATTCGTTTCCTCTCAAAGTCCCAGGATGGTAATATTTGGAAATATGTAAAACAGGCACGAGCCTCACCTTTCAACTGTTTCCGTTTAATTTCCGCTATTAACATTCAAACAATTAATTTGCTGCATAATCAATAGGTTCCAGTGATAGCTACGGCTTCCCCATTTTGTTTTGCGATAGTATTATTTGTCTTTCTGTCATAGCATCTTTATGTCCAGTTTATGTTAACTTGTGGATAAATTCACCCTTTCTCTCCGTGCTGGATTGCAGGTAAATTGCTCTGACATGCGTACATCAGGAAGTGTTACGCTCCTGAAAAAGGACCGAAGTTTGTATGCGCGTTGTCATAACATGTTGCACTCAAAGCCGGCGTGCTATACAGTTAACAGAGGGAGAATTAAAAGTGTAACTTCAAATTTGTCGGTTGGTTTTATTCGTTTAAACTCCGTTTTATCATTTATCACGTCCCTGCAACGTGATGGAAAAAAATAGAACCACACATCTTAAATCGATTTAAAGTAAAGTTTTGCGATTTTCTGATAATTATTCAAGTAATTGCCACCCATGCCTTTGCCACTTAGACAAACAAGGCTCATGCATTCTCTTCCTTCTCATCACGAAGAATGCAGATTATAGGACGGAATTCGAATGGGTAACTATTAAAATTAAGATTAGCACACAAACTGAATAATCTCTGTTTAATAAGCCTTAAAGGGACGCAATCTTCGCAAATCAGATCAACGAATATCATATGCCATCAGTAGCCTATTTCCTGAATTTGGACAAAAACGAGGAATAATTATCCACAAATTCAAATAATCTGCGGATGTAAGAAAAATTTAAGATGTGAAAAATAATAATGCTCTCTGAAATTAATTATGTGATTGTTAACGAGGGACGTAAACAGCCGGAAATGCTGACCGCCGTAAAGGCTCGCAGCCACCCCTTTTCCCGGCTCTCCGGCCACCATCACTGTCAACCAGCCCCGCTGTCGCGTACAGCTCTTCCCAGCGTATCATTTTTCCCGGGCATTCCGTCGCTCATGTAACGTCACAACGTAGCTATAACCGTGTAGTGGTATGCAAGTTTATTTATGCCTGATGTGTTTTATATAATTAACGTGTGAATAAACATTATTTAAATAAACCGGTGTATGTCTTGTCTTTATATTTAAAAACACAAGTTCAGTATCGATTGCTAACTTTGTCAACTGGATAGCATCATGGTGAACCTTATCCAAGTGCTAACGCATACAGTGTCAATACTTTTACTTCAATACTTTTTGCAGTTAGCTAGCTAGCTAAGAGGCGTTCTAGCTAACTGCAAAAGTATTGAAGCTGTATGTGTTAGCACTTGGATAAGGTTCAAAGGTTATTGGACGTCTGTTGTAATAAAAGTCCGTTTTGTCTTTATATTTCATGCTTGTGTACATTTAATAAAATGTTAATAATATTGTTGACTTTGTAGCATTGGCTAGTGTATTTTAAGCCAGTTAGTCAGCTTTGTACACGACAGTTCATACTGTCACTATCTGTTGACTTCGTCCTCGGGTAATTAGACCTACAAAATTTAGTTAGCTTTCTGTGTAACTATAGAGCGTTTAAAACATAGATTTAATTGACCTGTAGCAAGTGTTACTTAATAACAATGCGTTCTGTAAGAAATGGAAATTAATAACAGAAAGTTTTTTTTTTCTGATTGGACAACACTCAATTAATTGGATGTTACTACTGGTTGCAAATTAGCAGTGATTGGTTATTTGGAATTCCCAGGCATTAAACAGGTGTTCACGTCGTGTGGCGAGCGACGGAACCGGAAATGCCCGGGAAAAATTAAACGATGGGAAGAATTGTACGTGACGCCGCCACCCTTCCATCCGACACACACTGCCCTTACAGTGTGCCTGTATGGATGATCCTGCTTATCGTTATAAATCGCTGTTATAATACCACCCGCAGTTCCCATCCAAAGTTCAGTGTATAGGCTTCTATAACTATATAGAGGCATCAAAGACGTTCTGTTTCTCTGTGGTATAACAGAAGGCAATACAAATGCAAACAAAGAGAACTGGCTAACAAAGCCTCAGTGTACAACTGTCGGCTACCGTGTCCAATGTAAACCTATTGGTACAGTGGCAACTCTGCCGGGAAGGGGGCACATGTTTATCTTGCATTCAAAAGCTGTGAATTTGTGAGGCAAAATTGTGCTTTGAGAGGCACCCAAATGGTGTAAATCTCTTCAGGATGCGAAGTGTCAAAACCTCCTATTCAAAGCTGTCTGCGAGATTGTAGCAGACCTCTTCTGAACCTCACAAGAGATGCCTTGACTTTGTGACGTCTGAGCAACAGCTGGAAACTTGTTTAACTACTAGATTAAATGAAAACTGAGCTTTTAAAACATGCTCATCAGTGTAATATTTGCTGTAAAAAAAGATGTACACTGTATGTTGAGGGAAAGAAAACATGGCCATAACAGGATATAGCAGGGGGTTTATTGATTTCTTTGGGGGTATTTTGCATCTCTTCTGAGCCTTGGAGCCGTTGTTAGGATACAGAAGTGGTCATGAACGGCAATACACACATCTGGACATTTAGGCCAAAAACATGTCAATCCTTCGCCCTTGAAAAATTAGCATTCCAGCATAACGACGATCCAAACCATTCGCTCAAAACGACAGAGAGTTGTTTAACTGAGCACAAAATCTGTGTTATCAACTGGCATCTCAATTGGCTGACCTCAGTCCAATCCAACATTGGCTCGAACTCAAGAGTCAGTTTACAAATCAAAATCAAAAGATATGGAGAGCCGAGAGAAATTCTGCCAGGAATAAAGGTAAAAATTACTCCTCAGACGAGCGAAATTCTTCTACAGAAAGAATCCAAAGAAGTCTAATCCATGCCAAAATCTATATGAGCGGGAAAATAATCTAATGTGTGCATTTTTCTTTTATCACATATTGTCTGTTCCCGTTTAATCAAGAGTGTGGTTAAATGTGTGTGTGTGTGTGTGTGTGTGTGTGTGGGGGGGGGGGGGGGGGGGTTCACATATATATGTGTGTGTGTGAAACCTTTCATTTACGAGTCCTGCTGCTTACGACGATGCTACACTGCTGCATCTGCATCTGTTTCCCCCCCTAAAAAGCAAGAAAACATTCTGCTTGTGTTGTTAAGGTATTTACGTTGTGTTGTGGCGTGTGAATAAGATGAATTATTAATTTGAAAACATTCTGAGTGAGGCTGGAGATATAATTTGTATGGCGTTGCGTGAGTCAGCGCGGAGCAGCAGAGCGGTGTCTCTGAAATGCGGGGTTTTCTTTCAAGCTCGAAGTGAGAAAGACGGCCACGGGTGCTTTTCCTGGAGGTTTTACAATCATACCTGATTCTCAGGTTGCTTTCTGCCCTGCAACATTATAGTCATTGATGAAAGGCCTTGGGAAGTCACGTGGTGTTCGTCAGCGACCAAATGCTCTTTGCCAAATGAAATAGTAGCTCTCGTTATTGGACTGAGGTGTTGTTCTACTGATGATAATTGATGATAATTGCCGCACTGTATGTGCAGGGGTTACCTTTACATAAAAGCTATATTTAAGTTATATCTACCGTATATGCAAAAAAAGAATAAAGCAGGCGTTAATATGGTATAAGGGGAAGCAACCCGTGCACGCTGAATATTCCTCAGAATCTCCTTAGAACCACCGGCAGGTGGCGCAGCGGGTTGCCAGATGAAGGGGAAATGTGCTGGCTCTGAGCATCAGAGTCTCGTAACAGGGGCTACACACGCCTGCGAGGAATGCTTTGTGACCACTTCAGCGCCGATCACTAAGGCGATCCAGGAAACAACACGGGCAGAAAACAGGAAAGGACGCGGCTGCGCACCTGCCATTACGCGGCGGTCTCTCCGTCCCTGTCTGCGGGCTGTTTACCTGCCGTGGGCAAGGGGTGACCGAGCGCGGCGGCCAGCGGACCATCACGGAAAAATAACTCGTGTGATTAATAAATTAAACGAGATATCCGTCAAGATGCCTTTTTGACACGAGCAACTTCGAGCTCTCGCTGTGGATTCAAACGAATGACTGTTTTTAAAATATATAGGCCGATGTGTCTCTTTTTTATCATTTAGACTGCAATTTGGTCACCGAAGTATATACATTTGTATAGCCAGCCGAGGACGAGTGGCACAGGTGTTGCGTGCGACGTTGCTAAGCTTTTGGACGCGGACTCATGCAGGTCTTGCGCAGGATATCGGATGGTTGTCCGTTTTAGCGTGGAGGGGTATTGCTTCCAGCCAGGACAAGTGGGCTTCACGCTGCCGCAGTTATGAAAGACACCGGGGAGTCAAAAGATCATCAACTCACGGTGAGTGAAGCTAATTTGTGTTGGTCTCTTGAGCGTGATAGTTATAAGGATTGTGCTTTTCCGTTTTAATAACGGAATAGTTTTAATAATTGAACAGTGTTCAGATTCAAAATCCGAATTATTGTCAGTAATAAGCTCAAATGTTGACGGATGTAGCCTGTTCAGGCGTAATATGAATACTTGTGTAAAATAAGAGAGTACAATGTGAAGAAACAAAGAAGCAATGTTTTATATACCTGTTGAGATGAACTATTCAGTAACATATTTATATTTATAAATTACTTTGACATTGCTTTTTGAAAACTGATGTCTGTTAATCGAAAAAAAGAACCTTTTTGTGACACGTGTTTACAGTTCCAGCAATCTGAAATGAAAATGCTGTCTCGGGTCTTTGAACAGAACCTTGGGCTGAATTCTGAAAGTCCCCGTGCGCTCTCTCGGCTCAGAAATGAAAAATTCATGTCGGTCGTTTCCATTCCTTGTCCTCTCTTGTTGTTAACGATGTAATACCTGCGCTTCTTAGAAGACACTCGACAGGACTCCGTTTTAATCTGCTGTTTCTGTTATTGAGCCCCCTGAAAGCATACATGTCCGGCAGTCCGGGATTGCATGAGACATTTACGATGACGCTCGCACAAGGTGATATTAAATAGCAAACACTGGGGCCGCCAGGCAAAATAACACTCGAAGTTCATTAAAACTGAACACGAAAACTTTCCAGGACTGACACAGACACTTTAACACTGAATACCAACACTGGAAAATTAACGCTGATAGTGTCGTAGCCTACATGTATCAACACCTAAATGTCAAGGCTGAGCTCTACTATTCGGGACTGTCACAGGTAAAATAACACCTGTGCATTACGCTGAGCACAGACACTACCCAGTGTTGTCACAGGTAAACCAGTTTGGTGTCTTGTCTGTTCTTAGCCTAACCTGTTAATATTCATTTTTGTATGTCGCGGTGGAGAAGAGCGTCCGCTGAATAACGAAGTGTAAACGTGCCGTGAGCATCTGCACACGCAACACTGCACGCCAGCCTTTCCCAGCCCTGGCACAGATAATCCGGCTTCCATCCAGGCAGCGGCCTTCCAGAAAACAACAGAAGGATTAAAACCTTTCGAGGTGTTTTTGCCGTCTCGTCCAAATGTCGGATTTACCCTGCGACCAGTTTATCGGGTCTTCTCGATTACGAAACGAGGCGGTAATCAGAGTAAGCGGAGAGATGGTTCTTTCACAAGCGTTTAGGCCAAACCAGAATTCTGTATGTACGTTTCATGGCCACAATGTTGACATAGGGGTTCTGGTGGCTTTGGTTGCGCATGGAATGCATTTTGAGGTATTCTAAAGATGTAAGAGCTAATGCACAGACTTAACAGCCGCGTTGTGACGATGATGATTACGGTTATTAATTATTAATGATTGGAGATTAGATTTTAACGGCTGTGGTAGTTCTCCTGTGAGGCACCGCGGATGCGGCTGGCCGAGTCATGCTTCAGGGGAAAGGGCTCGCACAGGGAGGGGGCAGGGAGAGGGAAAAGCAGGAGCTGACCTGTGCTGGCTGGAACGGAGGAATCGGTTTAAACTGAGTTTCAAGAGATGTGAAGTGATTCAGTGTGAAAGTGATCGTGTTATCCCTCCCCACCCCCCACCAGCTTTATTGGAACCATTACCCCCAGCCTAAGGGGGGATTCGGTTGGAGGTGAAACATGAATTTTCCACACTTCTAAAAGGACAGTGATTCAGTGAACATGACTCATGACCCCTCAAAGAATCAGAGACTCACCCTGTGCTCAGAGACTTCCCCTGTGATCAGTGACTCCAGGACTGAGTCTCTGTGTGCAATGTGTTTGTAATGTGAGGTTTCTGCAGGTCTCGCTGCTGTCCTCCTAATGTGATGTAATGTAATGTAATGTAAGGTAAGGTAATGTAATGTAACATAATGTAATGTAATGTGCTGTAATGTAATGTAAGGTGAGGTAAGGTAAGGTAATGTAATGTAATGTAATGTAAGGTAACATAATGTAACATAATGTAATGTATTGTGATGTAATGTAAGGTAACATAATGTAATGTAACGTGATGTAACGTGACGTAATGCTCTGTGCGTTTCTGTGCGCCCAGGTCGCCCTGCGCATCCGGCCCCTCAGTGATGCAGAGCTGGAGGAGTCTGCAACCATCGTGGCACACAGAGTGGACGACCAGGTAAGATGCGCCCCCCTCAAAAAAAACACAGTGCCCTCTCCAGGTCTGAGCTTTCTGTCCATCTCTCCCTCTCTTTCAGCAAAATATTATGTCCTTTCTTTCTGTCACATCTACCTTAATTTTAGCAAGCTGTCTCTCAGTCTTCTCTCCCTCAGTCTTCTCTCTCTCTCTCTCTCTCTCCCTCAGTCTTCTCTCTCCCTCAGTCTTCTCTCTCCCTCAGTCTTCTCTCCCTCAGTCTTCTCTCTCCCTCAGTCTTCTCTCTTTCTCTCTCTCTCTCTCTCTCCCCCTCTCTCTCTCTCTCTCTCTCTCCCTCTCAGACATCTCTCCCTGCTGTTTCTCACTGTACTGCACCTACACATGGTAGCTTGACCCCCCAGATCGTTGTATGGGAGATTAGCCATGCATTCCCTGCAAATTCTAGGCTGGAGGTCAGAACCCATGGCCTCTCCGCTATGTGTTCTAGTCTCGGGTATTTACACTGCTGGCACACGGCACTGCTAATGAGAGCTGATGAGTTGGGGGGTTTGGGTGGAGCTGTGTCAGGGGAGCCTGTTGGGCGAGAGGGGGGGAGAGCGTGACGTACCTGCCGCACACCTGGGACTGTGGCTCGAACACAGGTAGCCTCTCAGGGAGAGTCGTCCCCCAGAGAGGAATACGATGACATCGCAGCCTTAGGTTTCAGTTCAGTGAGTTTCTCCCAGGGTGTCAGGAGCGTCACACAGAAACAGTGAGTCAGATAAAATAACTGCAGTCAGAGAGGGAAGGAGAGGCATATCAAAACAGGAGTACTGAAGGCAGCTCTTAAACCAGCTTTCCTGTGCTGGGAAATGTATTTGTGTGTGTGTGTGTGTGTGTGTGCGCGTGCATGCGTGTGTGTGTGTGTGTGAGAGAGTCTGTGTGTGTGTGCCTGTGCTTTTCCTTACGTAGTGTCTCTGTGTCTCCATGTTTTCATGTCTGAGAACAGAAGCTTAGAGTCCCGGCGGTGGTTTGGGACGGGGGGGGGGCTTCGGGTGACAGTGAGTGACCCGGGACCACCCCACGGGGTGACGGGCGCTGAGAGGGGCTAATTTTGTTTGTTTGTTGAGATGGGCTCCGTATGGCGCTGGTGGTGGCCTTGCGTGGGGCCAGGATTAGCGGGATTGGGAGGCTCCTGGCATCTCTGCCAGACGCTCTGATTCCCTCTAAGCCGGGGACAAGATGAACTGCAGCAGTGACTGTTGTGGCTTAGACTGGGGCCACCTGCTGGCCCGACAACCCCCACACAACAACCCCCCCCCCCCATCACAACAGCCTACAACTGTGCGTCAGCAAAAACCAAGCTCACAGCCAGAGGGGTGTCGGTTCAAATCCTGAAAGTGTGGCACTGCTCTTTTGCCCTTGAGTGAGACACGGATTGGTTCAGTAAGCTTGTAGCTGTGTAAATGGGTGATTGTTTCAAAGGTTAGCCATGTGAAGGTGTCTGCCCTGCCATCAGGGTGAGGTGATGCCCAGCTCTAGTCTCCAAGGGCCCTGGCCTGTGTCCGCTGTAACTCTGCTCACTTTAACGTATTTGGACCAGAGGCCCGGTCTTTGCTGGCGTCAACATAAACAAGCTGCATTCACAGTTTGGTTCAGTCCCTTTTCTCTTCTTCTGTTTGATCAGACATAATCCATTACATTACATTATTGTCATTGTCATTTAGCAGACACTCTTATTCAGAGCAACTGACATGGGTTACAAGTTGTTTACAATGTTATCCATTTATACAGCTGGATATTTACTGAGGCAGTTCTGGGTTAAGTACCTTATCCAAGGGTACAGCAGCAGTGTCCCAGTTGGGGATTGAACCAGCAACCTTTTGGTTATGAGCCTTGCTCCTTACCGCTATGCTACACTGCTGCCCCAATCCTTGTGAATATAGGCTCAGAATCCACTCTGCACAGACCCTGATGGGTTCTGATCCCCCAGATCAGATGAAAATAGGTTCACCTCCCTGAATAATTTGTCCCTTTTGAGATAAACACAGAGCAGGATGCAGGCCCACTTGTGACTTGTGTGAATTTCTCTTTTAAGCAGTAACTCCATCCACACGTGGTTTTGCACAAAACTGGCTCCACACTGATGCTTCTCTCAGGTTAACAAATGACCTCTCTGCTGTGTTTTGTTGTTGCTTTTTTACTGTACTCAGTATAAGAACGTGACTAAAAAGCAGAATTTCCATGGTAATTGGTCAGACTGATCGTGTGAGAAGGTGAAGGGGCGGACAGACTGTCAGAGCGTGCTGAAATCTGCTGTTGACTGGAATGACATTTGAGTGTGTGAGCAACAAAGACAGTGTGTTGTGTCCTGGTACCGCTTCTGAATGTCAGAGAGAGATGAAGCCGCAGACAGAGAGAGAGAGAGACCCTGTTCCTGGAAGGCAGGCGTCGGAGACTTGGATTGGACAGAGGAGACACGGAGGCGTCCAGACTCTGTAAGATCAGGTTATGTTTAGCAGGCAGCAGAGAAATGGAGGCTTGACCCAGAGAGACACAGGGCCGGCTGGAGAGACAAGGATGCTGTATATAGATAAGCTAATTTTCACTGAGCTTTTCTTAGCATTTGCACACGTGCACACACACACATAAGCTCCATTAGCATCCCACTGTGTGTGTATACGAGTGTATATGCATGTGTGTGAGTCTGTGTGTGTGTGTGTGTGTGTGTGGGTGTGTGTGAGTCTGTGTGTGTGTGTGTGTGTCGGTGCTGTTCTTCCATAAGCCGTTAAAAGCGAGCAGCGGCTTGGCTATCTCTCTCACTCCGGGATGGTTTACTGCCAGGCCCCGTCTCCATGGAAACACCCAGACAAGGTCAGGGCCATTGTTTGGTTTTTGTGCTCTGTGGGCCTGAGAGAGGAGGAACATCAGCTTGCTCTTTCCGTGCGGGGGGGGGGGGGGGGGGGGGGGGGGGGGGGGGGGGTTAGAGGCCGCACCCTCACGGCTCAGAGCAACACTCTGCTGTTTAAACATGGAGACGTCGTGGCAGTGTGCTTTCTTGTGCGCTTTTTAAACTTTTTTCTCCGTGTAAGGACGCGGAGTGAGGCGCAGCCGCTAGTCACCGCCAGCGCAGCGAAAAACCTGCCGGTGACACCGCGGGGGGGTGGGGGGGTGGGTTCGGGGATGTGGGGCGGGGGTTGGACAGGACACCAGAGCCGTGCCCCTGAACTTCCCCCACAATGCACCTGGGCTGTTTACCTGCACAAGGGTGCCTTTCACAAAGAGGTGGGCTGTGCAGAAACCTTCCAAGAGCTCCTTCGGTGTCCCCAAAACGAGGGAACAAAGACTACATTCACCCCCCCCCCCTCCCCCTCCCCACACACCTCAGGATTTTACCTGATAACACGATGCCATGAGCCTGAAAATTCCCCCTTTGCCAACAGACTCACAAAAAGCGCTAGGCTGCGTTGCATTTGTGTCTGACCAGGCTGTCTCTGAGAGCGGTCTCAGATGGCCGTCAGCTCCCCTGCAACACAATGGCCAGAGGAAATGACAGCCTTGCCTAATACACAGTAACTCAGGTCACAATTCAGCAGGGATGAAAGAAACTGATTTTTCAGTTCCACCTCCACCAGCCTGTCATTATTCTGCCCCTGTTTTCGCAAAGTGTGCCCGTTAGTGCAGAACTGCCTTGCCTGGTACATTGCTTTGCCTGTTAGTTTATTACTTGAGGGGACCTCACATTTGGGTTTTGTTTGACGGTGGGGGTTGGGGGGGGGGGGAGTGGGGGGTAGCTCTTTAACGAGGACTGCGTTTGAATAGGCTCTGGAACAACCAGGGACAGAACCACAAACAACCTGGAGTCACAGGAGAAGATTTAGGCCTATTTTTTTTTTTTTGTGGGGGGCAGGGATGGCCAAGAATTTGAATGAGGGAGCCAAAGCAGACACACACACACACAAGCAAAAATCACATACACACACACACACACACACACACACACACACACACATACCTAACCCAAGTGCACAGACACCACTGAACAGGCGTGTGTGAGCCAAAGCAGACCCACCCACACGCACACACACACACACACGCACACACACACAAGCAAAAATCACATACACACACACACGCACACATGCACAAAAGCACAATCACATTGCGTGTTTGCATGTGTGTATGTGTGTGTGTATGTGCACACGTATGTTTCTGTGCATGCGTGAGCATGTGTTTGGTGTGGAGTGAAGCAGTGTGCGTGCTTCACTAAGGTAAGCGTCACATGCACCCCCCCCCCGGCCACAGTCCCAGTAACAGAGATAGGGGCACAATGTTCCTCAGTCACCCACACTGCCACCTAATACCTGTTACGCAACCTGGGGCCAGTGAGACCTCCGGGTCAACAGGGCGGCGCTCTCATTACAGCCTCCTTCCCTGGAGAGGAGGGCTGATTCCAGGAAGGCTGGGGCAGAAAGACACCTGGAGAGGGTATGTTGATAATCGGTCTGAAGAGCCCCAGTGTGTCAGCTACAGCCTGAGAGACTGTGAGACCCAGGAGCTCACAGTCCACCTACCAATCTGTGTCTTCATACAGTGGATGGGGTGTGATTTAGGATCATTTTGATCTTTTTCACCTTTCTGAAATATAGGTCCAGAATTCTGCAATATTTCCTGTTCGTTAGCTTTAGCTTATTTCAAAAAATGTGTTCATTCATTTATGAAACCAGCATATTTCTGCGTGAATACAGCAACACAAGCAGAATTCAGTGTGTGTGTGCATGTGTGTGTGTGTGTGTGAGAGAGAGAGAGAGAAAGAGACAGAGGCAGACCAACAGATAAACATTTCACACAGTGTACATTTGTCAAACTAGAAAAAAAAAACGTGATGCTTTTCGAAACCCACAGGTATGGATATGGTTAAAAACATTTTGTTTTTTTAAACAGCCAAGCTGGTAATTATTTTCATATTTTGTCTGTTTAATGAGCAGGGCTTTGAATAGGGCTGTCTGTCAGATGGAGGTGGATCGTTGGTGGTGCTGCGCTGTGTGATTATGGCTGAAAGCTCTCAGGCTTGGTCACTGAAAGCCCATTAAGAGAGAGAGAACCAGCAGTGAGGCTCAGTGTGTGTACATGAAAGCACAGCTGTGAGGCTTTTCAGGATCACGTCTCTGTTTCATACACTCTCTGTCTCTGTCTCTCTCTCTGACATTATGTCTCTGTCCCTCTCTCTCTTTCTGTCACTCCCTCCCTCATCCTGTCTCTATCTCCCCTTTTCTTCCTCTCACTCTCACTCTCTCTCTCTCTGACACTCTGTCTGTCTTTCTCCTTTTCTCACTCCTTCCCTCTCACATTTTCTCTCTCTGCCTCCCTCTGTCTTTCCTCCCTCCCTGTCTCTGATATGCTCTGTCTCTCTCTCCCTCACTTTCTCACTTCCTCCATTTCTCTCACATTCTCTCTCCATCTCTATCTCCCTCCCTTTCCCTCTCTCTCCATCTCTCTCTCTCCCTATCTCTCCCTCTCTCTCTCTCTCTCTCTCCCTCTCTCTCTCTCTCTCTCTCTCTCTCTCTCTATTTTTGGTCTCTCTCTATCTCTCTCTCTCTCCCTCTCTCTCTCTCTCTCTCTCTCTCTCTCTCTCTCTCTCTCTCTCCCTCTCTGTCTCCCTCTCTCTCTCTACCTCTCTCTCTCTCTCTCTCTCCCACTCCCTCTCTCTCTCTCTCCCACTCTGTCTCCCTCTCTCTCTCCCTCTCTCTCTCTCTCTCCCTCTCTCTCTCTCTCTCTCTCTCTCTCTCTCTCCCTCTCTGTCTCCCTCTCTCTCTCTACCTCTCTCTCTCTCTCTCTCCCACTCCCTCTCTCTCTCTCTCTCTCCCTCTCTGTCTCCCTCTCTCTCTCTACCTCTCTCTCTCTCTCTCTCTCCCACTCCCTCTCTCTCTCTCTCTCTCTCTCTCCCTCTCTCTCTCCCTCTCTCTCCCTCTCTCTCTCTCTCTCTCTCTCTCTCTCTCTCTCTGTCTCTCTCTCTCTCCCTCCCTCTCCCTCTCTCTCCCTCTCTCAGGCAGTGCTCTCAGTGACTGTCACATTGCTCCTGTGCTGTGTTCAGGTTTGTGCTGGCTCCACCGCTGGTGCTGGGATCACAGCATCCAGGGTCCTGCTTTGAAAACTGTCCGTTTACGATGCCTCTACCGCTTAACGGGTTGTCTTTTTTTCTTCTTTATTCAAATGCCAGCGGTTGCCCAATAACATAACAGAAACTGGCACGCTTTATTCGGTGGATCCGCTAATTAGTGGCCATCTAGTGGTCACATGGAGGTACTGCTGTCACGTCAGGGAGCGGCTCAGTCCGGGAGCGAGCGTGGGACACCCCCCGGTTACTTCTACAGCCTAAAGGCTGTGGAATGTTGCACTGACATCATAGGAGGATTCTCGATGTTGTCTGTCTCGTGATCATCCTTCTTCCCCTTATCATGAATGAACCGGTCAGTTTCTACACAGAGCTAATTAAGATTATACATGCTGGCAGCTCACAGAGACATCTGTGCCTCCTCAAGAGGAAAGGCCTACATCCCTGAGCATGTGGGAGGAGTTTTGCTATCTGCCCGAACCCCAGTTTTTAGGGGGGCGGATGAGCGTTAAAAACGTCCAGCAGACGGCCTAATCCAGCCCATGCCCCATCCCTACCCACGCCTCCTACGGTCTCTGGCCTGCAGCAGCCTGTCTGAACGCACGGGGACAGATGGATCTGGGCACGGCCCTGTGCTCAGGTGCTCTGTGCTCAGCTGCTGTTTGCTCAGGTGCTCTTTGCTCAGGTGCTTTTTGCTCAGGTGCTTTTTGCTCAGGTGCTGTTTGCTCAGGTGCTCTTTGCTCAGGTGCTGTTTGCTCAGGTGCTCTGTGCTCAGGTGCTCTGTGCTCAGGTGTTCTTTGCTCAGGTGTTCTGTGCTCAGGTGCTCTTTGCTCAGGTGCTCTGTGCTCAGGTGCTGTTTGCTCAGGTGCTCTATGCTCAGGTGCTCTGTGCTCAGGTGCTCTGTGCTCAGGTGTTCTTTGCTCAGGTGTTCTGTGCTCAGGTGTTCTGTGCTCAGGTGCTCTGTGCTCAGGTGCTGTTTGCTCAGGTGCTCTATGCTCAGGTGCTCTATGCTCAGGTGCTCTGTGCTCAGGTGCTCTGATGTCCAGGTGCTCTTTGCTCAGGTGCTCTGTGCTCAGGTGCTCTGTGCACAGGTGCTCTGTGCTCAGGTGAGCGGCCACTGGCCTCTCCGGTCCCGGCGTCAGTGCTGCAGCGACTCTCTGACACGGAGGGGAGGGAGCCGAGCCCTTCACCTGTCACCTGTAAGGCCCCCAGGTGTGAGTCTCAGGTGGGGACACCGCTGCTGTTTCCCTGAGCGGGATTATTAAAGCGCGCATGTGGGGGAGAGAAAAAGAGGGCTCGGATTTACGACCCGGGGGGGGGGGGGGGGGGGGGGGGGGGGGGGTGAGAGACGACACGCTCGCCGCCGCACTGAGCCGTGATTTACGCTCTGCTTCTCCGGGTTTTATTCTCCGGCCTGTTGACTCTACAGGTTAATGGCCGGAGGCTTCAGGGCATGTTGGAGCCTGTTTGGAGATAGTCTCCCGTGGCAACCGGGCGTGCGGGGCCGGCGTCGGAGCGCGGAGAGGAGAGAGACGCAGCCAACCTCGCCCCGCTGCAGGGGAAGCACATATCCCTTCTTCACAAATGTTTACTCCATTGTCTTATGGCTTCAGCTGTGTCCAGCCACTGTTAGCTGGAATTTTTAAAATCAGCAGTAAGCCTGTAGTAAAACTAAAGTAAAACTTTATCAGCTTTTGTTCTTCACTTGCATCCAAAACCCTAATCATTATTGTTTTTTTTACATTGTATTATTGTCAATTACCAGAAGCTCTTATCCAGAATGGCTTACATAGGTTATAATTTTATCCATTTATACAGCTGGATATCCACTGAGGGTTAGGTACCTTGCCTAAGGGTACAGCAACAATGCTCCAACAGGGAGTCAAACCAGCAACCATTCAGTTACGAGCCTTGTTCCCTATATACAGTAAGTTGTATTTTTATCCATTTATACAGCTGGATATTCACAGAGGGTTAGGAACCTTGCCTAACGGTGGGGAATCAAACCAGCAGCCTTCCGGTTATGAGCCCTGCTCCTTACCGCTGCGCCACACCGCTGTCTCGTTAAACAAGCACTGCTCTGTGGCATTGAGTAACACTGCTCCTGTGAGGTCTGTGTGACGGACGAACCTGACCCCCCCCGCTGTTACGTAACGGGTCTGCGGATCTGAACTTGGGTGACACCCCAGTCCTTGGTGATGGAGACGGGTGATGGGTTATGTAAAGGGAACGGGGCGTATCAGGTATTGGGCAGGACTTTTTGCCAGCCACGCTAACGTGGAGCCCCTGAAAGACGATATCTCCGTGATGGGGGGGGTGTGAGTCGCCCCCCCCAGATAAGATTCAGCGTCTCAAAGGGCTCCGTCTCCAAAGGCCAATTCAAAGGTTGCCCTCAAAGGCCCCGGGAACACGATCGAGTTTTTTGTTCGGTGTCATTCTCTATCTTCGGCAAAGGGCAGCTGGGGACTTCACCGTCTGCCGGCTTCTCGGGCTCTGTTTCTCAGCAGAAATAAAAAGAGAAACATTCTGCGCACCTGTAAAAGAATCCGATCACAGGTGTGGTAAGTCTCAAAGTAAACAAAGGGCATAAATTACTGAATGAATACTTAGCCCAAAGTGTTTTTTTTTTGTTACTATGGCTACTGTATGTGGGGTTGAATATTTCACTTGGTCAATATGCCAGATGTTCTTTTTTTTAAAAAAAAAGAACTTGAATCTCAGGTTCTATAACTGGTGCACGCCCATATCTACTTTCTCATGAATTTAAAAACAGGATGAATGGATCTGGTGCCAGTGTTTTTGTGTGTGGCGGGGAGGACAGTGAATGAGGTGCGTATGTCACTTTCGTGTCTCTGGTTTCTCGGGGCGTTTAGGAGGGGAGGGGTTTGCTTCTGCTGGTCAGAAAGGTGCAGAAACACCTGGATTAGATGGAGACGCTTTGCCAGAAATGAAACTGCATCACGGTTTCGTTTTCCTTTCTGATGTAACTGGAAAGCCCATACACACGGGGATATGAGTAAATTTGCAGCTCAGTAAATATCCAGCTGTATAAATGGATAACATGTAAAAATGTAACCTATGTTGCTCTGGATGAGAGTGTCTGCTGACTGTGGTCCTCGTGTTTTGGGGTGTCATAGACAGGCAGGAGGGGGGTGTCTCCCCCACGTACCTCCCCGTCCCTCTCCTGGCTGCAGTATCTCTCCGCTCTCTGCCATTAGTGTAATGCAACAGGTGTCCCTGAGCTCACGGCACCCGGCTGCCGTAGCAACCGCGGCGTCGCCAGGGAAGGCAGATTAAAGAGAGGGGAGGTGTATCTGAAGGAAAAACATACACACGCGAACTCACGCGCTCACTGAAAAACACACACACACACACCCGAACTCACACGCTCGCTGAAAAACACACACACACACACCTGAACTCACGCACTCACTGAAAAACACACACATATACACCCAAACTCACATGCTCACTGAAAAACACACACACACATACACACCCAAACTCACGCGCTCGCTGAAAAACACACACACACATATACACACAGACAAACACACACATGCTCAAAAACACACACACACACACACACACGTACACATACACTCATACATGAAACCACACACACACAGAATTCATATTGTTAAATTTGAACAATTTAATTATTGTTAAATAATTAAAATTTAACTTAAAAATTTCTTAAATATGTATAAATATGCATTCCTTTATATTGAAAATGTAAATTATATATGAATTATATGTAAATGAAATTAGCCTCTCTGTCTTTCCGCCTCTCCATCTCTCTCTGTATGACTCAGAGCTGCTCTTTTTGCTGTGTAAATTATTCTGAGCAGCATGCCTTCCTCTCTCAGTCTCTTGATTGCCACATGCTTCTCAATGTTTTATGACCGCTGGGAAAATAGACAAATGAATTATCACCCCTCCCACGCCGGCTCGTTCAGCAAAGCACAAAGTCCGTGGAATAGCCTGCTGTAGGAGGGCCGTGGGGATCTGAGAGCCGAGTCTGCAGGGCTGGCAAAGGGGGAGAAAGCGTGGTGGAAACAGCGAACTTAGCGCCCTTTTGGGATGGCTGGAAAGGCGGGTGGGTTGTGTCTGTTTTTGGCTGCATGGCTGTGTTTCAGCCTGTCTGGCTCCCGTGTGACCTAGTCCTTTTGTGCGTTAAAACAAAGGGGGCATTTTC
>NC_050583.1:3111622-3114122 GCF_013368585.1 Megalops cyprinoides | reverse complement strand
GTATACCACGGAGTGCTTCACGGCCACAGCCACTTATCTACGGATTGTGGCAATAAAGTAAGTGTGAAAATCTTTCATGATTCAAGTATTGCCACAAAAAAGTGAAGCTATAATACATCTAATCATGTTTGCATTGCTAAAGGGAGTCTACCTTTGGACATATGATTAGTTTGTATAATAGGTAATAATTAGACAGTATATGTTTGCACATTAAAGTAAAAAGTCTGTATTTAATGTAGAAAGGAACAGCAGCAGACAAAGGAGTCCAGAGTGAGTGCAGCTGCATCAGGGAGTGCGTCTGCGTCAGGACAAATATAAGAGGGGCAATAGGGAGTCCTACAACTGTTACATAGTATATTTGCAAATATGGTTTAATCCCCCACCCCCCCCAAAAAAAAAAAAAAAAAAAAATTGTCCGAGTGTCCCGGTTTTTCACAAATCAAAGGTGGCAACCCTACTACACTGGCTAAAATTGCCTGTGTTCTGCCCGTGTCAAGCGTGCCAGCAGAGAGGGGCTTCTCTCTTTAAGACGGCGCTGCGAAGTCGTCTGGAGGAGGAAAGTTTATGCCCTTATGCTCTTATGTGATGCGGCTTATGCGCACCCCCCACACACCTCTGCTGGAAGCAGGGAACATGGGGCACACGCATGAGTTCCTTGGAACCCTCTGGAAGTTTCCATAACTAAGGCACCCGGTGAATGCTCTCGCCTGATGAACCCGTCAGAGCTGGGCACCTGCTCCGGTTCACTGGTGAGGGGGGGGTGAGGCTGCCAGGGGGGTCAGGGCGTGGCCTCCATTCGGACCGGGCTCCCCTGCCCGGCAGCTGCGGGGTGTCCCCGTGGGAGGGGCGGGGCGGGTAACCCGAGGAGCGGAGACAGCAGATGGGAGAGGTCTAAGGAGAGAGCCTGCCTTTCCTCCAGGAGAGGATATCCCAGAATGCATTGCATCAGAGACAGACCTCCACCACAGTCTCCTCAGTGTGGCCTGCATTCCAGAATGCATCTGGGAGCAGTGTTTGTGTCCGCAGAAAGGCTGCCTGTGACAGTGTGGTGGAAGGACGCTCTCCCAGTCTGAGCGTTCTCTTCCCTCATCTTTCGCTCGACTCGTTTGTTAGGACCTCCTCTGAAGGCTGCAGCCTTTTCATCCCTCTGTTCTTGGCCGCGGGAGTGCCGACGCCCACAACAAATGGGACTGTTAAAAAGGCCTTTTCCATCACGCACACACACACACACCCTCACACACAGCTGTACCTGCCTCCCCCCAGGTCTCTGTCTGCTCATTATATTTCAGTGTCCTCATGAGCTGTAATCAGGAGCTTTTAAAAGTCAGATCTCTCCTCATGAATTTAAATCCACACTCTTCAAAGTGAGGTCTCTCTGTTCTGCGGGTCATCAAACGGTGACTGTGTCGTGGTCTTGCAACACACACACACAAACACACACAAATTCGCGCGTGCACGCACACACACACACACACACACACACACGCCGCTTCCTAAAAAAGCCCTTCAGCTGAAGTGCTTCTATTTACAGGAGAGCTGGAGTTAACACCCTCAGCCTGGGGCTTTGGTTAAGAGGGACCTCAGACTGTGGGAGGGGGGCTCACTTCCTCTCTCTGGTCCCTGAGTGCGGCTGAATGTATTATCCTGATAATTGCTCTTATTGTGCTTTCCGGCTGCTCCAACGTCCACTGACACAACAGTTAGGGACAGTGTTTCGCACACAGTCCAGATAAAAACTGTGTATGTGAGTATGTGTAAATGGGTTTTTTGGCCGCGGGAGTGCATACATGCCATCCGCCCACCTGCTCTCACTTGAGTGGGCGGATGGCATAATTGCCGTGTGGGTATGGACCCTCGCCTGGCCAGTGCTCTGGGCCTTTACCCATAACCTGCTGGCGGGTCATTCCACCCTGTGCTTTGCGCTCCCACAGACAGCTGCAGCCTGGGGCTCCTCTGGGCTTCGTCTGTTCTGCCTAGTACCTCTCTGTCTTCAAGAAACATCGAAGACACAGTTCTTCCACTCTCACTTGAGCACCTGAAACACTACCCCCTGAAGGAAATTCTCATGTCTCAAACTGTTACCTATTAAACTATAAAAAAAGAAAAAGTAATCTAATGATTTAATTCTCTCATTATCTCTACATTATCTCTACTGTGTCTAGCCAACCATTGAAACCTGGTCATGCAGCGCTTCTAATATTGTTGACTCCTTATGGTTTTTTTGTGCTGTACTCTGCCTCACTTGTAAGTTGCTTTGGACAAAAGCGTCTGCCAAACGAATACATGTAAATGTGATATAAATGGGCTTCTCTGACCTTCTGGGTCATCTTCCATGGCCGGATTTCGGTGACCCTCCCTGAGTCTAAGCGCAGCTGTTCTAGACCCAGCCGAATGAAACCGTGACACAGAGGCGAGAAGCCTTTTCGGTCCCCACAGGAGCCCAGTAAATGTCTGCCGATCCTGCTGTGAAATGAAAGCAATTTATTCCCCGAGATAAAAG
>NC_050583.1:3096622-3109122 GCF_013368585.1 Megalops cyprinoides | reverse complement strand
CGCAGTCATGGTTAAGGAGATGAGCTTGGCCCCGGGAGGTTATGGGGTTGAGTTCCATAGGGAGTTCTGCCATTGGAGCTCTGAGGCATCTGAACAGCTTCAGTGATATATCTAGCTGCATAAATAGACAGCTTGTGAAGATATGGACGACCAAAGGCACCTTCCATAATGTGAGATGGTTTCATGATGATGGCTGCCACTCAATAATGGCAGTCAAGGAACTGCTGCCGTTTCCAGCCTGACGGAAGGTACTGAGGCTTTGGCTGCATGGAATGGGCTGTGTGCCATGCTGTTTAAGGGTGTCAGCAAAATTAAATAAATGGATTTAAATAAGTACAGTTATTGGCAATGATTGGTTTAGAACCAGCTAGAAGTTTGTATAGCTCCTCTCTCATTGGCTGGGGATATTCCACGTGGATCACACCTCTGAGGGAAATGTGAGAGTCGGGCTAATTAGGGCTAATTTCCTTATCTTGGGACCTCATTGCACAGCAGGTAAACAGAGAGATGTTTATCTACCCGCCCGGGTCATTTTCACTGCACACCTGTTACTGTCACCCACACCTGTCTCTCACCTGTTCCTCTAACTGTCCAACTCTTTATTGGCACCAGCCATTCCCAAAAGTACTCCCAGTGCAGTAACACAATTTACTGTAATAGATTTAAACAGTAAACATTTGCTAATTATCTAATAGTCGGTACTGTATAGATTACTGGTATTATGTGGAAGTGTTTGCTGTTGTATAATTTGTACATCCATTTGTAATGAATGTATGGATCATTTTACAACTACCAATTGGCGTGCAGAGTGTGTCCTTCAGGTTAGTTACTGTTATTCTCACAGTGTTTAGGAGATGCAGATGCTGTAAATTTGGTATCTTGGTATCTACTGTGAAGCGTTTTTGTCATTTGGCAGCCATGACTTTTTACAATAGCTTGGCTCAATGGATAAGAAACAAGCAAAGTCTTGGCCTCTGCTAGTAACAATACAAGAAGAATAAACCTAATTCACACAGCCTTTTTCATGCACATTGAAGCACCTTTTACATTAACTGACAATGGAAAAGGGGGCTGGACCATTCAAAGCCTTATTGGTCAATAAAATCCTAAGATCAATTCAATGAGCAGCTCGTAACCAGTGTAAAAAAGGCTAAAATTAGGATATCTGCGGCAGTCATGTAGCATAGCGTTAAGGAGGCTCATTACCAAAAGGTTGCTGGTTCAATTCCCCACTGTGGCACAGATGCTTTACACTTGGGCATGGGTACTTAGGCCAGAATTTGTGGAGGTTTACACTCTTACTGCTCAGACTCTGTCTCTACCCCCACCCCCACCCCCCCCGGTGTCCATGGCGACGTTTCTGTCTTCACCGCATCCCTCATTCTGTTTGATGCCTCATCTTGGATGGGATTACAGGGAAACTTTTATCCATTTTCTAATCCCTCATTATAAAGACAGCAGTATAATCTTCATTAAGGAAGCTTTACTGTAGCTGACGAAAAATGCTTATGCCTGTGTATGTTTACACGCTCGATACCTGTTTACTTCTTGTTAACTGGATCTTTCTTGACTGCTTATTATCATGTTACCTGTAGCTGATGTGTATTTTACCAGTAGCCGACCTGTATCCTTCCTGTAGCTGGGGACAGTAACGTGTGTTTTGGCCAGAGATGAGGTAGTCAGTGAGGTCTTATAAATACACACCTCCATTCAGGCAAGCAACAGATGGAGGGTGTGTGTGTGTGTGTGGGGGGGGGGGGGGTCTGTGTGTATGTGTGTGGAGAAGGGGGGTTCTTCCAAAACCCCCGGAGACAGAGGGGGTGCTGTAATCCCTGCTCATCCCCCTCTCCCCAGACAGTCTAATCCTCACTCACCTCTAATCAAATCTCCAGATTTCTGCCCATGAGGCCCTCTGGCTCTCCCAAACTGCAACCTGAGAAATGGCTTTGCAATTGTGATGTAAATAACAAAAAACATTCTCTTTTCATTATAGCAAAGTTCTGCATGTACAGTATGTGTGTGTTTCAGAGGTGGAGACAGAATGTGTGTGTACATGACTGGATGTATATTTGCAAAGTAAGCATGCATGCTGACCCTTTCTGATTGATCATCTGACTCTTGGACTCTTGGATGTGTCTTTTGTGTGTGTGTGTGTGTGTTGGCAGGCTGTGGGAAGACCTACACCATGCTGGGGACAGACCGAGAGCCGGGGATCTACGTGCGAACGCTGAACGACCTGTTTCATGCCATCGAAGAGACCAGTGACAACATGCAATACAGCGTCTCAATGTCCTACCTCGAGGTGAATCTCAGCACTGAGAGACAGAATCTCAATGCATTCTGACTGAGAGAAGTTTAGGAACGGACTTCTCGTTAAACACCAGGTGTCACCAGAGCACTGGATTTCACAGCCACGGATGGTAGATGCAGATTAGCAAGACAATGTGGAGCGCCATGGGGGAGGGGCGTGGGCGTAGTGGGTGGGACAAGCCACCAAGGTGGGTGTGGCCTGTGAGGGTGGCACTCTGGCATAGTGGTAAGGAGCAGGGCTTGTAACCAAAAGGTTGCAGGTTCGACTTCCCACTCGGGCACTGCTGCTGGACCCTTGGAGGTATGTACATCACTCTGGATAAGAGTTTCTGCTAAATGACAACAATGTAACATAATGAGGAGAGGCCCCTTATGCCGTGTCATCATCGGAAGGGGGCAGGGTTAATTGACAAATACCTCAAACACCACGATTGGGTGGACTGAGCCAGTGTTTGCACTTCGGCACTGTCAAACAGAGCTGGAGGTAGAAGTGCACTTACCCAGTTTCAAGGTGAGCCCTGATTTAGTTCCTGCACGGACTGTGCTGTTCCTGTAGGCTGTAGGCTGACGTCTGGAGTTTCTCTGAGCTCAGAGGTCAACAGCCATTTTGTCTCTTCATTGCTGTGGCCCTCAATCAGGGGCCTGCTTTCAGCCAGAAGCAGGCAACCTGCTGTGCAGGAATGCTCTAAATGAAATATCTTAGAATTCATGAAAAATAAGGGGCCGCATTTGGCTTTTAACAGTTTTTAACATGTTGCGTCCTGGGTAGCCTGTGAATATTCGAATTAAACCCAGGGAAGAAAAACGTTAGAGACCCTCACAGGGGTACTTATCAAATGTAATGTATGTCTGACAAAATGCTTTCCCTTGGTTTAGTCACCTTTAGAGAACCCTTGGGGCCTCCTGACACACACACTCACATCCCATGATTCAGCAGTGTTGCGGCAGAGTGATGTAGTGGTTGAGTAACTGGCTTCATAGTCACAAGGTTGCAGGTTTGATTCTGGTTTTGTTGTCATGCTGTATGCTTGATCAAGGGAATTTATCTTTGTTGCTTCAATCAAATTTACGGTTGTGTTAATGGAAATTGTCAGCTGTGTTAACATGTCTGCAGATGAATGATGATGACACATACTGAACGCCATCTTTCTCCGCCACTCAGATCTATAACGAGATGATCCGAGACCTGCTGAACCCCTCCTCCGGCTTCCTGGACCTGCGCGAGGATTCCAAGGGCGAGATTCAAGTGGCGGGCATCACTGAAGTGTCCACCATCAACGCCCGAGAGGTGAGAGATGCCCCAGCTCCTGAGCAAACCCGAATTCTCCCGATTCAGAACAGCCAGAATCCCAGTAACAACAAGCTCTTTGTGTGTTTTTCCCTGAGAGCTGGGCGATCAGTTTTTGGCTAGGCCTGGTGCCACACTGGTTCAGACTGGTTGGTTGTGTGTATGTGTGTGTGAATGCTTCTGTATCTGTGTGTGTGTGTGTGCCTGTGTGTGTGTATATGTGTGTGGTATATTGATGTAGTGATGTGTTAAACTCCACTGCGTTAAATTCCACTGTGTTAAACTCCTCTCTGTTAGACTCCGCTGTGTTAATCTCCGCTGTGTTAATCTCTGCAGTGTTAAACTCCACTGTGTTAAACTCTGCAATGTTAATCTCCGCTGTGTTAAACTCCGCAGTGTTAATCTCTGCAGTGTTAAACTCCGCAGTGTTAAACTCCGCAGTGTTAAACTCTGCAGTGTTGAACTCCGCAGTGTTGAACTCCGCAGTGTTAATCTCTGCAGTGTTAAACTCCGCAGTGTTAAACTCCGCAGTGTTGAACTCCGCAGTGTTGAACTCCGCAGTGTTAAACTCCGCAGTGTTAATCTCTGCAGTGTTAGTCTCCTCTCCTCTCCTCGTTCCCTCTCAGATCATGGAGCTGCTGGTGAAGGGCAATAAGCAGAGGACGCAGGAGCCGACGGCGGCCAATCAGACGTCTTCGCGGTCGCACGCCGTGCTGCAGGTGGCTGTGAGGCAGCAAAGCCGCTGCCGGGACGTCCTGCAGGAGGTGCGATTCGCCCGGCTCTTCATGATCGACCTGGCGGGATCGGAGCGCGCCTCACAGGTACAGAGAGAGAGAGAGAGTGTGTGTGTGCGTGTCTGTGTGTGTGTGCGTGTCTGTGTGTGTGTGTGTGTTTGTGCGTGTCGGTGTGTATGTGTGTGTGTGTGTGTGTGTGTGTATGTGTGTGTGTGTGTGTGTGTGTGTGTGTGTGTGTGCGTGTCGGTGTGTATGTGTGTGTGTGTGTGTGTGCGTGTCGGTGTGTATGTGTGTGTGTGTGTGTGTGTGCGTGTCTGTGTGTATGTGTGTGTGTGTGTGTGCGTGTCGGTGTGTATGTTTGTGTGTGTGTGTGCGTGTCTGTGTGTGTGTGTGTGTGTGTGTGTGTGTGTGTATGTGTGTGTTACAGTGTGTGTGTGTCTGTGTGTGTATGTGTGTGTGTGTGTGTGTGTGTATGCGTGTCTGTGTGTGTGTGTGTGTGTGTGTGTGTGTGTGTGTGCTGTTGAGTGGTCAGAGACCTCACTGACATCACGCCAACATCCAGTGGAAACAGCACAGCAGTCACACCATCACAGTGAATCTGCATGGAACCACCAGGAAAACCCCCTATGTTAGCTGTGCAGAGAGAGGAGAACAGCCAGTCTTAACAAAGACCCACACACACTCCTCAAACACACCCAGCAGGGGAGCAAACACACGCAACGTTATCACGCTGTACTCAGTGTCTGCAAGCCAACCGACAGATTACCCAACCATGATTACGGCAGGCTGGATTACATTATTATAAACACATAAAGCACTTATAATGGCATAATTTAAATTTATAACCGTAACACAGACGCATCTGCGCCGCCACAGAGACGCACGTTTTGGATCTGAGGGAGTGAGCTCCGCTAATGCAGGAGCTGTTTGTTTAGCGAGACTCACAGCGTCCGCCGGCGGCGGCGGTCTAGCCGTCTTAACGCAGAGACCCGTGAGCCTAATCTCATTTGTGACACTCATGTGCGCTCCCTATTACCAAAAGAGGTTCAGCTGGTCGTGTGTGGTTAAACCACACGGTTAATGGTTACCGCCAGGCGTTTTCATATGAGCGATGATGGGTGGGTCCTGTAAGGTTACTGTTATTTAGCACACACGCTTTTCCAGAGTGGCTTACGTAGTTTACAGCCTTATCTGTTTGCAGAGCTGGCTATTTGATAAGGCAATTCTGGGTTAAGTGCCTTACCTAAGGGTACAACAGCAACACCCCAGTGGGGAATCGAACCGGCAACTTTCTGGTTTCGAGCCCTGCTCCTTACCGCTATGCCACACTTATTAGACCTTGGGATTTGACAACCCACGTGGTGTTTGAGGGTAGAGCACTTATTTTCTTAATTTCCATGGAAACCGAGGGAAAGGTTAACCACCCGGACGTGGCGGCGCGCATGGAGATGGCCGAGGGTCTGAGGTCTCCTCGGCGTATACTGGGCCGTTTGCTCGTCTGCTTTTGAGGACAGGGATGCGTGCTGTCTGTGTTCTTTGTTCTATGCGAAGGAGACAAATTAGCCCCGAAGTGCCAAGCAGGGAAAGCAGAGGGCTGTAGCGCCATCTGCTGGCCGGGAGCGGTAACGCCACAGCTGTTTGGCTTGTGTGCTGGTGGGACATTGATCAGGCTCTCCAGGTGTCTCTGCTGAGATTGGATTAACCAGTGCTTAGGACTGACATTATTATTAAGATCATTACTTGATTAGGATTAAGATTTGATGGATGCTGTGAAAGGTTGCTGTCGGTGTGGTCCTTAGAGACTAGTCCCCACTGCCCTTCTGTTGAAGTGTTTGTTTCCTGTGAAATGACAGTCTCTAAACCCTTCCATTTTTAGTTTTCTCTTCGGTGAAACAGTTTATAATGTCAACATATTAACTGACACAGTCGTCAGCGTTTTTCTGTTTGTGTTTGTGAGTTTTTCGCAGTTTCCCAAAAAATGACCACTGTCCCATCTCCTTGTCCCTCTCTCTCTCTCAGACGCAGAACAGAGGTCAAAGGTTAAAGGAAGGCGCGCACATCAACCGCTCCCTCCTGGCTCTGGGAAACTGCATCAACGCCCTGAGCGAGAAGAACGGCAACAAATACGTCAACTACAGGGACAGCAAGCTGACCCGTCTGCTCAAGGTGCGAGAAGGCTCCGCCCACCACGCGTCACATGACCCCTGTGGCTGGAACACGTGGGAGGGCTTACTGAGGGATTTTTACTGTGACTTATCATCTTAATAACTGCTGAGTGGAATCTCAATGTTTGACCATAACATCCTGCCCCAGGATGGTGTCTGCAATCTGTAGGCTGGAAAGGAGTAGATGTTTATTTTTGATCATGTGAGTTTTGAAAGTTTTTGGAAATTTTATTCATTTTGTTTAGTTAGAAAACCCTTGATCATGTGATTCAAATATCCTAATGATTAGTTTTATATTATATTATATATTTATTTATTTAGTTAGTTAACCAGAAAAAACCCTTTGAGATTGAAATACCTGAATAATTTCATGTTTAAAAATGATTCACAATTTAATCCACTAGCTAGCTAAATGAAAACTTTGCCATTGTAGGCTGAAAGCTTCCTGGATTTATTTAAACTGAACTAAACTGCGTCTTTTAGATCGTTTTTTACGGTCTGCGTTTTCATTCCACTACATTACATTATTGTCATTTAGCAGATGCTCTTATCCAGAGAGACTTACAGAGGTTACAGTTTTTACACATTAATATACATTTATACAGCTGGATATGTCCTGGATTTGTGGGTTAAGTACCTTGCGAAAGTGCACAGCAGCAGTTCCACAGTGGAGAATTGAACTAGTAACTTTTCAGTTATGAGCCCTGCTCCTTACCACTATGCTACACCACTGCTGTATTTTCATACAGAATGCTCAGATCGCGCTCAATGCCTCTTCCTGTCAGCCTAACTGAGTTTAGTCTGAAGTAGTTGCCTGCAACTGGTCTCTGCTGAAGACGACACGTGTGAAACCTGAGATAATTGCTGCGTCTGGCGGTGCAGAGCATTTCACACGTTAGCGGTAGGGTCGCAGGTGTGTCTGAACAGTGTCGTTATAATTAGAAAGCGGTCGCCTCTTAAAAACAAGTTTCGATGAAGAAAACGGATGAAAGTGTCAACTTCTGCCAGCTCTACTTCCGTGTATAAGACAATGGGTTTTTCCTCCCGTAAGGTATTATTTCCATTTCTATTTCTATTTATTAGCTCTTATATTTATAGAACTCAGATGCTGAACTCTGTGTGCTTGACACTACAGGTTCTGTCGGTGCCTTTGCTCATGGTACGCTGCCCTGATTCGCTGGCTCGTTATGAACATTCCTAAAGGGGCGTGGCCTAAAACAGAAAATAAATTGTTGCTGTAGGAACCCAGACAGCTCTGGAGCCTCCTGTAACCAACTGGTACCTTCTAGGCAGAATAAGGAAGCCACACAAGCGTACCCGTAACCAGCTATGAGGTCACTGATGTACAGACCTCAGTAATTTTTCTACAGCTAAAAATAAAATTTGAAGCTAAATACAACTTGAGAACTTCTTCAGTTTAGAATTATTATTTAGTGTCTGCTGTGCGTGAGGGTTGTGAGAGAGGGCGCGAGCGCAGCCCCTTGCATCATCAGCACTTCCACTGACAGCAGCAATTGGAATTTACACATGTTAGCAGCAGGTGGCTTGTGTGTGAACTGGAAGCATACCATTTGGTAAGACAAAGCAATGGTCATTATGCCATCATCTGTAAGAAATGTTCAAAACAGTAACCTGGTATAGCGTGTGGAGTAAAGGCAATTGTATGAAACATGTTAAATATGCATACTCTGGCCATGACGAAGGCTAGGCTATTTCTTTCATAATAGTAGGCTAGCTAACATTTCACACACCATTGATTAAAAAACAGTTTATGTAGGTGACGGTAGTATAATAATAATAGGCCTACGAAACATTTCAAAGCTAAATTTGGAAATGAATATAAGTGTATAATGACGTTAGCCTGTAATGGTGTTATTCTCAAGCATTTTTCTTTTATTTTTACAGCTAGCTAAGGTTTCTATGTATGTAATGTTTATATGTGCAATTTTGACAAAACCTAACCCACCCCCCCCCCCCCCCGCCCCGGGAAACAACATTGACAAAATCTAAACACCAAAGCCCCCCCCCCCCCCCCCCCCCCCCGACCTCACTATTTTTCAAACCCTGGTTACGGCCATGCACACAAGGGGGCCGAATGCCTGGTCATAAGAAGTGGGAGTAACTGTACGAGTAACCGTGCGAGTAACTGTCATCTAACTGTCCTCTCACCGTCCTCTTTCCTGATTGGCAGGACTCTCTGGGCGGGAACAGCCGCACGGTCATGATCGCTCACATTAGCCCCGCCTCTTCGGCCTTCGAGGAGTCGCGGAACACGCTGACATACGCCGACCGCGCCAAGAGCATCCGCACACGGGTGAGCCTGGCCTACCCCCTTATTGTACTGTAACGTTGGTACGGTCCATTGTATCTGTGACAGTGCCAGTGAGTGAGCTCGAGGAGTAAGAAGGGACAAGAGGGGAGTAAGGGAACATACTGCAAATATATACATATATATATATATATATATATATATATATATATACATATACATACATATATATATATATATATATATATATATATATATATATATGTATGTGTATATATATATTAATATGCCTCACCCATCTGCAGTTACTTCCTGTTAACTTCATCAATCCTAGAAACGGCCTTCTACTTTGGGGAGGGAAACAATTAAGAACCGATGTCTGATCTCTTTGCTGTAGTCAGAATGACTCACTGTAACCCAAACTCTTTTAACATAATCAGATTTATCTAATGGGAAGAGCACAGTAACTTAGTGATACAGTGTTAGACAGGAGAAAAGAGAAGAACTAGCTGCTGAGAGAATACTCATGATTGAAACGGGCAGGCTTGCTAATCATGGCCCTGGTTCGGTGCAAGTTCAGAGATCACTGCTCAGCCCTCCTCTCGCTTACAGAAGCTCTGTATGAAGCACAAAGGTGGTGTCTTATCACCCACACTACCACAGGTACCACAGTGACGTCTTCCTGCTATACCCTAGGCCTAGATATACCAGATATTATGTATTAAAGTTTGTTATTGTTATTGTTTTTGTATTTTATTTCTCATTTATGAAGAGTGATCCTAAAATGATTTAATTTATCTTATAGGTTGAGCTTGCTTATTCCTCTCCAAATGTGGGGAGCCCCAGTGATTTATGTACTTATTTACTGTATTTATTTTGCATGGTTGCAATTTGAATTTATTGATTGTTTTTTGTTCAGTTTTGTTCATTTATTTTTAAATGGTATGTTTTTCTGGTGAGCAGTGTTAAGCACTTTGGGCTGTACTTTCCTTGTGTGAAAGGTACTATGAAAGTGCGGTTTATCATAAGCTTGCTACCCGAAGGCTACAGTAGCTGTGCAGTGGTAGTGGGGATTGATTACTATCCCCTGCTGGTTAATCCATCTCAGTGAGGATTGATTACTATCCCCTGCTGGTTAATCCGTCTCAATGGAGATCGATTAGTTTCTCCTGTTGGTTAATCCATGTCAATGGGGATTGATTAGTTCACTCTTGCTGGTTAATCCATCCCAGCGGAGAATTGATTCATTTCCCTGCTGGTTAATCCATCATAGCGGGGATTGATTAATTTCCCTGCTGCTCAGTGTGTCCCAGTAGAGGATTGATTAGTTTCCCCTGTCTAATCGCCGCAGGTGAAGAGGAACCTGCTGAACGTGTCTTACCACATCGCGCAGTACACCAGCATCATCTCCGACCTGCGCAGCGAGATCCAGCGGCTCAAGAACAAGATCGCCGAGCAGGCGAGCCGGCAGCTCAACGCCGACCGGGCTGATATTCGGCACGTGCAGGGTAGGACCGGCTACCCACAATGCACCTGTAACACACACATAGACACATGGGCTACCCACAATGCACCTGTAACACACACATAGACACATGGGCTACCCACAATGCACCTGTAACGCACACACATAAACACCATGGGCTACCCACAATGCAACTGTAACACACACATAGACACATGGGCTACCCACAGTGCACCTGTAACACACACATAAGTACATAGGCAACCCACAATGAACCTGTAATACACAAATAAACACATGCCTTATGCACAATGCACTTGTAATACACACATAAATACATGGGCTACCCACAATACACCTGTAATACGCACATAGACACGTGGGCTACCCACAATGCACCTCTAATACACCCATAAACGCACAGACTTTGACCATGGTCATATTCCTTATTTTCCAGTTCTTTTTGCTGGCTCTACCTGGATGGAAATTTTCCTAATAATGTCCCCAACTGTGGTCCAGAGAGGCATTTCTACACATTGCACAACTGAAAGCCATCAGCTACATGCCATTGGCTGCTTTTTTATGCAGTGTACCCTCTATTAGTGGGGGAGAGTGCATTATACTGTTGCAATGAGTTCATTAGAGCTGAATTAATCCTGCCCCCCTGACAAGGGGAAAAAAGCACTCAAATGAACTCCCTCAAAATTAAAGCTAATGAACATTTCATTCCCAGTGGGTGCTGTGTGGCAGCGTGAATCATTAGTAAATAACAGCAGCTTTATGCAAAGTTAATAACAGCTAAATGCACAGCGGTTCATCCGGCTCAGAGCTGCCCCATCCCACTGGTTACACTGAGCCCTTGAGCACACTTTTATAGCAAACTAATGAGGCTAGAAACCACACAGGACTGTATGCAAACACGGTTCACTGTGTAAACCATTGTACTGTTGTACTGTATGATGTGTTAGTGTTCCACGCTGAGGAGTCCGTTAACCCCCCGCCTCCCCCCCCAGCGGAGGTCCAGGCCCACTCCTCCCTGCAGGGCCGGGCGGAGATGGACCAGCTCAGGGAGCAGCTGATCGATGCCTTCCGCCAGCAGATGGAGGTCCGCAGGAGCCTGATGGAGCTGGAGAACTCCAACATGGAAATCCAGATCGACACGTCCAAGCACCTGCTCACCATCACCGAGTCAGTGTCTCTGTGACTCTAAAGCTCTCTGTGACTCTGTCCCTCTGAAGCTCTCTGTGACTCTGTCTCTCTAAAGCTCTCTGTGACTCTGTCCCTCTAAAGCTCTCTGACTTATTCAAACACCTGCTCACCATCACCAAGTCAGTGTCTCTGTGACTCTAAAGCTCTCTGTGACTCTGTCCCTCTGAAGCTCTCTGTGACTCTGTCTCTCTAAAACTCTCTAACTCATTCAAGCACTTGCTCACCATCACTGAGTCAGTGTCTATTAATGCCTATGTTCTGTGACTCTGTTCCTCTGAAGCACTCTGTGACTCTACAGCTCTCTGTGACTCTGTCCCTCTGAAGCGCTCTGTGACTCCAGAACTCTCTGTGACTCTGTCCCTCTAAAGCTCTCCGTGACTCTGTCCCTCTGAAGCTCTCTGACTCATTTAAGTACCTGCTCACCATCACTGAGTCAGTGCCTCTAGTGCCTGCGGTCTGTGACTCGCACCCTGTGACTCTGTTACTCTGTTGCTCTGTTACTCTCCCTCCTTCATCTGAGCCCTCTCTCCGTCTCCTCCTTGCCTGTACTTTCTGGATGTTTTATCAGACATTGACAGCTTGTAGGATGCTGCTGTAGAACCTCTGGGCTGATGCTTCCCCTGAACATATTGCTGTAGTTTTGCTTGTTAAAGTACATACTGTAAACCTCCTCAGCTTGCTATGGAAGTAATGTGAAACATGAAAGTGCCAACCAGTAATTACATTACATTACATTATGTTACGTTCATTAATAGACGCTCTTATCCAGAGTAACTTCCAGCACAAAAAACAGAAGTGTGTGTATTCAAACTGAATGAGCAACAGTGTCAGACCAGGCTAACAACACTCCCAGACTTTTGAGTGTGAGCAGAACGCCATTTGAGCCCTGCAACAAGTTAACTTGTGCTAACCTCAGACTAGACAGCAAAAACTAAGGGAAGCCAAGGACACACACTACCATATATCACATTCACTAAATCACAGTACCCATAACACATCACAATACTACATGTAAAGTAAGCAGCAAGTAATACCAGTGGCAGGTGCTGGGGGCGGGGAG
>NC_050583.1:3091622-3094122 GCF_013368585.1 Megalops cyprinoides | reverse complement strand
TCCGCATGCTGGCCTTGGACACGGCACGGGGCCGGGCCAAGGCGCGGAGACACACCCTCCCGCCCATCCTCCCAGAGCCCGAGGGGTACGAGAGCGCCCCCTAGGGAACACAACACGTCCAGCTCATTCTTCCAGTTTCATCTACCACAAACACCAAAAACACAAGCTGCAGCTTAAAAAGACCCTTTTTTAAGAGGTGGTTTGATAGAGAAACCCAGGATTCATCAGTAGCTGGACACGCCAGCTGGTCTCTTTCCAGCACTGTCAGGATTTAGGGATATAATCTGTGTCCACACTAACCCTGTGTGTGCAGTGTGGCATAGCGGAAAGAAACAGGGCTGGTAAACAGAAGGTTGCAGGTTTTATTCCCTGTTGCTGCGCTGCTGTTGTTACCCTTGGGCAAGATACACAACCCAGAATTTCTTCAGTAAATATTCAGTTGTATAAATGCGTAAAACTGTAACCTGTGTAAGTCAGTCTGGTTAAGAGCATCTGCTAAATGACAGTAATGTAACGTAATGTAATCTAAATGCAGCGTAGCCTGTGCACGAGTCAGTGCCACACAGCCGATTGCCTCTCCACCTCTGAACGACTCTGAAGTAGCAGCGGAAGCAGGGTGAATGTCACTCCGCTCATTTCTTCGGGGTCCACCACACACTAATCAGGTCTTGCGATTGGACACGGCTCGCAGCGCAGCCCTGATGCTGATTGGCTGCTCTGACGATGCCCCTCCCCTCCACAGCGACAGTAACCGGGTGTTTAAGAGCAGCAGCCACACCCGGCAGATGAAACACTCGGTGGTGATGACTCCGCCCCCGATTCACGTCAACGGCCCAGGGCACCAAGAGGTGAGACAGCAGGCATTGAGGACTGTAGGGATCTAAGCAGTGTAGCATGGCGGTAAGGAGAAGGTCACTGGTTCAAATCCCAGCTGGGGTACTGCTGTTGTACCCTTGGGTAGGTGCTTAGCCCACAGTTGCCTCAGTAAATATCCAGCTGTATAAATGTATGGATAACATTTAAGAATTGTAATCTATGCAAGTTGCTCTGGATAAGAGCGTTTTCCACACAGCTAAAGATGTGTAAAATAATGCAGTGCTGTAACAGTGAATTTGGAGTGACGTGGCGCTGTGTGTTCCTCTCAGCTCCGCCCCCAGCCCCAGGAGAGCATGCTCAGCTACAGCCACCTGAGCCACAGCGTCAGCAGCCAGCTGGACTCCTCCCCCGAGAGCAGCGAGAACGGGGCCGACGCCCCACTCTCACGCCAAGGTCAGTGCTGGCCCCGCCCAATAGGGCTGACGTAACATACATACATCTGCCACAGAGACTGACGGAGAGTGATGTTCTGTACTGAGGTAGTATTGTGTGTTAATATTAAATCCTCTCTCTCGTACCCACAACAATTCACGCACACACTCACACACAGAGCGGCAGCAGATCCTCAGAGGGGTGAAGAACATCGCGGTGAAGGCGGCCCGCAGACGCTCCCGGGTCCTGGAGGCCGATGCCCTGCGGTTGCCCCCTCCAGCGTCCCCGCTCGACTCCAAAAAGCAGAAGAGCAGCCTGTCTCTGAGCGAGGCGCCCCCTAGGGGCGCGGGGACGCAGCGGGAGCGACTGGCCAGCCCCGAGCTGCGGCATGCCACCTCCGACGACAACCTGTCCAGCAGCACCGGTGACGGCCCCACCCTGCGGGACGGCCCCGTCCTGCAGGGCACCTGGACCCGCCCCCGTCACCGCCAGCCCGCCCCCAGAAACCCCGCCCCCCGGGAGCCCGACTTCGAGGCCCGACGCCGCAAGAGGAGGTCCCGCTCCTTTGAGGTCACGGGGCAAGCGGTGAGAGACGTGTGTGTGTGTGTGCATGCGCGTGTGTGTGTGTGTGTGAGTGTGTGAGAGAGAGAGAGGGAGAGAGAGAGAGAGTATGTGTGTGCATGCGTGTGTGTGTGTGTGTGTGTGTGTGTGTGAGAGAGAGAGAGAGAGAGAGAGTGTGTGTGTATGTATGTGTGTGTGTGAGAGAGAGAGGGAGTGTGACACATTTTCTGGGCTTTTACTGGTCTGGCCACCTATTTGTGCACTTTCAATATATAAATATTCCAACATCTTAATGACAATGACCCGCTTTCTTTTTCTGTTTTTTCCTTCCACTTTCTCTCTCCCCCCCCTCTCTTTCTCCCTCTCTCTCTCTCCCTCTCGCTCTCTCTCTCCCTCTCGCTCTCTCTCTCTCCCTCTCTCTCTCTCTCTCCCTCTCTCTCTCTCCCTCATTCTCCCTCCCTCTCTCTCACAGCTCTCTCAGTCGAAGGCTGCAGCCCAGCGATTCCGTCCCCTGGACAGCACTTCTGACCCCCACCTCCACATCAACGGGCAGCCTCCCGCACCCCTGCTGCGCCCACAGGCCAGAGGGGTGCCTCCCCTCACCAAAATAAGGCTGCCCCAACATGGACACCCTACAGGTGAGCCCCTCCTGCCAGCCCCAAGGGAAGTAGAGGCCTGACCAATCAGACAT
>NC_050583.1:3064122-3086622 GCF_013368585.1 Megalops cyprinoides | reverse complement strand
TCTGCTAAATGCCAATAATGTAACAATTAATGACATTAATTAATTTTCCTAATCCTCTGGCCCTAATAATCCCTGGACATGGACACACACACATCCTCCTCAGATGGTGAATATTCTAGGACAATATGGCTGCCGTGCCTCACCCAGAATGGTTGGTGAACATTGGTGGTGGTTGTATTGAGTGATCCCACGATTTTTCAGTATATTCTGTATTATTAAGGGGTAGGGCCCGTCCACCTGGCTCCCCTCCCACAAACACGCTGGCTAAGACTACATCTTGCCAAACTTACAGCTCCTCGAATCCTTCTCACCCTCAGCATCACCTCTGGAAGCGTAAACCGCAAATTAAAGGGTTTAAACTCCTTACTCGGCATATGCATATTAGCATAATTGGATGTATTTTATTTACACAAACACCATATCCGAGGTAACTCACGCGCTAGTGGTTTACCATAGCTGGATATTTACGTTTAATAAATTGGTTCAGGTGAGACATATTATTGATGACTGTGCGATAGGCCAGCGTCATTATCCGTACTTTGCGCACTTGCGTTAAACATTTTCCTCTTCAAAATGGCGCCGAGTCACGTGGACGAGGGTGTCCCAATCCGCAAAAGGAGCCATCCCTTGCCCTAAACTGCACGCTTTTAGCGATCGTACAAAGACCTTCCCGTTTATAATGGCATCACCGGGTGCGCACAGACCACTTTTTGTGAATTTTGTAAGGGAGTTCGATTCAACCATACGAAGATCGATAATCTCAACAACATGTCGCTGCAGATAGTATTTAATTTTGCTGTATGAATGAACGTTCCTCACGCAGTCAGGGAACAGTGGTAACCCTGGACGGAGTCCCCCGGCGCGTTTTAATTAAGAGTAAACAGAAACTGTGACAACATTTACATTTATTCATTTGGCAGACGCTTTTATCCAAAGCGATTTACAAGTGGGGTGCAATACAACACAAGCGAAAAACCCATACAGAGTCAACAATAGGCCTATTAGAAGTACTGCATGACAAAGTCCCAAAGGTTCGCCAGGCCAGGTACCAACTAGCAGGTAAAGGTAGCGAGTAAGCTATTACAGCCAAGCCATTATATATAATATGGTTTAATATGAGACAGGGGGAAGTATTTCAGGTCCTCAGGTGAGAGCGGAAGAGGTGTCTTCAGATGTTTCTTGAAGACAGAGAGGGACTCAGCAGAACGGATGAGGTGTAGAAGTTCATTCCACCACCGGGGGACAACGGCGGAAAAAGACCTGCCTAGTGATTTAACGCCACGACGCGACGGGACCACCAGGCGCCGTTCGGTGGTAGAGCGTAGCAGTCGGGAGCGAAGCGGCAGTCGTAGCGGGTTGTAGCAGTGAGTTCAGGTACTTAGGTGCAGTTTTGTTGGTCACCCTGTATGACAGCATGAAGGCATTGAACATGATGCGGGCAGCTACAGGGAGCCAGTGGAGTGAGACTAAGAGTGACCAACATTTTGCATTCAGAAATTCTTTTCTTCTTTCATTTGCTAGACGCTCTTGCCCAGAGTAATTTAGGAGAACCTTGCGCCTGGATTTCAAGGCTCAAACCGATCTGAATCGCCGCGATATGTATCCGGTATCTAAGCAGGAGTGTCCTATCTCCCCTCCGGTAACAGAGCCAGTGAAAGCAGCGCGATCCGGGACGTGGATGTGCGGCACACGACCCTAAGGCGAGCGAGCTCCTTCCGCGTATGATCCGTCGCTTACGGATTACATCGTGAAGTGATTGCAGTGTGTGCTTGTTCAACTTCACCGCACCTTTTTGTCGTCGTAGAAATTGTGTTCTTACTTTGCAGACAAATGTACTTTATTTTAGCTTTACTTCATTATAAATAAATATATATTATAATTATACTTTATTTTCTATTAGTTTTCAAGCACTTTAAAATCATACATTAGCTCTGTTCGTTCATTAAACAACAGTCAAAGACGTTCACTAAAGGCTCATTAAAAATATATACAATAAGTTAGATTCAGCGTTTGTCAGGCAATGTTTCGCGACGGCAAGCTACAGACAAATGTACGTTCATTCATATCCCGATATTCCCCGTAAACAGCGCAGTACTTAAACTTGTGGGGATTGGTTAAAATAAAACCCACCTCCACAGTCCGGACCAATCGGTTTGTCAGAATTTATTTGGTGGCTCATGATTGGTTAGAGCCACGGACCGGGGTGTGGCAGTAGATGGCAGAGGCGGAAGTGTACGGGAAGGAGCAGAGTCCGTCTTGCGTCTTTATTTGTTTACAACGACATAGTGGAAAAAAATAACTATACGCGCTACCATATCGGAATTCTTATGAGAAATAACGGCGTAACTCGCTTTATTTAATATGTAAGTTCACTTTATTTCTGTCGTGGTAGCGATCGGTTGCAAGACCTGTTCACTTTAGACCAGCTAGCAGGAAGGCTATCAGTTACTACACCTAGCTAGCTGGGTAGCTAACGCCAATGCAAAGCATTCAGTGAAGCTGTGTTAACGAAATTATTTTAGCTGGATGCTTGTTACTGCTGGTTACTGATGAAGTTTTTTTTTCAGTTGCAACATCCGTGCTTTCTTGCAAGTTGCTTGGCTCAGACCGAAACCAACCACTTCACCGCCTCAGCTTCTTCGTTTGAAACACAGATCAGGAAAACTAGATCTGGCCAACGTTACTTGCAGTAACCGTAGCGGTACCTTGGTAGTTAAAAGTGTTGATCATAAATCCGTTTAAGATTAAGCGTGTGCGTGCAAATTCCGCTGCGAAAACAAGGAGATCGAAGCCGTAAGTTTTCAGCTACGTACAGCGTTCTAGCTCCCTAAATGTTGTTGTTGGCATTGCAATGTGGTGGTAGTTGGGAATAGTTAGGTCGTTAGCCGGCTAACAGAACCACCGCGGTCTCATGGCAACTGTTTTTTTTATTATTCTTCAAAACGTCTTATAGTGTAGGGTGAGGCAGAGAAGGAAACCTCCGTTACATCTGTATGAAGAGGGGCAATTCCGCTTCTCATTGTGCGATGGTAGTTTTTACATTTTAAAGGATGTCATTCTACATCGTCCCTTCACGTCCTCTTTAAGGGGACGTTTATTGCTATAAACGTCATGATTAATACGGTAACGGGAAAGAGAGGTACCAGTACATGTATCAGTTGAATACAGAAGAAGTTGCGCACCGGATATCGCAGACAGCAAGGAAAATAACGTGCCAAATACAGCGTCGAGATTACAGTGCCTAGACCGACAAGTACCGTGCAACACGTACGTCTTAAGAACTGTACCGTTCTGGATATAATGCTAACATATGATCCTGATGCTATATTGCGGGCGTGTAAGTAAACTTAATTCATCCACTCACGAAACACTCCGAAACACACTTTCACGTATATAACTGCACACCCGAGGAACAGAAGATCACGCTTGAGTAGGAGAGGTGAACTGTGTCTGGCCAGGGTTGCTAGTTAGGCATTCTAAGATTTTTTTTCACGATTTAGCTTTCCACCAGCACAACGATATGGATATCCTTCGGTTGGGATCTTGTTGCACGCAACAAGTGACTTTACACCAGATAGCTACTTTGCCAAATTAACCACAGTGACCAATTAGCAGCTTCTAACAAGGTTCGTCGTAGTTTGCGTAGTTCGTGGTGGAGCTTTTTAGGTTGGAAAGCGCTCAACCTTGCTAAAGCGCTCAAGTTATTGTAGTGCATTATATACGGCAACGGTGTGTTAACTATGGCAGTCGCTCCGTATACGAATTTCTGCTAAATAACAATAACGCGATAAAATTTCTGGGATGATCGCGATGGGGGAGCTCCGTTGTCTGTCGCTTTCAAAGACTGCCCGATGTTCGACTTTTCAGGTGAGAGAGAGAGGCAGAGAGGAGGAGCTGGACTGAGTTCTTGTCGGTGAGCCGTTCCGGTGAAGAATGCGAGAAGAATGAAGCCGGTAACCAGGAGAGATGCCGGAGTCTGGCATCAAACCAAGAGCCTGCTCCACAAGAACGTGCTGATCAAATGGAGAACCAAGCAGCAGAGCCTGCAGGTACTGTGCCGTTTCCCATACCTGATGCCTAACTCACCTGCGTCAAGGTGGGAGTGACCTTAACTTTGGTGATCTTAGTGGGCACAGCCAAAATGAAGCCGTTATTCTTAAAATACATGCAGAATTGGAAAATAAAATGTTGCTTCCTGAGAAGGTTTTGTCATGTCCTGAACTTACTGGACATAGAAAACTTGTGGTTTTATATCAGAGTCTGTTGAACACGCAGGCAGCTTAATGCAGGAGGAAGATAACCCTGCTGTTGTGGTCAGAGCTTCTGCTGAGGAAGAAATTGTACAGTTGCTCTTAACCAATTAGCTCATTTGCTGATGAACTGTCTTGGCAGAAGATGCAGTGGATCCTCCAGCTCTTCCTTCATGTTTGTATGTCTTTGGTATGAAGTGCATCTTGGGTAGCTTGGGGGGCAGCTGGGATCCTTGTTCAGTTTTTATAGCCAAAAAGTTTCCTCTTTGTAGTCATATTTTTTCATGGTTGACCTGTGTAAAAATTCCTATCTGTCAGGCACCTTTGAGTTCATACACGTTCCAATCAAGAAAGTAAATGATGGTGAAGAAAGTAAATGATGGTCACCATGTACAAACACACCAGGTACCTAAAGGCAGAGCGCATACCAAGAAGTGTGACAGAGTGGGTGTCTTTAAACCTCACAGGACCACCATGATGCTCCACCCACAAGTCAGGAACAAAGACGCCGAATAAACCTTTTCACTCATCCAGCATTAGAGCAGTGGTAACCGTTACACAAATGCCATTAGTTTTCTGTGGGCAGAACCTCCTGCAGATGTGTGAGTGAGCTCTCCTGAAACACCAGGCTGTCTGTAAGCCAGTTTAATTTGCGGGAACATTGTGTGGTACTCCTCAGTACTTGCCTTCGTAAAGTGCCGTTCCTTACATTTCAGAAAACCCTCAGAATGCTTTACTGTATTACAGTGATGAGGGGAAGTGAAGTGGTTATTCTGGTCATCCACCACCTGTGTGTTGCTCTAGAGGCTCTTCCTCTGGTGAGATTCATTTATATAGTGGTTTCCTGTACAGCTGTTGCTGCAGTCAGAGAAGGTTTCGATATTGCACGTGATACACTTCAAAACATATGAGGTATAATCCTGTGTTGAGTATTGTATTCTTTGGTTGTGACTCATTTAGTTTCCAGTATTGTTTGTCAGTATCCATTATCATTTATCCATGTAGTTCCCCGGCTTTGATTCATATTAGCAAATTAACTAGGGCTTTCCTCCATGAACTGGATTGTCACCAGTGGTGTCCAGTCACTGTGCACAAGATTATATCCCAAAGCTGCTGGAGTTGAGGGTGTAATTATGATTTAGCTACAGACAAGTGTAGGTGGTCAAGAGGGTGTGGGCCTGGACATAATTCTTTTTTACGAGTGGCGTGTTTTAATCTGTTTTAATCTGCCAGCAGGCTGCTCCGCGAAACCTCAGGAAACTGGCCTTCCCTAATGCAAAGGCCAGACCTTTGATATCCCCCCGGTTAGCGCATGCTGTCAGCTCTATTTGAACACAGCGAGGTGTCCCTTTGCTACCTGCGTGCTGGCCTGCCGGACCTCAGGCATATGATTGGCCAGTATGGTGTCAGGTGACGTCTGGGAGCCTTTTGTTCTGGACTCTTCCCGCCATATGGCCATGTGTCAAGCAGACACGCCAGACTGCAGTCAAGAGCACCACAACCAGCGTGCTGTTATTTTCCGCAGGCTACGGCATGCTTCTCAGGGAACTGATGAAGGAAGGAAGTGGATTGATTAGGAAGTAAAGAAAAAAGTTTTTATTTTTGGCTGAAGTTATTCTGAGTGCATTTTTTAATGGTTCTCCTCCTCCTTCATCCGCCCCTCCCCAGGGTGGTGGTTGTCTCCTGGGGTGAAGGCGCGTTTCGGAGAGAAACAGAAACTAACCCGTTTTGGCTGCCTTCACACCCCTGAGCCCCAAAACTCTCTGAATGATTCCCGTTGTGTGAGTGCGGGTATGGGGAGTTATTTCAGAGCCTTCGTAACCGTTTCAGTCTTCATGGTCAGCTGCCGCATATAATAGGAGAACATGCACTGGAGTAAATATAGCTAAAATATATAAAATATATATAAAAACACTCTGGCCGTACTAACATGGACAGAGCAACGGAGTTGAAACCCAGCTGAAATATGGCAGGGGAAAGGTGGAACTCCCGCCCAAATGCTCCTCCCCTCAGGGGCGGGGCACGTCACGGTGCCGGCACGGGGAGGGGTGTAAACGGGCCACTGAAAATATGAGTGACACTGACAGGAAACTGCACTGTCACACAGAGGAGGCTGAAATGGTCAGCAAAGTTATGTCATGTCTTTGTTCGTTTGACTGCGCAATTATTTCTCAGATGCGTTGCTTGAAATATTAGTTGTTGACTCGGGGCTCTTAGCTGGATTAAAATGGGTTTTTTTTTTTTGGCATTGAGACAATCATCCACTTCACTTTCCAGTTTGTCTCATAAGGTAACTGAGCCCAGAAAACGAATCACTTCTGTATCTGTAATTTTCCGTAAGTACAAAGGCGTTTTAGGCGACCAGGCGCACCCTATGGTGCCACATTTCGAGATGATAACAACCGCCCCGCCCCACCGACGACATACTGCTTAACAGATTCAGGAGAGGTTTCATGATGAAGTCAAACACCTTGCATAGTCTCTGCAATCGTAAGTCCTAAACATCGTTTAACTTTCTGGGAAGTTCTGTACTTCAGAGGCTACCTGACACACATCGGCCCAGTGCTTTACATTACATTACATTATTATTACGTTATTGTCGTTTAGCAGACGCCCTTATCTAGAGTGACTTGCATAGTGTAAAATATCTACATGTATCCTTTTATACGGCTGGAAATTTACTGAGGCATTTCTGGGTTGATTACCTTGCCCAAGGGTACAACAGCATTGCCCCAGTGCGGAATCGAACCACCAACCCTTTGGTTACGAGCCCTGCTCCTTACCACTGTGCTACACTGCCATCCCAGATGCTTAGAGGCTACCTCACATGCATGAGCACAGTGCTGCACTTCAGAGACCGCCTCACAGAGGAGCCCTTCTTCACATTGCACAGCTGGGCTGGTTCAGACGGGGACATGGGATGCAGGCAGCAGTGAGTGTTTATTGGTGGAGAATGAGTTGACCCTCAGTGCATTTAGCAGATGCTCCTATCTAGACTTAATTACGTAGGTTGCAGTTTTACAATTACGAGGCAATTCTGGGTTAAGCAGTGTCCCAATGGGGAGTCGAACCAGCAACCTTTTGGTTACGAGCCCTGCTCTTCACCGGCAGACCGTGTGTGTTTTATCAACAGGTGAACCCCACATTTTACTGGTCGGAGTTGTGGCTAATATCCGACCGGGTGTGTTTCTCTCGCACCGTACGTCTTCCGCAGGAGCTGATTCTGCCCCTGGTGCTGCTGGGTCTCCTCATCGTCATCAGCACCATGAACCCCCACGTCTACTACAGCGGCTTCCAGACGACCGAGTTGCACCGGGACGGAGAGCTGTCCTTCAAGACCCTGGGCTACACCCCCATCAGCAACGTCACCAACCACATCATGGAGGAGGTGGCCAGCTCCCTGCGTGAGTGTCCCCCAGCCCCCCGCCCCGTCTCACCTGTAACCTGCCGGGGTAAAAGCTGAATCTGGTTGTAGCTGCAGCATCAACACCACGGTATGACAGGCAAGCAGACAAAGGTGTAGCGTGTCCAGTCGAACCGTACATCACACACACTACCGTACACCACACTCACTACCGTACATCACACACACTACCGTACATCACACACACTACCGTACATCACATTCACCAGTTCAGGGAATCCAATACACATTGTGATACTACATGTTAAATAAACGGCAAGTAATGCGAGCAGCAGGTGTTAGGGGGTGGGGAATGAGGTGGAACGGAGGAGCAATCTGAAGAGGTGGATTGTCATGCGTGGCAGACCGCGGGGGGGCGTCGGTCCGTGCACAGTGAGCCGCTCTCTGATTGGTCGGTTTGTCGGTGCAGGGGTGGACCTGGAGATGTTCTCCAGCGAGGAGGACATGGAGAACGCCAGCCTCTACGAGCCATCCACCTTCGTCGGCGTGGTCTTCCTCGACGGGACGTCCTACCGCCTGCGCTTCCCCTACAACGAGCTGCCCCTTCCCAGCGACTACACCGAGTCCCTCGGTAACCCCGACCGCTGAATGTGGGGGGGGGGGGGGGGACACTGCTGTTGTACCCTTGGACAAGGTACTTAACCCACAGTTGCCACAGTAAATATTCAGACATATAAATGGGTTACATGAAAAAACTGTAACCCGTGTGAGTCACTGGATAAGATTGTCTACGAAATGACAATAATGTGACGTAATGTTTGTTGGGGGATTTCATCAGCGTTCGGTTACTGAGCTCCTTTCAGGTATTACGTTTTGGTTAAATCCTCTGTTTACGCGCAGCACTGAAATCAGCTGTTTGAAGTGCTTTTGAGCCGCTTGTACCTGGCTAGCTGGTGCGGTTGCCAAACAGTGGTGAGTGAGTGTGTATTAATGCACTCCCTTAGTGACTCAGCAAAGGCAGAAGCCAGTGGCTCGCATACTCATTTTTTGGCAAAAATATAATCCAAATCTGCCTTTGCGCCTCAGAAGTGCTTACAGCTCTGAAGCAGGACAGAAACGTTATATCATATTACATTATTGGCATTTTGCAGACACTGTTATCCAGAGCCACTTACATCGGTTACAGTTTTTTAATACAATGTTATCCGTTTATACAACTGGATATTTACTGAGGCAATTGTGAGTTAAGTAGCTTGCCCAAGGGTACAACTGCAATTCCCCAGTGGGGAATCGAACCAGCAACTTTTCAGTTATGCTCCTGCTCCTTATTACTATGCCACACTGCCACCACAGCATCCATTCATACCTGGAAGAAAAGTGTTTCAGCGATAGGTGTTTTTGCATCCATCTGCACAGCCAGCTGTTTCAGTAATAAGCATTTTTATGTCTGCACAGCCAGCTGTTTCAGTAATAAGCATTTTTCTGTCTGCGCAGCCAGCTGTTTCAGTAATAAGCTTTTTTCTGTCCGTCTGCGCAGCCAGCTGTTTCAGTAATAAGCGTTTTTCTGTCTGTCTGCACAGCCAGCTGTTTCAGTAATAAGCATTTTTCTGTCTGCGCAGCCAGCTGTTTCAGTAATAAGTGTTTTTCTGTCTGCGCAGCCAGCTGTTTCAGTAATAAGCGTTTTTCTGTCTGTCTGCGCAGCCAGCTGTTTCAGTAATAAGCGTTTTTCTGTCTGTCTGCGCAGCCAGCTGTTTCAGTAATAAGCATTTTTCTGTCTGCGCAGCCAGCTGTTTCAGTAATAAGCGTTTTTCTGTCTGTCTGTGCAGCCAGCTGTTTTGAAGACTCTGTGACCTGCAGGGCGGCTAACTACTGGTATTCCGGCTTCGTCCGGTTGCAGGCCTTCATCGACGCCTCCATTATACAGGTCAGTCAGACGCCCTCCCATCTGCGGCGCACTCGCTGTGACATGGAGCAGGGAGAATCCAAATGCAGAGATGACTCAGGCTGTAAGAGGTCCGGTTCAAAGAAAATAAAGTTACCCTTACTGGAGACGCAGGAGGAGCAAAACAGTGTCCAAACACACTAAACATGGAAACTCAAGACTGGACAAAGAAATTAACGACTTGCAGGGCTTTCAAAAAAAAAAAGAACAGGTGTAAGCAATTACTGATTAACACAGGTGAAAGACATTAACCAAATGAGACGCAGAGAACACAGGAAGTTATGTCGCCATCTGGTGGTCATCCTGGGAACAGCCGCTCAACCCCCTTGGTTGTGCCCCAGGATGTAAAATGTGAAATTGCAAGCCCAGGTAATGTGAGGGCGGTCAGGGGAGTCTCAGGTGGCCGCGCGTCTGATGCGTCCCTGCACTGAAAGGAGCAGGGCAAACACCTCTCCGGGCTGGGTGATCTCACGTTCTAGTTCAAGGCAACAGTGAAGAAGCGCAGGGATGACACGAAGTTCCCAGGAGCACCTCAGTGCATTCCCAGAGGGCTTAAACAGACTGGGCTGACCAGAAGGTTGTATGATCAAATCCCAGGTGTTTTACCTATGAATGATCATACCTCATCTGCTTCAGGAGATAATTCAGCTGCATTATGGGTTAAAAAAAAAAAAGCTATGTAAGACACTTTGGATAAGGCTGTGTCAGTGAGTAAATAACCTAGAAGAGAATACAGCTCAGCTCTTATTACTACTAGTAAAAATAATAATCAAAGTGAGATAATATGTGAAATTATAATGTAAAAAAAGTAATAGAAATGCAATATAATTGTCTGTAGTGTGCGTAGATGCAGATGAATCATGACATGTGACGTCGTGTTTTAGCTTAATCATGAGGTAAATAATGATAGTTAAATCTATCTAAACAAAGACGCCATGCTTAATCCAACTTAATCATGAAATAATAATGTGACGTTAAAACTTAATTATGAAGTTATCATGTTAGATAAATCTGTCATGAAGGTTGTCATTTAACCCTAATCTTGAGGTAATAACGTTAGATAAGTTTGTAATAATGGGTTATAACATTAAATAAATGTGTAATAATGAGGTAATAACATTAGATAAGTGTGTAATAACGGGTAATAATTTTAGATAAGTGTGTAATAACGGGTAATAATTTTAGATAAATGTACCATAATGGCTGTGGTCTTTTCCTAATTATGAGGTAATAATGTTCCCGCTTGCTACCCGCTCACTACCTGCTCGCTAGTCACCTGTTCCCTGCTTCACACTTCCTGGACGCCAGACGCCAATCGTCTAGGACTGTCAGGACTGCGGCGTCTTAGCCGATTGTTTTCTTTTCCCTGTCCTTGTGCTTTTGGTTTTCCCTGTGTTCCTGCCCTGCCCTGCTCTCCGCCCTGTCTCCGCCCACCAGATTACCTGACTGATTGCACCTGCCTGCCTGCGCCCCTGCACCCCGTCTCCTCATCAGCCCTGCCGCATTTAGTCCTGCTCGTATCGTGTCTCGTTGCCAGTTCGTCTCAGTTCGCTGTGTCGCTACTCGCCGTTTGTTTCTTCGTGTTTGCCTGCCGGTTCTGTTTCCTTGCCTGTTTTTTCCCGACTTCGCTCTTCGTTCCTGCCCTGTGGTTTTGGTCACCGTGTCTGCTCAGATTTTGATTCTGCCTGCCCTGACTTCGATTTTTGGATTGCCCATTTGGATCAATAAACCCGTTTGCATCCATCTCCTCTGTCTGCGCTTGAGTCCCTGCCTGAGTTCTGACAAGGACCCAGCCAGGACTCAAACCTGGAGTATTTGCGGATTCCAACACCTTCACAAAGTAAAGACTACAAACGTAAGTAGCCAGCTAAATTATCTATAATGGCTTCTCGCAGCTCTGTCTCTCCCATCCTCAGCTCTCCTCCCTCTCGCTGTCTCCCCTGCTCTGTGTGCAACATGTTTAGTTATTCCTTCTCCGCCATTACTACCAACTTCACCTGTGTTAAATGCGAGCTTAACGCTAGGCTGACGGAGAAGGTAGCAGAATTAGAAGCAAGCATCCGCACCTTATACGAGATTAAAGCTAGTGAAAAGTTTATCAAGTCTTTTTCGGTACCGGATACGTCAGTTAGCCTTTCCCCTAGTTCAACCCCGGCAGAGCCTTCGCAGCAAGGCGAGTGGGTTACGGTTCGGGAAAATAGATGTAAGCGTAAGCCCCCGGTGCACCACCAGCCCTCGGTTCACGTTTCAAATAGGTTCTCCCTCCTCAGTAACGCACCTGCTGAGAAGCCTGTTAAAAGAGTCCTGATTATTGGCGCCAACGACCATAGTGAACTGCATTCCTGGAGCCAGAGCGACCGACATAGAAGCCAATTTGAAAGTGCTGGCTAAAGCTAAGTAAAAAGAAATACTCTAAAATTGTTATTCACGTCCGTGCTAATGATGTCCGCATGAGACAATCGGAAGTAACAAAGTTAACTGTTAAATCGGTGTGCAGGATTGCAAAAAAATGTCGGAGTCAGTCATTTTCTCTGGCCCCATCCCCATGCGGCTCGGTGACAAGATCTATAGCAGATTAACTTCACTTAATCGTTGGTTGTCTGAATGGTGCCCCTCTAACAACGTGGGTTTTACAGATAATTGGCACAGGTTTTGGGGGAGGCCTGGTCTTTTAAAACGAGATGGCATCCACCCCTCGAGGGAGGGTGCAGCGATCATCTCTAGAAACCTAGATCATAGTCTGAATTCCTCTAAACCTTGAGACTTATCAGGGTCAAGGCCAGGCAGCAGACTTTCTGTCCTATACAGATGTCTGCTTTTTCCCTTGAACCACCACTTAAACTCAGTCCCATAGAGATAGTGTCTGTTCCCCGACTCCTGGTCCCAAACTTCTTAAAAACATCTAGTAAGGGCATTTATGCTGATAATTTGATAAAAATTAAATTTGATAAACCTGAAAGTAGTACGTGTGGACAAATGGTCCTTAAGATTGGGTTAATAAATGTTAGGTCTTTACAACCTAAAGCTACGTTAGTAAATGAATTGATTACTGATCACCAATTTGATATCTTATGCCTGACTGAAACTTGGCTTAAACCTAATAACTTTATCGCTCTTAATGAACCAACTCCTCCCAGTTACAGTAATCACCAGGTCCCTCGACCTACTGGCAGAGGTGTTGCTGCTGTACACAGCTCCAAACTCCGCGCCACTTTTAAACCAGGCTATAACTTTCATTCGTTTGAACTGTTAGTACTTAGCTTTGCACATCCTGACAAGACTGCATTTCAGCTATTTACCCTTGTAATAGTTTACAGGCCACCTGGCCCTTACAGTGTTTTCTTATCGGAATTTGCCAACTTTTTATGTTTTTTATGTTTGCTAATTTTTTATGTGCATATGGATAATGAACATGACCCATTCGGAACAGCATTTTTGTCGATCATTGAACCTTCTGGACTCTATCAAGCTGTGGATAAACCCACACATTACTGTAACCATACTCTAGATTTGGTCCTCACATATGGAGCAGATATTAACCAGGTAGAAATCATGCCACACAATCCTGTGTTATCAGACCACTATCTCATCTGTTTTAATTCACCGCTAATGTGCTTCACATACTCGGAGCCCAAATCTTCTTCTTTTACTGCTAATGCCTTTATCGACGAGCTCCCTACATCATACAGCCTGTACAATGAAATCTCCTCTAGTCTATGTTCAAACCCTAGCTCAACTGAAATTAACCTACTCGCAGATAGTATTGACTCTACTTTGTGTAAAACTGGATCCCATTGCTCCTCTTAAAAGGAAGAAAATCACAGACGAAAAGCTAGCACCTTGGTATAACGACCATACATGTACTCTCAAACAAGCTACGCGAAAACTCAAAAGAAAATGACGCTCCACCAAATTACAAGTTTTTTTCCTGGCGTGGAAGGAAAGTCTCCTAACCTATTAGCATGCCCTCATGCCAGATCCACATATTTCTCTACCCTTATTGAGAAAAATAAGGAAAATCCTAGGTACCTGTTTAGCACTATCGCCAGATTAACCAAGAGTCCTGCATCAGTTAACCCTACCATACCAGTAATTTATAGTAGCAATGATTTCATGAACTTCTTTGATAGTAAAATCATAAAGATAAGAGACACAATACACAAGTTTTCATCGACTTCTGCCTCCTGCCTGGCCAGTCCCGTTCCAGATTATGTAGGCATGTCTATTAGGCCCGCCTCACGCTTTGACTCTTTTATACCTATTGAATTTAGCGACTTTTCTTCTTTTATCAATTCATCTAAAAACACCACCAGCCAACTAGACCCCATACCAACCAGCTTCCTAAAACAGCTACTGCCTGCAATTGGCACACCACTATTAAATCTTATCGCCTCCCTCATGTCTGGACACGTACCTCAGCCCTTCAAAGCAGCAGTTATCAAGCCTATTCTGAAGAAGCCCAATCAAGATCCCAGTGACCTGTCAAACTATAGGCCCATCTCGAATCTTCCATTCCTCTCAAAAATCCTGGGAAAAGCAGTATCAAAGCAACTCTGTGCATTTTCACACTTTAACAACATTTTGAAAGTCTTTCAGTCCGGCTTTAGACCTCATCATAGTATGAAAACCGCTCTCCTGAAAGTGCTCAACGATCTTCTACCCTCCTGTGACAATGGCTGTATCTCTCTTCTTGTGTTACCAGACCTAAGTGCTGCCTTTGATACAGTCGATCATCATATCCTCCTCGACCGCCTCGAAAACCTGGTTGGCATAAGTGGACAAGCTCTATCTTGGTTTAGGTCCTGTCTATCAGAACAATATGATCCAAAACTACTATAGGCAGTAGAGCCTTTTCCTGTCGAGCCCCTCTCCTGTGGAACAGCTTACCTGCCGACGTTCGGGGAGCAGACTCCGAATCTCTCCACCTTTAAGTCTAGGCTCAAAACATATCTATACAGTAAATCCTTCAGCTGAGGGACATGGGCTGGTGCTGGCGTGGATCATAGAGTCTCTGGTGGACTAAGTGGTCATTGCTGTCATGACATGGACTCTGTGCCGTGATCTGGTGTTGACTGTCTTAGGGTCGCCCTCATGACTATGCCGGTCCCTTGCCTCCCATCCCCTAGGTATGCTGCCATAATGTTAGCCTGCCAGGGCTTTTCCTTGTTGCACACTGGCACCTTTTTCACTGCCCCTCCTCTCCTGCCTCTGTTCTACATCCCTGCTATTCTTATCATCCTCTAATCATTGTTTTCTATTTGTTTCCTGTCCCTGCTCCGGGCTCCTGCCTGGAGCTGTAGCCCAAGCGTCACATCCTGATCTTCAGTCCTGCTACCTCACTGCCCTGCCTATCGAGCCAACCGCATGCCAAGAGCCGGACATTCGAGGATACATTTAATAGTTACTCTGTTGTTATTTACGACTGTGACGGTGCTGTTTGGCCTTGCTGGGTCCGCCCTGCTCTTTCTCTTGTGTTTCCCGCAGTGGCCTGCAGGTGTGGATGTGGAGTTGGTGCTCAGGTGTGGGCTGTTGGCCTGGAATGAAGGCTAATGAGCAGGAGATAAAAGGAACCTGGGTTTACAGCTGGGGTGGCTCCCCCTTCCCCCTCTTCCTCCCCTGTTGGGTTTCTTTTGCCTTTTTCCATACGTATTCATGGTCTGACTTGCACTACACCTTTTTGGTTTGTCTCACAATTACTGACTTTTTGTAATTACTTTATTTACTTAATAAATTTCTTTAGTTAAATATACTTTGGTGTGGTCTCCCCTTCATTTTGTTCCACCAAGAGCCAGGTGGTCGTAACACTACTGTCTATCAAACTCGGATGTCTTAAAGTATACAACTGTACAACTTTAAGTATTCTCTGTAATTCTATCTGCCCAGTGCCGGCCAGAAGCAGATGGGCCCCCCCTCTGAGCCTGGTTCTGCTCAAGGTTTCTTCCTGATAGGGAGTTTTTCCTTGCCACTGTTACCTTAGGCTTGCTCTCAGGGGGTCTCAGGCCTGGGAACAATGTACAGCTGCTTTGTGACAACTTGTGTTGTAAAAGTGCTATACAAATAAAATTGAATTGAATTGAATGTTAGTTTAATATGTAATAATGGGTAATAACATTGGGTAAATGTGTAATCATGAGGTAATAATGTTAGATAAGCTTGTAATACCACTGTGGTGTTTCCCATGTGGCGAGCAGATGCAGACGAAGCAGGACGTGTGGAACGTGATGTCGGGCCTGCGCGTGGTCATGATGGGGCAGCCTGGCTCGGTGGAGATGCAGACGTTCTCCCACGCCGTCAGCTCCATCTACCTGGTGCTGGCGTTCACACCCTTCGTCTCCTTCCTCATCGCCAACGTGGCGGCCGAGAAGGAGCACCGGCTCAAGGACACTATGGGGATGATGGGACTGTACGACTCCGCCTTCTGGTGAGCCATCTCGTTAGCGTTAGCGTTAGCGTGACGGACAAGAGCGAGGTCATGTGATCTCTGCTGTCCGTCCGTCTGCCTGTCTGTCAGTCTGTGGAGAGCTGGTGAAGTGAGCTGCTGGCAGGACAGGGAAGGAGAGATTAGACTGATGGTCGGTGCTGGCAGAAGGCTTCACCTCCCTGATTGGTGATAGGTGTTATTGGGTTGTACAATGTGCCGCTGGTGCCAACAGTAACGTTCAGTCATCAACTGCTGAAACATGTCAGTTGTGAGCTCTGGGTCAATAACACATGCCACAGCTAACCACCCTGTTTCTGTGTGTATGTGTGTGTGTGTGTGTGTGTGTGTGTGTGTGCGCGTGCGTTTGTCTGTGTGTGGTTGTCTGTGCATGTGTATGTCTGGGTGCATGCCTGCTTGTGTGTGTCTGCGTGCTTTGGTGTGTACATGCAAATGTGCCTATGTGTGTGTGTCTGCCTGTGTGCCTGCCTATGTGTGTGTGTGTGTGTGTGTGTGTGTGTGCGCCTGTGTGTGTGTGCCTGTGTGCCCGTGTGTGTGTGCCTGCCTGTGTGTGTGTGTGTGTGTGCAGGCTGTCCTGGGGGCTCTTGTACGCTGCCTTGGTCACCACCATGTCTATCCTGATGTCCATCATCGCCACCTGCACCGCCCTCTTCCCCAACAGTGACTTTCTGCTCATCTTCCTGCTCATCTTCCTGTATGGGATATCCTCAGTGAGTACCGCATCCCACCCTCAGATCCCACCACATCACATTGACAGCCCTCCGCACTGTAGTGTAGCATAGCGGTAAGGAGCAGGGCTCGTAACCGAGAGGTTGCCAGTTCAATTCCGCACTGGGGTGCTGCTGCTGTACCCTTGGGCCCAGAACTGCCTCCATAAATGTCCAGCTGTATAAATGGATAACACTGTAACCTATGTAAGTTGGCTCTGGATAAGAGCGTCTGATGAATGACTGTAGTGTAATGTAGTGTATGCTCTGCTGGCTGTAAGGCTGTGAGCTGGATACAGGGCCTCGTAGCTCAGACTGTGTCTGGCGTGTCCAGCCAAAGGCTTGGCCTTGCGTTTGGTTCCAAAATACGAGACCGCTGTTCCTGTGGAAGTTTCTGTTTGTGAAAGGATGGGTGTTAAATCGTTGTGGAGGGGGTCTGTGTGGTTTTGACTAGCATGTTCGTTAGTGGAAGCTGTGGTTTGCAGGCAGTAAGCAGGTGGACTGCATGTGTGCATGTTTGTGTGTGTGCATGTATGTGAAGGCTGTGCAGTGGACCGTGTGCGCATCCGCACTGTAAAAAAAATTACGCTGTTCTTAAAAATGTAAGGAAACAAGCTGCACAGCCTTTTTAAGTAAACTCAGCTTGGGGAGAGAAAGGGTCTAAAATGTGAGTTTCTGAGTTCAATGAAATTACAATTTCTCTTACTTTAAGTTGGAGCAGTGTAATTTTTTTCCAGTGTGTGTATGTGCGTGCTTGTATGTGTGCACATATATGTGTATATGTGTGTGTTTGTGTAGTGTGTGCATAACAGACAGTAACATAGCTTTCTCTTCATGTGTGTGTTTGTATATATTGTGTGTGTGTTGTAGACAGTGAAACGTCCTGTGTGTGTGTGTGTGTGTGTATGTGTGTGTATGTGCGTGTATGTGCGTGTGTGTGTTGCAGACAGTAACACCTGTGTGCATGTGTGTGTGTGAGTGTGTATGTGTGTGTACGTGCGTGCGTGTGTGTATGTGCATGTGTGTGCGTGCGTGTGTGCATGTGCATGTGTGTGCGTGCATGCGTGCGTGTGTGCATGTGCATGTGTGTGCGTGCGTGCGTGTGTGCATGTGCATGTGTGTGCGTGCGTGTGTGCATGTGCATGTGTGTGCGTGCGTGCGTGTGTGTATGTGTATGTGCATGTGTGTGCGTGTGTGTGTATGTGCATGTGCGTGCATGCGTGTGTGTGTGTGTGTGTGTGTGTGTGTGTGTGTGTGTGTGTGTGTGTGTGTGTGTGTGTGTGTGTGTGTGTGTATGTGCGTGTGTTTGCGTGCGTGTGTGCGTGTGTGTATGTGCATGTGCGTGCGTGCGTGCGTGCGTGTGTGTATGTGCGTGTGTGTGTGCGTGTGCGTGCGCAGACAGTAACACCTCCTCTCTCTCTCCCTCTGTGCAGATCTTCTTCTCCTTCATGGTGACGCCTCTGTTTAAGAAGCCTAAGTTTGCGAGCACGGTGGGCTCCATGCTGACCGTGGTGCTGGGCTGCCTCTCTCTCTTCACTGTGTTCATCAAAGACTTCCCCCAGCCGCTGGTCTGGGTTCTGTGCCTGCTGTCCCCGAGTGCCTTCTCCATCGGCATCGCCCAGGTAACGCGCTCACTTCACCTGGGTAACACGCTGCTGTCGGCCCGGTAACACTCACATTGCCCAGGTAACGCGCTCACATCACCCGGTTAACACGCTGCCATCGCCCTGGTAACACTCACATTGCCCAGGTAACACGTTCACATCACCCAGTTAACACGCTGCCATTGCCCTGGTAACATGTTCACATCGGCCCGGTAACACACTCACGTCGCCTGAGTAACGTGCTGCCATCAACCAGGTAACGCTCACATCACCTGGGTAACACGCTGCTATCGCCCCGGTAACACTCACATTGCCCAGGTAACATGCTCACATTGCCCGGATGACATACACGCAACACCTATGTAGGATGTTCCCTGGCCAAGGTAAAACACACGCACACACACACACACACACACACACATACACACACACACAAACACACGGCACTACCAGCATATGACCCAATTAAAGCGTATTTCCTGTGTACCCCAAGGATAAACAACACACACAGGCAGTGAACACAGGGCTCCAGTCATGTTAGCCTACAGCTGCTTAGCACACTCCCCTGAGTGACCTGCATAGCTTGAAGGTTTACATGTTCTGCATTCGTTCAGATGGGTATTTACTGAATCAATTCAGATCAAGTATATTACTCAGGGGTGCAAATGTAGTGCTCCATCTGACCATCAAACCTGCAACCTTCTGGTTAGAGGTCGAGGTCTTGGCTGCCGCAGGTGAAGGTGACGCGTGTGTGTGTGCGCGTGTGTGTGTGCGCGTGCGTGTGTGTGTGTGTGCGCCTCTGACAGGTGGTGTACCTGGAGGCCCATGGGGATGGCGCGGTGTTCTCCACCCTGACCAGCGGCCCGCACCCCCTCTACACACCCCTGCTGATGCTGGCCTTGGACAGCGCCCTCTACCTGTTGCTGGCCTTATACCTGGACCAAGTGCTGCCTGGTGAGTCCGTAAGGCTGCCCACTGAGGGGGGAGCGAGGCCAGCATCTTCCCCCGTCTCCCCCCGTAACACCGCGTGGTGTGACAAGGAGCAGGGATCCATGCAGAGATGACTCCGGACAGAAGAGGCTTGTGTTCTGCTCTGCCTCACTTTGAATCGCTTTGAATAAAAGCGTCTCCCAAATGAATGAATTCAAATGTAATGTACATGGTTCAAAGAAAATAACGTTTCCTTTACCGGAGACTCGAGGGAAACAGAACAGGTGGAAGATTTGAAACACGGCAGTTCAAGACTGAGCAGAAAAATGAACAGAGGGCAGGGCTTACATAACGAAGAACAGGCATAAACAATCTGCATAACTAATCAACGCAGGTGAAAGACATTAACGGAATGAGACATAGAGAGCTCAGGAAGTCGTGAGGCCGTCTGGTGGTCATCCTGGGAAGCAGCCGCCATCGTTGACGTGTGTTTTCCCTCCGCACAGGCGAGTTCGGCATGCGCCGGTCCCTCCTCTACTTCCTGAAGCCGTCCTATTGGTCGAAGCGCAGGAAGCGCTACGCGGAGGTCAGCTCGGTGTGCGAGAGCGAGGTGAACGGGGGTCCCGTCTTCGACGAGTGCGTCGAGCCCGTGTCCCCCGAGTTCAGGGGGAAGGAGGCCATCAGGTGAGCCCCGACACCCTGACGCCACGCCCTCTCTCTGGGGTTTACCCCAGGTCACACACTGACACACGGAGAAATGTACAGCACTACCCCCCAGAGCTCTGGAAAACCTGCCCACACTCTGCCCAGCGTCACTTTAACAAGCACGCGTCAGGGTAGACAACTGTGCTCTGAACTGAGATAATGTATACGGAAAGGCGGAGCAAATAAAAAGCAGCGGGTGAATCGTCTGCCCAATCAGCACACAGCGAGTGTTACTCGTCGTGTATAAAACACTTGGCCACGCTCCTGACAGATAGGATATTTCACACGCAAAGAGTTGTGTGAGACTTCCACTGAAAAAGATCCACCGTAAAAGAAGCAGGTATATCAGATACAGAGAGATTTGTGAGGTTTTCACCTTAAAAAGAAGTGGATATTTCAGATGCAGAGGTTCACACGAGGTTTTCACCTAAAAAGAAGCAGATGTTTCAGATGCAGAGGTTCGCATGAGGTTTTCACCTAAAAAGAAGCGGGTATTTCAGACGCAGAGGTTCGCACGTGGTTTTCACCTGGAAAGCACCAGGCATTTCGGACAGAGAGCGCGCGCCCGTTTGACCGGGGGACTTGGCTCAGGTAACAAATGAATTAGAATGAGAATGAAGTGCAGACGGGCTGTCCTGCCAGCCTGCTCTCTCTCCGCTCTGCATTATTCACAGGCTTGGCAGGCCTCCATTCTGCCCAGAGTTTGCGTTCGAGTCGCTCTGTGTTCAATGCTGCCCATTTACTTAAGTAATTTGTCTCAAGGGCCCTCCTCAAGGGTAATGTAGCTGCCAGCGCCCCGCCCGTAAACACATGAGGGCTCGGGATATTGGGAAAGGGAGTGTCTGCGTTTGAAGCTCTGTAGCTCAGGATGATCCTGGCACTCTGAGGATTAAAGGGTATTGATCAGTGCAGCGGAGGAATAAAAAACGTGTGATGTTAAAGAAGCTCACAGAAAAAAAAATAGCTGAAGGTGAATCCCAGGCACTTTTGACAGTATTTGGCAGTTTTATGACATGTAGTTCCTGTGAGAGAGGCTCATCATGTCTCATCTTTGTGTGTGTGTTGGTGTCTGACTGTCTGTCTGTCTGTCTGTGTGCACATGTGTATGTGTGTTTGTTTGTGTGTGTGTGTGCGCATGCGCGCGCGTGTATGTGTGTATGTGTGTGTGTGTGTGTGTGTGTGCTTGTGTGTGTGTGTGTGTGTGTGTGTGTGCGCTTGTGTGTGCTTGTGTGTGCTTGTGTGTGCTTGTGTGTGCTTGTGTGTGCGTGTGTGCGTGTGCGTGTGTATGTGCGTGTGTGTGTGCTTGTGTGTATGTGCGTGTGTGTGTGTGTGTGTGTGTGTGTGCATGTGCGTCTGTGTTCTCCCGGCCAGGATCAACAGCATCCGGAAGGTGTACAATGAGAAGGACAGCACCGTGGAAGCCCTCAGAGGTGTGTGCCAGGTCATGTGACCGAGCGCCACGCCCACGCCCCCACCCCCCACCCTCATGAAAGAGAAAATCACAGTAACATGTAACATGATTACACCATACTGTGGCTGTATTTTCAGATGTGTTACTTTGTACTGCTAAAGTTTACTCTCAGCCAGTGTTATATTTCTTTGGTAAACACTGAACCACACCTGTTCTGTTTGTGATACTGAGAGCATAGCCAGGTGAGCTCACCTGTAGCAGGTGTGCACTCAATGTAACTAGCATCTGGCTGGCGAAGGGGCACACGCTATGGTAGGCCAGGTCGGGGAGGAGGCATGCCCTTCCTGAGGCAGGTGGGTGGGTGTGTTTGACCTTTGACCTGTCTCCCTCCTGTGCGTAGGCTTAACGTTTGACATCTACGAGGGTCAGATCACGGCCCTCCTGGGTCACAGCGGGGCGGGGAAATCCACCCTGATGAACATCCTGTGCGGGATCTGCCCCCCCACGGAAGGTGAGGAGAGCCCCCACGTACACACACACACACACTGCCCAAACACTCACACACTCCAACCTCACACTCACACACTCAATTCACTTTTTCAGCAAGTCATAGGTTCACACTTTTAGATTGCCATGTAATTAGTGAAAAAGTGAAGTCACGTCTAGTTTGTAATGTATTTATTTATTTGCTTATATTACATTATTGGCATTTAGCACATGCTCTTATCTAGAGCGACTTACAACAGTTACAGTTTATTCATTTCACAATGTTATCCATTTATACAGCTAGATACTTTACTGAGCCAATTGTGGGTTAAGTGCCTTCTTCAGGGTTACAGCAGCAATGCCCCAGCGGGGACTCGAACCAGCAACCTTTTGGTTACGAGTCCTGCTCCTTAACCACGATGCTACACGTTTATGTAATAAATCTTGGCCAGGTTTGTTTTTTTTCTTCTTTCCAAACGTTCTCATTGGTGATTGGCCTGTTTGCCTCTGCTCCGATGTCTCATTGGCTGTTTCCTGGGCGTGCCCCACCCCCCGGCAGGCACGGCCACCATCTACGGCTCTCCGGTGTGCGAGATGGCGGAGGGGGTGGAGCTGCGCAGGCTAGTGGGCATCTGCCCGCAGTTCAACATCATGTTCGACGT
>NC_050583.1:3019122-3059122 GCF_013368585.1 Megalops cyprinoides | reverse complement strand
TCCCTCTCTCTCTCTCCCTCTCTCTCTCTCTCTCTATATCTCCCTCTCTCCCACCCTCTCTCTCTCCCTCTCTCTCTCTCTCTCTCCCTTTCTCTCTCTCCCTCCCTCCCTGCATATTCCAGGTCTCTTCTCTGACCTGGACTGCCGGCCTGACCTGGGCATCACTAACTACGGGGTTTCCATGACGACCCTGGAGGACGTCTTCCTGCGGCTGGAGGCAGAGGCGGAGGTGGACCAAGCAGGTGAGGGTCTGTCTGGGGTTTTAACAGTACCGGTCCCCCTATACCCCCCCCCAAAAATTCAGCTCATACTTTGTCATTGGCCTGAAATACATGGCTGAAGCATGTTACATAGCACAAAACAAAAAAGAGAATAACATTACTGTTATTTAGCAGATGCTTTTGTCCAGAGTGGCTTACATAGGTTGTAATTTTATCCATTTATACAACTGGATATTTAGTGGGGAAATTCTGGGTTAAGTACCTTGCCCAAGGCTTCAGCAACAGTGCCCCATCGGGGAATCGAACTGGCAACCTTGTGGTTACGAGCCCTGCTCCTTACCGCTATGCTGCACTGCCGCCCATGCTAGCTGTAAGTCTAAAGCCACGGATTCGTATAGAGGTTAAAAACGGTGTTTTATTCATGGCGAGGTGTTGTGTCTCTCAGACTACAGCGTGTTCAACCAGGAGCAGGCGGAAGGGGACGAGGGCGACGCCTTCTCATTGGACGACAGCGACACCGACGAGCGCCTGCTCGCCTTCTCCGAGGCCCGGCCCGAGGCGGTGACTGGCCACGCCCTGTGGCGGCAGCAGTTCGGCACCGTGGCCCGGCTGCACCTGCTCAACCTGCAGCGGCAGAACCCCGTCATCTACGTGTGAGTTAACCCACGGGGACCGACGGGTGCGCCCTCTGCTGGCCCGGAGGACACTGCATTCCTTTAGCACGGCGCTGTTATCCAGCACAAGAGAGCAGAAGTGCATCCGTTCAGATGCGTCCGTTCAGATGCGTCCGTTCGAGTGCGTCCGTTCGAGTGCGTCCGTTCGAGTGCGTCCGTTCGAGTGCGTGCGTGTGGTTTTGCCTCTAGGGTGGCAGGTTAGCATAACCGTGAGGGGTAGGGCTCGTAACCGAAAGGTTGCTGGTTCAATTACCTGCTGGCGCACTGCTGCTGTACCCTTGGGCAAGGTGATTAACGCAGGATTGCCTCAGTAAATATCCAGCTGTATAAATGGATAAAATTTTTACCTATGTAAATTGTGGATAAGCGCACCTGCTAAATGACATGTAATGTGTTCTGCCTGAGACTGTCTCTCGTGCTTTGGTGGTAAAGCTCACCGGATTGAATTCAGCTTGCAACCAGCAAAACTAAAACAAATTCAAATCCTGGGGTTACTGTGTTGAGAATAACTCTCCTCTCCCTCAACCCCACCCCCTGCAGCCTGGCCCTGTTCGGGACCTTCCTGGCCTGCGTGTTGCTCCTCTCCCTGATCACCGGGAACATCCAGATCCACGCCCCGGACCGCCAGTTCCGCCCCATCTACCTGCTGCGCCGAGACCAGCCGCCCAGGAAGTACGCCACCAGCCTGTTGCTGCTCAACTCCACTGGTGAGTCAGGGCCCCCGCCGCTCCACGCTGCCCCTGGTGGTGGGAGGGGGGATGTTCTGGGTTCTGTGATCTAGTGACTTCAGACTCCATCTCGGCTCCACCTCAGTCCCCACCCTCCGTCACAAGCTATTTGTGTCACCTACCTCTTATTTAATTAATTAGTATCGTGATGTCGTGGTCTAGTGACTGTGATGTGTGGTAGTGTTTGTACTTGGCTTCCCTTATTTTCTAGGCTGTCTGGTTTCAGATTAGCACAAGTTAACTTGTGGTAGGGCTTGAATAGTGTTATGCTCACACTCACTGGTCTGGGAGTGTTAGCCTGGTCTTTAACTTGAATGAATACACTTCTGTTCTCTTGTGCTGGAAGTCACTCTGGAGAAGAGTGTCTGATAAATGAATGTAATGTAATGATGTAGTGTGTGTACTTGGCTTCCCCTAGTTTCTAGGCTGTCTAGACAAAATGCACAAGTTAACTTGTGGAAGGGCTTGAATAATGTTATGCTCAGATTCACTGGTCTGGGAGTGTTGTTAGACTGGTCTGACTCTGTTGCTCGTTTAAACTGAATGGATTCTGTTCTCTTGTGCTGGAAGTCACTCTGGAGAAGAGCGCCTGCTAAATGAATGTAACGTAACATAATGTAATGTAATGGAGTGTAATGAGCTCACTCTACACCACTGGCACTCATGTAAACCCCGTCCCATTGCAGACTCCGATATCTCCGAGTTCGTCCGCAGCGTGGAGGCGCAGGACATCAAAGTGGAGCTGGCGAAGGAGGCGGACTACATGGCGATTGCTCCCCACAGCGCCGCCATCAAAGTGGCCGGGACCAGCAAGGTGAGAACGACACGAGAAACAGAAAAAGAAAGCAGTCATCCAAAGCGCTTCTGACGTGTGTGTTGAACGGCCGCCGAGGTGAACAGGAAAACATTTTCAGTGGCGGCAGTGTACCGGGGTGGAAAAGCGCATTATTACATTATGCTAATGCAGTGGCAGATCTGACAGCCGGCTCTTTGTGTTAGCTCTGTCGTATTTGCACTGTCATAATGATGCAAACTGTACACTGCGCTCGTTTCCTTCCTCCTGTTTCTCATTTCCTGTGTTGGGAGCGGCAGCCGCGCCCCGCGCAGTTTAGAAACGACCTTTCGAAATCAGCACGCACTGCAGATACAGGCGTGCCCTTTCGAGCACAGCACCCCCTTGTGGTGTGGAGGTCCGTGAGCGGCTGTGAGGCGGCGCCGGGGGAGGGGATTTTGAGGGAATGACTCCCCTCTCTCTCTGATTGGCCAGCAGAGTCTGGAGTATCACGTGGCCTTCAACAGCACCACCGTGCACTCTCTGCCCATGGTGGTGAACGTGCTGAGCAACGCCCTGCTCCACAGCCACAACGGGACCGGACACATCAACACCTGGACCAAGCCCTTCGAGTTTGTGAGTGCAGCACCAGCTGTGTGTGGGATCGTGACCCATTGCGGGGGGTGAGGGAATAATTTAGGAGAAAGCGGATTTAAGCACCTGTCACTGAATCATTTATGATTCAAGGAGGGGACGTTCAATCTAAAACCACAGTGCTTTGTCCTTTACTCCTTTCAGCACAGAGATGGTGTGACACACTGTTTCCACCCTTCACCGCTGTTTAAGCATCTGCTCAACTTTCTGGGACTGAGAAATGTAAAGAGAGAAAAACAAACTCTTAATAAAAGTTACTGTAGCAGGCAGGAAGGCTGTGTTGAGATGTGCCAGATTTGCTGGACGATTATGTCACAGGAAGCATCCTGCGATTAAGAATCTGGTTGCCTAACCAGTAGGTTAGCAGTTTAAATCCCATCAGTAAGACACTAACTCTCTCTCTGCGATGCTTTACTTCAATCACGCCACCATGTGTCAAATTTACTTTTACTTGTACATCTATAAGACACTGCGGCTGAAGTCATATTATGAATAAAGAATAAAAAAGAATTATAATTCAGTTGTCCTGAGAAAATGAAGTGGGCATCTCAGTAAGAGTTCCCCCTGTGCAGGGACTTTTCTCTGACTGCGTTTACTCGGTGACTGCCACAGCTCGCATTGTTCCCGAGCACTCACCACACAGCTGTTTATTGGCTGGAGCTGAGCGGCTTGCCCGGGCCTCGAACCCTGATCCGTCTGCTTCACCACCCTCCCCTCTCTCCCCCTGCTCTCCTCAGCAAATGCCGGACTCCATGTCGTACGCGCTGGTGTACATCGAGACGGTGCTGCTGGGTATGCTGGCTGCCGGGACGCCCGCCTACTTCGCCATGGAGCACACCCGCGACCGAGAGGTGAGGGAGACCCTGACCCTAACGATGACCCTAACCCAAACCCTAACCCTGACCCTGTCCCTGACCCTAACCCTGTCCCTAACCCTGAACCTAACCCTAACCCTGTCCCTAACCCTGACCCTAACCCTGACCCTGACCCTGACCCTAACCCTAACCCTATCCTTGACCCTAACCCTGACCCTAACCCTGTCCCTAACCCTGACCCTAACCCTGACCCTAACCCTAACCCTGTCCCTAACCCTGTCCTTAACCCTAATCCTAACCCTGTCCCTAACCCTGTCCCTAACCCTACGCCTAACCCTTTCTTGGGACAGGGAAACGCCCGTGCTGTTTCTGTTCCGTATCTGTCCCTCTCTCGGTCCGTCTCCACTCCTGCTGCCTCTTTCTGTGTCCCCAGCTGTCCTGTAGTTAGTCTGCTTGCCTCACTAGCCATGACTTCTGTGTCTGAGCCTTTCTTGCAAAAACCAGCACCACTCATCCCAAAAAGGAACATGTGTGTGTGCTCAGAGTGTTGCTTGCTCTGCCGTGTGACCCGGACTCGTTTAAACGCGCTGAAGCGTTTGAAAAACCTTCCCGTTTCAGATAAAGTGCCGGTCCACGCTGCGGATCTCGGGCCTGGTACCCTCGGCGTACTGGTGCGGCCAGGCGGCGGTGGACGTGCCGTTTTACTACCTGATCCTGACCTGCATGATCAGCACCCTGTTCGCCTTCCACTCCACCGACCTGCTGTACTCCAGCGCCGTCACCTCCGCGGTCAGTGCCGCTCGCCAGCGCCCCCTGTGGGCAGGGTGGGGGCTTTGTGTGCTCATCTAGAGAATGAGAACATTTGTGAAGTAAATATCCAGCTGTATAAGTGGATAACAATAACATGTAAAATTTTACTTATGGATGTTGCTTTGGATAAGAGCATCTGCTAAATATCGGTGTTTCTCAATCCCTCTTCTGGAGGCCCACTGTCCTGCATATCTTCCATCTATCCTTGCTCAAAACACATCTGATTGAAGTTAGTGTGATTAACATGCTTTCATCAGGTGTGCTCAGCTAATCAGAAGTGCCACTGATGAGTTCGTTCAGGTAGGTAGAGCAGAGGAAGATGGAAAACGTGTGGAGCAGGGGGACCCCAGGAGCAGGATTGAGAATCAGTGTGCTAAATGCCAATAATGCAATGTGATGTAGTGAAGGTGTCTGGGGAGGCGGAGCCTTTAGGTGGTGTAGGTCCGCCCCTTGGTTACATGCCCCTCCTCCCTCCCTCAGATCCTGTGCATGATTGGATCCCCGTAGAGGGAGGCAGTGAGGGGGAGGCTGCGATGGGGAGGCTTCGGGGGGTATCTGTATTCTTCTGGAGGACATCTATGATGGTGTCTGTGAGGGCGGAGCCTTGGTGACATGCCCCTCCTCCCTCCCTCAGATCCTGTGTGTGATTGGCTCCGGCCCTGCCATGATCCTCTTCACCTACGTCATCTCTTTCATGTTCACGCGGGTGCAGAGCAACCGCGACTTCTTCTCCGTGGTGTCCATGATGGTGAGTGTCCGTCCCGGCCGCGACTCCTGCCTCTGAGCCGCGTCTCCGCCCCCCTGGGGGGTGGGGGGGGTGGGGATTCACGGGAGGAGCGGGGTGCTCCTGCTCGCTTCGTTTCGGGGGTCCCCTCATCACTGCTGTCCCCTCCCTCTCTCTATCAATATGAGCAGCAGTGTGGCATAGTGGTAGGAAGCAGGGCTTGTAACTGAAAGGTTGCTGGTTTGATTCCCCGCTTGGGCACTGCTACTGTACCTTTGGGCAAGGTTCTTAACCCAAAGTTGCCTCAGTAGTTCTCCATCTGTATGTATAATCTGTGTAAGTGAGTCTGGATAAGATGCTCTGGTAAATGACAGTAGTCTCATGTAACGTAATGATGCAGTTTGATTCTTGTAGGAATGTGGTGTGTCTGTTGGGGAAGCAGGTCTTCATTAGAGCCTCAGTTCGATCAGGTGACTCGTGAGCGGATGGATTCAGTGTGAGTGAAACGCTGAGGTGCGGTGGCGTGTTGTGTGTGGCGTGCGGTGTGCAGCGTGCGGGGTGCGGCGTGCGGCATGTGACGCCTCTGTGTCCCGACGCAGGCGTGCATGGTGTCGGCCTCCATCGTGCAGCTAGCCTTCATCAACAACAACGTGGTGCTGTCCCGAATCCTGCACAACACCCTCTGCTTCCTCAACCCCCTCTACCCCCTCATGGGCTGCCTCAACTGCATCACCAAGGTGAGTCTGTCCCTCCCTCCCTCTCTGTCTCTGTCCCCCTTTCTCCATCTCTGTCTCTGTCTCTCTCCCTCCCTCTCTGTCTCTGTCCCCCTCTCTCCATCTCTGTCTCTCTCCCTCCATCTCTGCCCCAACTACATCACCAAGGTGAGTCTGTCCCTCCCTCCTTCTCTATCTTTCTCCCTCTCCATCTGTCTCTCTCTTTCCCTCCCTCCCACTCTTTGTCTCTCCCTCTGTCTCTTCCTCCCTCTCTGTCTCCCTCCTAATCTGTCTGTCTCCCTCTCTGTCTCTCCCTCCGTCTCTTTCTCAACTGCATCACCAAGGTGAGTCTGTCCCCCCGTCCCTCTCTGTTTCTCTCTACATCTCCCTCCCTCTCTCTTTAATCGCCTTAATGAGAGATGTACGATGAAGAACACTGCCACGTGGGTCACTTCATAATGCAGTGGACTTGCTATGATACAGATCACAGCATGATACGTTTGCACGTTGTACAGTGTAGTTCATTGTGCAAAAACGTTAACACACGCCCACATACATGAAGTCTCCACTGCCTAGAAAGTTTAACAATCCGAAATTTAGCCAAGGAAGTTAAGTAGAACTGGACTGAATGGCATTTAACTGAGTATTTGTAGACAAGTTTTATTTTTAAGTGGGTGGGTAAAAAAATAATGTTAAAAAAAAAAAGTTCAGCAGCTGGTTCTTGCACAGAGCTATTTTGCTCCGTTTTGAACTGTCCGAGAAGCAGGGCGGTCTCTTCCAGCTCTGCGGGGCTTGTGGCACACAGGCCTCCTCCCAGAATGCAATGCAGCAGAGGCGCAATGCCTGTCTCCTTCAGCAGGCCCAATGCTAAACACTCTCCCCCTCCCAAACCCAGGCCACCTTCCTGTCCTCCATCTACGAAGGAGACAGCTTCCTGTGGAAGGCCCAGCTCATCGCCGTGGTAGCGGTGAGTACTGACTTTGTGACCGGGATTGGCCAGTTTCTGTATGAAGGGGTTTGGGTGTGAGGACAGTGCCTCTGTGCGGTTTCTGGGTTGTGGGTGTGAAGGGTGAAGACGGTGTCTCTGTGTGATTGGTGGGTTTGTGTGTGAGGGCTGTACCTCGGTGTGATTGGTGGGTTTAGGCATAAATGTAGTGCCTCTGTGTGATTGGCGGGTTTGGGTGTGTGATTGTTGGGTTTGGGTGTGAGGGCGGAGCCTTTCTGTGTGATTGGTGGGTTTGGGTGTGTGATTGGTGGAGTTGGGTGTGATTGCTGGGTTTGGGATTGTTGGGTGATTGGTGGGTTTGGGTGTGTGATTGGTGGGTTTGGGTGTTTGATTGGTGGGTTTGGGTGTGTGATTTGTGGAGTTGGGTGTGTGATTTGTGGAGTTGGGTGTGTGATTGGTGGAGTTGGGTGCGTGATTGGTGGGTTTGGGTGTGTGATTGTTGGGTTTGGGTGTGTGATTGGTGGGTTTGGGTGTGTGATTGGTGGGTTTGGGTGTGTGATTGGTGGGTTTGGGTGTGTGATTGTTGGGTTTGGGTGTGTGATTGGTGGGTTTGGGTGTGTGATTGGTGGGTTTGGGTGTGTGATTGGTGGGTTTGGGTGTGTGATTGGTGGAGTTGGGTGCGTGATTGGTGGGTTTGGGTGTGTGATTGTTGGGTTTGGGTGTGTGATTGGTGGGTTTGGGTGTGTGATTGTTGGGTTTGGTTGTGTGATTGGTGGAGCTGTGCATGAAGGCGGAGCCTCGGTTTGATTGGCGTCTCCCTGCAGCCCTACCTGCAGTGCATCCTGCTGCTCTTCCTGCTCCGCTGGCTGGAGATCCGCTGCGGGGGGACCACCATGAAGAACGACCAGCTCTGCAGGTCAGGGGTCAGGGGTCAGGGGTCAGGGGGCTGCCCAGTCCACTCACAGCTCCTGGGAGCGTCCTGTGATCAAGAGACTGGTTACATAACCAGTAGGTTGCCAGTTTAAATCCTGGTCAGGGCACTGAATGTGAATTGTTAGATAGTCAGCTGTTAGTCTACTGGGTTGCATGTGATATGAATTTCCCTTGAATATGCTCGACAAAGAAACTGTTATTATTATTATTTTATGGTAAATGTCTTTAGAGATGACAGATGGCTCGTCCTGAGTTCTATGCTCTCATGCTGCAGGATCCGCTCCAGACAGGCAGGGGGCAGCAGAGTGCAGAGGAACCTGGAGGAGTCGGAGAACGAGGACGAGGATGTGCAGGCGGAGAGGGCCCGGGTCAAGGAGGCGCTCACCTGCCAGTCCTGCCAGGAGGTGAGTGCTGCACCCATGCCCCCATTCACTCATTCACCCAATCATGACATTCACCCATTCCCCCATTCACTCATTCACCCATTCATGACATTCACCCATTCCCCCATTCACTCATTCACCCAATCATGACATTCACCCATTCCCCCATTCACTCATTCACCCATTCATAACATTCACCCATTCATGACATTCACCCATTCCCCCATTCACTCATTCACCCATTCATAACATTCACCCATTCATGACATTCACCCATTCCCCCATTCACTCATTTACCCATTCATGACATTCACCCATTCCCCCATTAACTCATTTACCCATTCATGACATTCACCTATTCATGACATTCACCCATTCACCCATTTACTCATTCATCCATTGGCACACCATCTTTACTGGGCCAGGAAGTTCAATTACAAATATAAATGTACATTTTTCAGCATGATGGAATGAAATTGCTAGTGACAGGTCTCAGTAATCTGACAGCAGCCAGAGCCCTGTCCGGCCTGGACTCCAGTCCTGTGTGTGTAGAGTGGCATTTTCGTGGCCGTGTTGTCTTTGAACGCTTGCTGTGTGTGCCTCTGCAGAAGCCAGTGGTGGTGGTGAGTAACTTGAGAAAGGTGTACTTTGGGCGGAAGGAAGAGTCAGTTTTCAACAAGAAGATGAAGGTGGCCACCAAGAACATCTCCTTCTGCGTCCGCAAAGGTCAGACCCAACGCAGTGCTCACACAGAGCCAACACACACAGACCCCCATACAGCCAACACACACAGACCCCCATCCAACCAATACACACAGACCCCCATCCAACCAACACACACAGACCCCCGTACAACCAACACACACAGACCCCCGTACAACCAACACACACAGACCCCCGTACAGCCAACACACACAGACCCCCGTACAACCAACACACACAGACCCCCATACAGCCAACACACACAGACCCCCATCCAACCAACACACACAGACCCCCGTACAACCAACACACACAGACCCCCATACAGCCAACACACACAGACCCCCGTACAGCCAACACACACAGACCCCCATACAGCCAACACACACAGAACCCCATACAGCCAACACACACAGACCCCTGTCCAACCAACACACACAGACCCCCATCCAACCAACACACACAGACCCCCATACAGCCAACACACACAGACCCCCATCCAACCAACACACACAGACCCCCGTACAACCAACACACACAGACCCCCATACAGCCAACACACACAGACCCCCGTACAGCCAACACACACAGACCCCCGTACAACCAACACACACAGACCCCCATACAGCCAACACACACAGACCCCCATCCAACCAACACACACAGACCCCCGTACAACCAACACACACAGACCCCCATACAGCCAACACACACAGACCCCCATCCAACCAACACACACAGATCCCCATACAGCCAACACACACAGACCCCCATCCAACCAACACACACAGACCCCTGTACAACCAACACACACAGACCCCCGTACAACCAACACACACAGACCCCCATACAACCAACACACACAGACCCCCATACAGCCAACACACACAGACCCCCATACAGCCAACACACACAGACCCCCATCCAACCAACACACACAGACCCCCATACAGCCAACACACACAGACCCCCGTACAACCAACACACACAGACCCCCGTACAACCAACACACACAGACCCCTGTACAACCAACACACACAGACCCCCGTACAACCAACACACACAGACCCCCATACAACCAACACACACAGACCCCCATACAGCCAACACACACAGACCCCCATACAGCCAACACACACAGACCCCCATACAGCCAACACACACAGACCCCCATACAGCCAACACACACAGATCCCCATACAGCCAACACACACAGACCCCTGTCCAACCAACACACACAGACCCCCATCCAACCAACACACACAGACCCCCATACAGCCAACACACACAGACCCCCATACAGCCAACACACACAGACCCCCATACAGCCAACACACACAGACCCCCATACAGCCAACACACACAGACCCCCATACAGGGCCCCAGAGGGCCAACACACACTGACCTGCAGAGCTGTTTTAGTACGTTGGTTTGCCTTGGCTGTAGTTATAGTTGACAGTAGTTGTGTTTGATGAAGACTAACATTGCAATAAAGACACCTTGAAAAGTCATATGACAAAAGTGGTAATATTTATGAATTGTCTTAAACAGTGGGTGGTTAAATTAGTCAAGTGCGATCTAAACTGATGTAAATCTGAATATAAGTTTATGTGTGTGCGCGTGCGTGTGTGCGCGTGCGTACATGTGTGCGTGTGTGTCTGTGTGTGTGTGCACGTGTGTGCATGTGTGTGTTTGTGCGTGTGTGTCTGTGTGTGTGTGCGCGTGCGTGTGTGTGTTTGTGTGTGCACGTGCGTGCGTGTGTGTGTTTGTGTGTGTGTGTCTGTGTGTGTGTGTGTGTTTCTGCAGGTGAGGTGCTGGGTCTGCTTGGTCCTAACGGTGCGGGGAAGAGCACCATTATGCACATGCTGGCTGGAGACTCGGATCCGTCCGCGGGACAGGTGCGACCCCCCCCCCCCCGGTACCCCTCCTCCATATACCCCTCCCCTGTACCTGTACATTTTATTACCTGATTTTAACTTTTATTTTGAGTATGAAATGTAAGAAATGGCAGGAAGAGAGTTTCCTGATGAGGGTCTGCCAGTGCAGTCTGTTGGATCTGTCCCTGTCTGTACACCTGTGTGTAAGCCGACCCCGCCCCATGCTGCTGACCCCACCCCCTGCACCCCGCTGACCCCGCCCCCCATGCCACAGGTGCTGATGGGAGATTACAGCACGGAGTTCCGGCCGGCGGAGAACCTGCTGGAGCACATCGGTTACTGTCCCCAGGTCAGTCCGCTGTGGCCCAAGATCACCCTGCAGGAGCACCTGGAGATCTATGCTGCCATCAAGGGCCTCCGCCCCGATGACATCCCCAACACCATCAGACGGTAACCGCTGTCCCCACGGCAACAGGAGACCACAGCACCACAGACGCTCTGTAACATGTCCAGATATTTGGCTCCAGCATTCTCTCTGTCCTCTGCGCGGAGATTCTAACATCGTAAAATAGCTATGAGTTCTGTTTTTGCACTACGTCACATTACATTGCATGCATGCAGCACAAGAGGATGTAACTGTATCCGTTCAAGCTAAATGAACAGCAGTGTCAGACTTATAGTATGACTAGCCAATGAAAGCCAAGTATACTACAATTTTAGACCGTATCCCTCATGAATCTTCATAACAAACCAGCAAGTCAGAACAGTTGTAAGTTCAACACTGACAGAGGGAGAACTTTCGGTTGTGAAGCACACAGAGCTGACTATCTTCTGTTGTTGTGACTGGAAGGGGAGAGAGAGAGGGAGAGAGAGAGAGAGTGAGAATGTGAGAGGGAGAGAGAGAGAGGGAGAGTGTGAGAGAGTGAGAGAGAGAGTGAGAGTGTGAGAGAGAGAGTGTGTGTGTGAGAGAGAGAGAGCGTGAGAGTGTGAGAGAGAGTGAGAGGGAGAGAGAGAGAGGGAGAGTGTGAGAGAGAGAGAGAGAGAGTGTGTGTGTGAGAGAGAGAGAGTGTGTGTGTGAGAGAGAGAGAGCGTGAGAGTGTGAGAGAGAGTGAGAGGGTGAGAGAGTGAGAGTGAGAGAGAGTGAGAGAGAGAGTGTGTGTGTGAGAGAGAGAGAGTGTGTGTGTGAGAGAGAGAGAGCGTGAGAGTGTGAGAGAGAGAGTGAGAGTGTGAGAGAGAGAGTGAGAGTGTGAGAGAGAGAGAGAGAGAGAGAGAGTGAGAGTGTTGAGGGGAATTCAAAGGATGAGAGATACAGCAGTCAGGCAGCAGTCAGAGTTTAATACAAATTGATCAGTGAGGGAGCAGGTCAAACATGAAAGTTCAAAGAATCTGGTGAGTCAGGGCCACCTCATGCACCCCCGAGAGGCACGCGTATCTTCCAGCAGGGTGTTGGGGTTCGGTGTCACAATCAGGATCCTGGGCCGCTGGCGTTGTGGTTCTGCCTGTGGCTGTGCAGTGCTCACAGCGCCCCCTGCCTGTCCCCACAGGGTGGTGAATGCACTGGAGCTGAAGGAGCACCTGCACAAGAGGGCCAAGGACCTGTCCGCCGGCATCAAGAGGAAGGTGAGCGAGGGACAGGGGCGTTGTGTCGGGGGAACCGGACGGTAGGTTGCGGGTTCAAGTCCCAAGCCGGACACTGCGGTTATCCCTGTGAGCAAGCTGCTAAACATGACTTGCGTCTGTAAATCTCCATGAAGGTTTTACTGGAGCATTGCTGTGCTCTCGTGGTTCAAAGCCTGGGGCTTATTTTGATCAAATGTACCTTTAAAAGGGAGGTTTTCTGGACATAATTAGCTGAAAATTCTTGCTAGTTGGGAAAAAAGTTTCATCTGCACATCAGCAACACACACACATCTTTTCGGGCTGGGACACCTGTTGTTGCCAGTACTGTTGCTTGCGGATCCTGTTGCCATAGAATCGCTGTTCCGTGTTTTTTTTCTTTTTCTCAGCTGTGCTTTGCACTGAGCATGCTGGGAAATCCTCAGATCGTGCTCCTGGACGAGCCGTCGACGGGCATGGATCCCAAATCCAAGCAGCGAATGTGGTGAGCGAGAGCACCGGCATGAGCTTACCCGCTCAACATTAACAGCATCAACAGCTATTAATTATTATAATAAAAAATTCCAAATGCGGTCACATATGGAGCTCAGGACAGGAATCAAAGGCAGAGCTGCCAGTGCGTTCAGATGAGTGAGTAACAATAAGGAACAATAACGATAACTAGGGGGGCAGTGCAACACAGTGGTTAAGGAGCAGGACTCGTAACCGACAGGTTTCCAGTTCGATCCCCGCTGCTGTACCCTTGGGCAAGGTGCTTAACCCAAAATTGCCTCAGTAAATATCCAGCTGTATAAACTGATAACTTTGTAAAGAACTGTAACCTATGTAAGTTGCTCTGGGTGAGAGCGTCTGCTAAATAATGTAATGTAATGTAATGTAAATTCCTAGAATGAGCTCTAAGCATTCAGACACCCTGTCAGGGACAGAACAGGATAATACCAAGCCACTGAAGACTGCGTTCTGTCTGCCAGCTGGTGTGCAGTCAGTCGTAGCTCTAGGCTGTGTTGCTGGAGTTACGTTATAGAGTCTCCTGGACAGTAGTGCAGCATAGTGGTAAGGAGCAGGGCTTCTAACCAAAAGTTTACTGGTTCGATTCCCACCTGGGACACTGCTATACCCTCCAGCAAGGTATTTAATCCAGAATTGCCTCAGTAAATATCCAGGTGTATAAATGGATAACATGTAAAAATTGTGAGTTGCTCTGCATAAGAGTGTCTGCTAAATGCCAATAACGTCGACAGTGTTGACAGTCCTGGCAGCAAGCAGTACCTGTGTTTGTCCACAGGAGGGCAATACGTGCGGCTTTCAAGAACCGGCAGCGGGGGGCCATCCTGACCACCCACTACATGGAGGAGGCGGAGGCCGTGTGCGACCGGGTGGCCATCGTGGTGTCGGGGGAGCTGAGGTGAGAGAAGCAAGGCGTCAGAGCAGCCTGGCCACTAGGGGGCGCGCTCGGGCTGACTGAAGCTGAGTCCCCTAACTCTGAATGGCTACTAATGCGAGCAGGTCTTACCTTCAGTTTTCATTCTCACACATGATCTTATGTTCAGCAGTCCCTGAAACAAAGGAGTAGTACTATGTGAGAATCGGATAAAAATATCACTTGTATCAGTCCTTTATTTAAGCGTCCAGGCGATTCGTCAGGGCAGTTGGGGTGACCACCACACTTAGTGCTGTGCAGGTGTGTGCAGTCACAATGATGGGCCAAGCCTAACTGCCGGAGACTGTTTAAAATTACCCAAGGCACTCTTCCCAGCAGAAGAATCTGATTCCTTCATGCATGTAATTTGGCGGTCATGTGTCATCTGTCACTGTAGATATAGAAACTAGCAACTCGCTAGCAGCTAAGCACCAACACAGCCCACATCAGCACCCACTAACGACACACCAGAGTGGAGCTGGCGAAGCTGACGCCATACTGCCAGCCTACTGTGTCCCTGTTGGCTCAGCCCTGTGGGCTGTGTGGCCTGTGTGTTCAGATTCCAGGGACATCACTGTCACACCTTAAATTGGATCAGATTAGATTCCTCCAGAAAACTCAGCGTATCACAGAAAGCAGACAAGGTTAGAGACCTGTGGATACAGCTGCATATTGGTTCATCACCTGGATGGGCTGATTGCGGGCTTGGGTGACTACACTGATGCATCCATGTGATATGGAGATTTGTGGATCTTCCCATTGCCAGCTCTAGGCTGACACACATTTACTGGCAGTTGGTGTCTATTATAATGAGCTGTGTTAATAAACTGTTATTAACTATTAATTAAGCAATTAATGGACCACTCCAAGTGCCCTGGAGGTGGGCCTGGCTGGGTAGTCTTTCCAAACATAGCTGTTCTCAGTACAGCATGGTGCCCTGGCGGTGGGGGAAGGGAGCCAGAGTGACGGGTGCAGGACTGATCCCGGATCAGCCCCTCACGGCTCTCCTCTCCCGGCAGGTGCATCGGGTCCATCCAGCACTTGAAGGGGAGGTACGGGCGGGGCTATAGCCTGGAGGTGAAGCTGCGGGAGGAGCTGACAGGCCTCCAGCGGGGGGCCCAGCTGCACGAGGAGATCCTGAGAACCTTCCCCCACGCCGTGCGGCAGGACAGGTGGGCAGGGTGGGGGGCCCAAACAGCGGCACGGTTTTCCCTTCCTGCATGTGGATGCTTTTACTGCGTATAATGCACACTGACAGATTTTTTTAAAGAGTAATATGATTTTAGTAATATTAACAGTAACGACAATGCTATTACAAAGTTGCCTCACTGTTCCAAAGAGTGGGCGGGGTTTAATGTTCTGACTTCCTGTTCCAGTGGAGGGCGGGGTTTAAAGCTCTGACTTCCTGTTCCGCTGGGGGCGGAGTTTAAAGCTTTGACTTCCTGTTTGACTGGGGGGCGGGGTTTAAAGCCCTGACTTCCTGTTTGACTGGGGGGCGGGGTTTAAAGCTGACTTCCTGTTCCACTGGGGGCGGGGTTTAAAGCTGACTTCCTGTTCCACTGGGGGCGGGGTTTAAAGCTGACTTCCTGTTCCGTTGCAGCTTTGCCACCCTGATGGTGTACAGGATTCCCATGGAGGATGTAAAGTCTCTGTCCAAAGCTTTCTCCCAGCTGGAGAGCGGTGAGTCCTCCTCTTCCTCTAATTTTCACCATGTCACACATCTCTCTGGCTCTTTCCTGACATTTTTGTCCAATTTTTCTTTTTTCAGCAAAGCAAACCTTCAACTTTGAGGAGTACAACTTCTCCCAGTGTACCCTAGGGCAGGTTTGTGCATGTCTGTTAAACTTGCTGATAAGCTGAAAACAGCTACAAAAATTGGTAATCAGAGCTGCACCCTACTTAACCTCAACCACTGCTCTGCCTGTGCTCCCCGCCCCGCCCCGCCCCGCCCCACTCCGCAGGTGTTCATGGAGTTTGCGAAGGAGCAGGAGAACGAGGAGGAGGTGGGGTCTCTCAGCACCACCTTCCAGTGGCAGAGACTGAGGCAGGAGGGGCCAGTTCCAGCCAGCCAATCCGACAGCATCGTGCACCAGCTGTGACCCCTCCCCCTCCGCCGCACCCCACCCCGCCACGCTCCGCCCGCCTCCGCCCACGACCCTGCCCCGACCCCCTCGCACCCGCGCCAGGGCTCCGAATCTCAGGCCAGATGGGAAGTGAGCGCCCCCTGCTGGTGTTTCCTCTGAGCTGCACCGATGGACAGCCCCTCCCTCTCCACAGAGACCTGCCTGCTGCACCTGCTCCCATTTATCAACTACCAGCCCCTACACACACACACACACACGTGCACACACTCACACACTCACACACACACTCACACGCACACACACACACACACACACACACACACTCACACACACACGCACTCACACACACACGCACACACACACGCACACACACACGCACACACACACGCACACACATACACACACACGCATACACACACGCATACACACACACATATACACACACACACACACGCACACATACACACTCACACTCACACACACACACGCATACACATACACACACACACACACACACGCACGCGCACACACACACTCACACATGCACACACACACACACACACGCACGCACATGTACACACACACACTCACACACACACACGCACTCACACATACACACACATGCACACACACATACACACACACACACACACGTGCACACGCCTCCCTCCAGCAGGGTTTTTTCCACAGACTCCGTCCGTTATTAGACTGTTTCTTCTTCTTCTTCGTTTCCTCCCCTCCTGCAGCAGGAACCCAGCTGTCAGCCTTAGGGCCCCAGGGGCCCGCAAACCGTGCGACGCCAAGGGCCCCGACACCGGTGGAGCCAAAGTGTCACACCAAACCAGGGGCAGCTGAGCCCAGAACTGGGGGGGGGGGTGTGTGCTTTCACCTGAAGATCTCTGTTCTGGTGTTGAAATGATTCTGTTTGTGTTGCGGAGGGTTTTCCAGGAGAGGGATTGGCTTTGGATTTTCTTTTAAAACCTCGCTTAACTCCTCGTGCGCCAGCGAGCATCACAGCCTGAGAAGCTAGCGGTAGCCCACGGCTCCACTCCACGGACGGGGTCTGCTTTCGATGATTTTAATTTTTTTTTGACCGCATGTCCTCCTCGCTCCTTTACGGGGGGAGGCTTTGGAACAGCACAGTGTGGACGGCGGCGCCACTGATCTGTGAACAGGACGCCGACACTACGCTTCAGCAAATGTAGCACTCCAGCGTCGGTGCGAGCGTCCTGGGTACAGCCGCTGGAGGAGAGCTGTGGCCAGTCCTGAAACGGCGTGAGAGGAATGTGGTGTGGTACAGAGAAGAGCGTGTCCGCCAGTGTGCTCAGCAAGGGTTTTCCTTTTTAGCAGGGTGTCTTTTTAAAAGGGAAGTGTGCGCAGGCGTTGGAACGTGCACTGGTCGTCCTCGTTGCGTTATTTGATTTAGATTTTCTTGCGACGTGCTGCCGGTGTTTCTCACGTCTCCTGTAGCTGCTGCCGCCCGGCGCTCTCCATGCGGGGGAGCTGTGCTCACACACACACACCCTGCTGCACCCGCTGCTGATGTGTGTGTGTGTGTGTGTGTGTGTGTGTGTGTGTGTGTGTGCGCGCGCGTGCATCGCCTCTCTGAGCGCCAGTCCCGAGCAGTTCCAGTGCTGCAGAACCTGTGCAATATTAGAAGAGAGAATGCTTGATGGTGGTAATCGCGCCGGGTAGACGAGAGGCAGGGTTCGAGTCGCATGCATGTGGGGTGCACCACTCTGTACGTCTGACTCGCATCTGGCCAGTGACAGGAAGCCATTTTTGGGGTACAAGGGGTACAGGAGAGGCCTCAGCTGGGAGGCCTGCACAGCGCTTTTGGGGAAATGGGCCTCCTTCGTTATTAGTCAAGAGCTCGGCATCTGCCCTGACCCGCGGTGTGCATCTCACCCACCCTCGCACCCGTGCACGGGGGCGGTTTGGGGCAGGCGTTTCAGCAGAAGGGTACAGGAGCAGCGCTGCGGCCGGGATTTGAACCTACGAGCTTCCGGGTACGAGTCGAGTCCCTCGGCCACCACAGCGGTCTCTTCAGTAACAGAGGATAACAATCAGTAACAATGGGGAAAAATTTACATATATAAATACGCATTCTCTGTAAAGCACACTATGTCTCTTTATTACATTTTCTTCGTTGAGAGTTAATTATGTTGATTAAATTTTGCTTGATTGATTGTTTACTGAACCTGAATGAAGAGTCTTGGAGTGTAGTGCTTTGTACAGTCTGAGAGGAGGGAGTGCAACCCTCCATACTTTATGGTTTTAAAACGCCTTTTTCTCCCGCGGTACATTGGTAGCGCTACTTTTAAAGCCAGCCGTCAATGCGCTGTAGGTTGACGGAGCAGCGTGTGCGACATTGCACTCGCTGTGAGATAGACCCGCCCACAGCGCGTCTAGCGGAGTTACTGCAGCGGTTTTTGCCTCGGCCGCGGGGGACGTGGGGGACGTGGGGGGGGGGTCTCTGCCTTGCCTCCCCGGCCTTCATTGTGGAGGCGTTGCACGGAGCGAGGCGGAGCAGGTTGCTTTCGGTTTTTGCGTAGCTTCGCCTGGCCGGGACGGGACCGTTTGGCGGCACACGGTTGAGTGTGTTTTCTCGTGTACGTTTCTTGGCGGTTCCCCTGCTTTAATAACTGTTGCAGTGGCTTGTTTTATTTTATTCGTTTTGCTTTTTAACGTAAAGGCGCCGATCGCCTGTGAGTTGTGAGTCAGAGCCTGTGGGAACGGCAATGTAGCATTTGATTAAGGGGTATTTTTTAATGGTTTTAATTGAGCTCTGTGATTTTCTACAAGTCATGCCTGGTACTCTGGGTGTTTAAGTTTTGTGCTCCTGAATCAGCCAGTGCTCCTGGAAGGCAGTGAATTCTGGGAAAATCAAGCTAAAGAGGAAAAAGTGGAAAAATACCCAGGCGAATGTGTCTTTTTTCCAGAAAACCCTCATATATTTGGGTTGAACTCTACAATGAATTGTAAATGTGAGAGATTTGAGAGATCTGGTGTTGTGCATTAACTGTATGTAAAGGAGGTGTGTGCTGAAGTTAAGTGGTGCTGATATAGTTATCAGATCCAAAAATCTCTTAATTGTTTTGTCTCCAGATTTTAATCTTCATGTATTTTGGTCTGGGGAAATTTTTTAAAATGTATTTATTATTATTGTTGTTGTTTTTGCTTGATCCATATGTAACACACATTTAGATTTTTTTAAAACATTTAATGAAAATAATGATGAACACATATGAACATATAGATGAAATAAAAGAGAAATATTCCACTTGAATAACGGCATCTGGGAAAGGGAGTGGGGGGGGGGGGGGTTGTGATGCATATAAAGTTGTCTAAATCTGATGCTGATCTGTTGACTAAGGATGTTGTTTGCCCTTAATATTGATGTGAATTAAGTGATTGAATCAATTTTTAATGGCATTCATTCATTTTAACCCTTGACAGCCCATGACTTAGTTACTTCGTTCAGTGATGACAGCACCGTCCAACACTGCTCTGCAGGTGTGTGTGGCAGAACGGGTGTGTTTGTACTCTTACCCCTCACAGTGGAGAAAACGATGTTCTGCAAAGTGTCTGACCGAAAAACACCTAATGTCTGTAGAGTGAACGGTTCTGGTGGAAGTCCATTTTGGCACATGTCAGAGAGAGGCTGGGGCCTGAAAGTGTAGGGACATTTATTAAAAGACCGTCAACACTTCCTGTTGTAATAATGGATATTTGTGGTGCATTCCTACAGCACTGGGAGTGGCCTTGGCGGGTTTAGCCTGGACTCGGAGAACTGAGATTTTGTTTCTTTGTTTGGGATTTTTGCACGCGTGCAGGTAGTCTCGTACACAGGTAAGGTAAATAAACCAAGTCTGTCCTGCGCTTGTTTTAAAAAGGCGGGCTGGGCTTGTGCGTGGAGGTGGAGAACTCTATATCTACTCTAAATGTTTCTCATTTTTCCTAAGTGCAATATATACTATGATCGTGTGTGTGTGCATGCGCGTGCGTGTGAGTGTGTGTGTGTGAGTGTGTGTGTGTGTGTGTGTGTGTGTGTGTGTGTGTGTGTGAGAGTGTGTGAGCGCGCACGCGCGTGTGAGTGTGTGCGTGTGTTTGCATGTGTGAGTGTGTGTGTGAGTGTGCGTGTGTGAGAGTGTGTGTGTGTGTGTGTGTGTGAGAGTGTGTGTGTGTGTGTGTGTGTGAGAGTGTGTGTTTGTGTGTGTGTTTGTGCGTGCGTGTGTGTGTGTGTGTGAGTGTGTGAGAGTGTGTGAGTGTGTGTGTGTGTGTGTGAGAGTGTGTGAGCGCGCACGCACGTGTGAGTGTGTGCGTGTGTTTGCATGTGTGAGTGTGTGTGTGTGTGTGTGTGTGTGTGAGAGTGTGTGTGTGTGTGAGAGTGTGTGTTTGTGTGTGCGTGTGTGTGTGTGTGTGTGTGTGTGTGACAGTGTGTGAGCGCGCACGCGCGTGTGTGTGTGTGTGTGTGTTTGCGCAGCACTCTGTAACCACTGTGTCATGGCTTGTTGTACTGAAAGTGTGTCGTGTATAGTTTGAAACTCTGGTCTCATCACTAGTAATGCATTCACATGTATGTAATCTCGCCAAACTGCTTTGTGCTTGCATATCTGAGACACTGAAGTCCAAGTTGAATCGACCTGCTGTCTGTCAGCCATTGCTGTTCAGTTTGAGGACACAGTGACCTGGCAGGAAAACACTAATACCCCTCCTCCATGTTCTCAGTGATCATGCCGTTTGATTGGGTGAATAACTCCATTTTATGCATGGTGTACAGGTTTTTCTCTACATTTATTACATTTATTTATTTAGCAGACGCTTTTATCCAAAGCGACTTACAAAAGTGCAGGTGTGGGTTCTCGAGGCAAAAGGAAAGTGTATTTTAGATCCGTTCCCTAGTAGTGGCACATCATTTACATCAGTGATCAAATGCATATCAGTTTAACATGCACAGTGTTTTCAACAAATTGGACTGTTACTCAGAAAAGTGCCCTAATCGTGGCGACATTTTTTAATTTAATTTTTTTTTTTTTTTACTGGGACATGTTTGTTTTTTGTGTGTTTTTATTTGCTGTATAATATAACCTGTAATACAAATGGTGCACTGATTACTCCTGGCTGTTTCGATAAGATGTGTGCTTTAAAAAGGTGTTCCTGTTCTCACGGCTTCTTGGGTGACCTCTGACCTTTTGAAATACGCTTGTGTTCTGTTCACTCCAGAGTTTTCTGACGAAGCACCTCCGAGCAGGATTTCCTCCGACACCTTTAATAAATACTACTGGAATTGCTGAATGTCCTTTGATGGTTCTTTCTCTCCGTCTTTAAAGTGCACGTGAAGCGCACAGCAGTTGTTCCAAGGAGAAGGTGTGTTATTGCAGAACATGCATGGAGTAGCCAGTTATGGTTATTTGGATTATCTGTCACAAACATTGTTGCATTAATGGTGTTTGGATGAAGAAATACAATAACCAGCAAGTGCTTCTGGTTATATCTGAAAATCTCTTCATTACATTATTGTCATTTGGCAGACACTCTCCTCCAGAGCATCTTACAGTGTTATCCATTTATACAGCTGGATATTTACTGAGGCAACTTTGCGTTAAGTACCTTGCCCAAGGGTACAGCAGCAGTGCCCTGGCTGGGAATCAAACCAGCAACCTTTTGGTTACGAGCCCTGCTCCTTACCAGTACACCATACTGCATTTCCTGTTTGTTTTCAGCCTATAAGTAAAGCCTGAATGCATGTGGCAGCCTTTGCTGTCATCTGTAATGCCAAATTGAACAATGCCAGTCAGGTTAGTGTCAGTGTTTGTTTCTCAGGATTATAAGGAATGCTGGACTAGATCCATAAAACTGAGCACTGCACTGCAGAATGCAAATTGACAGAGCTGTCTCGTACACATTCATGGTTTAGCTACTGAATCGTTCATGATTCACTGTCTCAAAGTGGGTAACATCTAAACTTGTAAACTATGTAAGTCACTCTGGATAAGAGCTTCTGCTAAATGACAGTAGTGTTACATTATTGACATTTAGCAGACACCCTTATCTCGAGCAACTTACCATGGTTACAGTCTTTTTAACAACGTTATCCATTTATACAGCTGGATATTTACTGAGGCAATTCTGGGTTAAGTACCTTGCCCAAGGGTACAGCAGCAGTTCCCTAAGAGGGAATCGAACCAACAACCTTTCAGTTACGAGTCCTGCTCCTTAACCACTGTGTTATACTGCCACAATACAGCTGAAGGCCTTACCCACTGCTGCATATACAGCACCCACCTGAACTATTCTGTGCCAGAAAGCTCAGTGCACTCCAGCTTTAGCTCAGCAGAAACCAAAGCAAGTCTGTGTCTGTATTATGTTGCCTAACATTAACATTTTGTAATAGCCCAGAATGGTTGGAACTTTTCAAAACCAGAGATGTGTTTGGAGCATGCTGTTGTCCAGAGCGACTTCCTAAAGTTCATTTTGTGTGTGCCGCGCATGCGTGTGTCTGTGTGTGTGTGTGTGAGTGTGAGAGAGAGAGAGAGAAAGGGAGAGAGACGGATCACACATGTGTTTGCTGTGTGTGTGTGGACTGCTGGTTTTAATGACCTGAGGAGAACCAGTCACAGCGGTATTCCTTGCTAGCCTACCCCAATGTCCCGCATGGTTTTGATCCTCCCATAGATTTCATGAACAGCAGTAACCGGAAAACAACTGCTTAGCTTCAGAAATTCCTTTCACATAAGACTGCATCGATCCAAGTGCATGATACCGTTAATTACAATTACATGCAATTACGCTCATTTATGTGATGATGACACCGCAGATGTCGAACTCGGATAAGAGCAGGCGATTGCCGCAGACGCGTCTTGCTGATCTTAACATCTGCTGCTGTCAGCGGTTGCGCCGTTGAATTTCCCACATCATTGAAGTGAACCAAGGCAGTTCATTTTGACTCTTGCATTTCCCTGGTGGCGAATTGCGGGAGTTCTGTGCCCGCACGGACACCGTACTTCCGGTTAGGGGTGCGGCTTTGTTGAGTAGTTTTCTGAGCATGCCGATTTGAAACAATTCAGTTCTTTTGCGCTATGTTCGGATTATGGACGTGAAACGGTGTCCTTCCGAGAGATCGTAGCGTTTACGAGATTGCTGACAGGTCGGCGGGGATGCGGCGTCGCGATGGGAAACATTTTTGGCAGAAAGAGACGCACTCGGGTGACAGAGCAGGACAGAGCGATTTTGGTGAGCTGGTTAACACTGATATACACAAGCTCCACATGGGATCGGTTTGCCAGTCAATGCATTAGCTATACAGCTAGACTACCAATACTTTTTGTTTTTGCAGTGACGTGATCCACCGCCCCCCTTTGACAAGTATCAAAACCTACCTGGTCAGTAAATACAGCCTACGATCGGCGACGTGTCTAAGATCTAAGAGGGTAATACCGCCAGAATAATCAAGATTCATGCATTACGATCATTAGCCACCTAGCAATGCAGGTGCCAAGATGAGTGTAGCTACTTTTCATTGACGTCGATGATCAAAATAAGATTCGAGGCCGGGGCAAGTGTCCTAGCTAGCTAGAAAACATAGTGCCGTCGCTGGCTGTCTTGGCGTGAGGTAGCTGTCTGCCTTGTCAACAATCTAGCAAGTCTTGCTAGCTCCAAGTGTTGATGACATGTTTGGATTTTTGCTGCCTAACGTTTAGTAAAACCGGGTCGTGTTTTGAATGATTTCCTTTATGCCAGTTAATGAGTTTAAACGAGTTAAGCACTTAGATCATGGTCAGAACAACACTAACATTACATATGTGATTTTTTTAGCTAGTTAGGTACTTTCCCAGGGTAGCCGTTTGGCTAGTTGGATAACCAGATTATTTATGTCAGTGAAACCGGATCAGCGCATGACTGTTTTGCAATAATTCAGCCGTGTGCTCCATGTGCGAGTATTTTTGTCCGTGTTTTGAACGAGGGCGCAGAGTGTATCGAAGCTGCCCATCTCACCAGCGCAATTCTGAGTCTTTTTCGTAAGCAGGACCGCACGGCCGGAGGCGGAGGTTGCGTTTTTGTGGGGGTTTTAAACAGTCTTAAACAGTCTTTTCTTTTGTCCGATTCCCAGCAACTGAAACAGCAGAGGGATAAGCTGAAACAGTACCAGAAGAAGATCACCGTTCAGCTGGAGAAGGAGCGGCTTCTGGCCAAACAGCTGCTCAAGGATGGGAAGAAGGAGTAAGGACCCGGCGTTTTCTGCTGTTAGCGGCAGTGCAGCAGAGTGGCAAGGAGTGGAGATACATTTACATACATTACTGCCCTTTAGCAGGCACTCTTATCCAGAGCGGCTTCCATCGGTTACACTGTTTACATGTTAATAAATTTTACGGCTGGATATTTACAATTTGGGCACTTCTGGGTTAAGTAGGCAGTGGCAGTGTAGCATAGTGCTTAAGGAGCAGGACTCGTAACCGAAAGGTTGCCGGTTCAATCCCCGCTGGGACACTGCTGCTGTACCCTTGGGCAAGGTACTTAACCCACAGTTGCCTCAGTAAGTATCCAGCTGTATAAATGGATAACATTGTAAAACAACTGTCACGCTTTGGATAAAAGCATCTGCCAAATGAATAAATGTAAATGTAAGTACCTTTCCCTACAGTACTGGAGCGGTAGAACTGAGCCAGCGCCCACAGTGGTGGTATTCCTGTGTAAAGGGGGTGAGGTGGATGGGATGAGGCCTGGGAGCAGTGCTAACCTGTGTGTCGCTTGCAGGAAGGCCCTGCTGCTGCTCAAGAAGAAGCGCTACCAGGATCAGCTCCTGGACAAAACCGAGAACCAGATAGGCAACCTGGAGCGCATGGTGAGAGAGCAGGAATGCACACGCACGCACACGCATGCACACATGTACACAAACGCAGGCACACGCATGCACACACGCACGCACGCACACGCATGCACACACGTACACAAACACACAAACACACAGGCACACACACGCACACACACACACCAACATGCACACACACACACGCACACACACGCACAAACATGCACGCACGCACACGCATGCACACACACACACACACAAACACGCACACACACACACCAACATGCACACATACGCACAAACATACGCACACACACACATACGCACACGCACACATACGCACACGCACACAAACGCACACATTTAGTTAAAATCCTGACATGCTGCGCAGTGTGCTTGAAACATCAGCTTGATAAAGATGCGCAGGATGCCAAACGCCCTCCTCACTGCTGTCAGTGCTAATGCTGTAATAATGTAGTGCTAACGTCAGTGGCAGGACCGGGACCACAGAATGCTTCGGGACAGAGCAGCCTCCACACGCCCAGTGGTCAGAAAGCTACCTGTCACGGAGTGTGTCTCTGAATCCACTTCGGTGTGGCTGTTTTTTTGTGCTTCTTTCTTTAGGTTCAGGACATCGAGTTTGCCCAGATTGAGATGAAGGTGATCGAGGGACTGAAGGTTGGAAATGACTGCCTGAAGAAGATGCACGAGGTACCCCTGACACCAGGATCCCCGCCTTCTCATTGGATCAGTGCCCTCTGCACCTGCCTGTTGCATCATGGGAGATAACTGTAACACTGCTGGTCTCCACAGACGTAGTGCAAAATAAGCAGGTTAAATTGGCAGACCAGGGGTCTAAACAGTGATGAGTCAAGTCAAATTTCAAATGCCAAGGAGCAGTCAATACTTGATCACAAAGTTGAGTTTGCTGCCTCCAACATGATTTACTTGAAACATAATTCATCCCATTTTGTCTATGGAAGTATAGGTATAGAAATAGTTCATTGACAGACACTGAAAATAAATACTGTAGCATTGCAGATGTGCTAAAGAAGGAGAGTACAGGAGCGTGTAGTTAGCTTATGTGGGAAGCGTTTGTTATTCTGTTTTGTCAGATGGTAGACCTTGTTGACAGAGGTCAGAGGTAACTTCTGCTTTGTTCGAGCATTTCTTGGTTCCAGTTTGTCTGGGACAGCTTTAAAGTACACGGATTCAGTGTTTCAGTAAACGAAAGCTCTCTGGACCGTTGGCTTCGGATGTAAGGGGAACGGGCCGAAAGGCACACCTGTGCTCGGTTTCGGTCGAAGCTGCAGCTGACCACGCCCCTCTGTGGTTATGCTTCCAGGTGATGTCCATTGAGGAGGTGGAGAGGATCCTGGATGAGACTCAGGAGGCCGTCGAGTACCAGAGGGTGAGTTTTGCCTCCTTTCCAGCATGAGCGCCCAGTTTAAATTCCCCTCTGAACCTCACCCCTCTGAACCACACCCCTCTGACCATGTCCCCCTGACCACACCCCTCTGACCACGCCCCTTTGACCACGCCCCGTTGACCACACCCCTTTGACCATGCTCCTCCCCTGCAGCAAATTGACGACATGCTGGCGGGGTCGCTGACACAGGAGGACGAGGACGCCGTGCTGGCGGAGCTGGAGGCCCTCACTCAGGTGTGCTCACCTGCCGGGCCCCGCACAGACACACAGACACGGGCACAGCAGAACGGAGACCGAGGCAGTTCAGGCTGTGTAACTACAGCTCTGCTCCTTTAGCAGCACTCGCTAACGGATTGTAGCATGATTGTAGGACTGTAGGATTGTAGGTGATGGGGTAGAATGACAACTTAACAACTTAACACTTGCTTCAGTTGGCTACTCTAGGTTGGGAGCAAAGAGTAAACAGACCGAGTGTCGCCCTCTAGTGGAAGTAGATTGCACAACAATGGTCAGCTCTGACAGCACAAAAAAACAAGTTATTTAAATAGTTAGTCCAGCCCGCCATTTATGTATGGTCCAGAGAAAATCTCTAATTGCGCTGACTCGGTTCTCACACTACCCCAGAGTCTGTTACTCCACTCCACATGCAACACGTGGTAATAGACTTTAGGTGTTTTGCAGAACTGCTGGTGATGTGCAGGAATGAAAAGAAATAACAGGTTGAGAGCAAAGAGCAGTAGCGAGCACGCTGAGTGTCGCCCCCTGGTGGAAGTGAATTGCACCAGGATGGCCAGCCCCAAAGGGTCTGTGTGGTGAGGCTGGACATGGAAAGTCAGTTTATGTGTGTAAGAATACAAGAAACAAATTATTTTAACAGGCAGCTCAGCCTATCATTTACATGTGATATAGAGTTAATGTCTTAATCTGTTGGCAGTCTCTTATTCTGCTCCGTATGCAGTTATAGCTCTGTGCATCTGTAGCGGTTTTGTGATTTTCTCAGTTTGTGTCAGAATGAAAACTCTTTCTGGTTCTTTTTTCTGGTTTTCTGGTATTAAATAGCCATGGGCAGTCCTTTCTTAATCATTTTTAAATTGGCACGTGTTTTAGTGAGGCCACTGTGATTGGATTCCTGAAGTCTTGTTTCGTAAGTCATCTGTTAAAGAGGTAGAGCTAGTCCGACTTCTGTCATAGCTTCTGTATATCTGTTTTAAACGATGTGTTGTCTCCCCCAACACCCCCCCCCCCCATACCCCCCAAGCAGGGCGAGGACGTGGAGCTCCCAGAGGTGCCCTCCGAACCCCTGCCGGAGGTGCCCGAGGAGCCGGATAAAGAACCAGGTACTGCTGCTGCCCCCTGCTGGATATGCCTCACAGCCGCCCCCACACCCACTCCCTCAGGCCAGCTTGCATGCGCCTGCCGGCATTCCTCTCCCCTGATGCAGAGGTTACAGACTGAGAAGGCAAAAGGTTGGGTCAGCGGGCAGGCGGACAGGGCCGAGACCCTCTTCCTGTTTGAGACGGGCATCAGGGGTTCCTTCCTGAGCACGATCCCTGACTCCATCACCTGATTATGCTTTTTTTTTCGCTCTTTAGAAACTGTTGGTGCAGAAAAGCCATGGAAATCCAGCTGGAGTTTATGCTGGATTATGATTTTTTGGCATTTTAAAGCCGCATGCGAAAGCTCCCACACTCATTGTTCCCAGTTAGAATTATCTCAGAGTCCTGGTCATATTTTCAGTCTCGGTAAGCAGGATTTGATGTGTGTGTCCTCTGGAGTACAGAGTTGCAGTGTTGTTGTAAACTATGTTTTTCTGCTCTTCTTTCAGAGAGGGAGAGGGAGAGGGAGAAGAGCAAGCCTCGGCAAGAGATGCTGGCAGCTTAGTGCTGCGCTGGCGCCCCCTGGTGCCCACATTCTCCATCCTGCCAGTCCCTGTGTACCCACATCCTTCCCCCTCCTACTCATCCTCCATGAACTCTGACCCCTCCTCACCCCACCTACCCAGCATGCACCAGGAACAGCCAGCCCCCACGACTGGAGGCCCCGCCTCCAAAATTGCAAGCAGCTTTCATATTGCGAAACCATTTGACGGCCTCAAGGCTTTCACCTTTCTGATTGGTCAGAAGCTTGGCCGTGAAGTTGGTGCTGCTCTTCGACAGGCTGTTGGTTCTCCTCTCGTCCTCCGATTCCCCCCGGCTCTCGGTTTAGATCACAGTGAAAGAGTCAGACTTTTAGTGGCCCGAGCAGGCTTCTGTGGTGCTGTTACTGGAGCTGTCGGCCATTTTTGTTTTTTTTCTTCTTCTTTTCATCATGATTGTTGTAAGAGGTGACACGGAGAGTGGACCCGACTGTGTGTGTGTCCTGGTAAGGCCATGCCAGCCCAGCGGAAGGCCCGCTCCATTAGAGAGGGGCACTGAAGGCCTTACCCACTTTCACCACAGCTGAATCGGTCAGATATTCACACAAGCAGGGCCTGGGTTACAGCACCATCGCCTGCTGTAGAGGTATCTGTAATGATTTGAGCCTGATCAAATCAGTGAGGGATGAGAGCTCCAGGTGCGCTCTAAGGTGGTGCAAATTGGGTTATACCTCAGTGTCGCCCCCTTCAGCTCCACATTTTACCTGCTTGCTGGAAGCCACGTTTCGTCTGTTGGCAGGTGGGTATTGGAGTGGCTGCCCCCCCACCCCCCACCCCTTCTCAGTTTACAGGTTCAGGTCTCTGACCAGCTCTCTGAAAGCCCCCCCCCCCCCCCCCCCCCCCCTCCTCAGCTTACAGGTTCAGGTCTCTGACCGGCTCTCTGAAAGGGCTACTAGTGTTCAAAGGGTTGGGGTTGTAGCCGCACCCCAGATATCAAGGCTGATTATATTATGTTTTGACATTGAGTTGTTTATTATTATTATTATTATTATTATTATTATTATTATTATTTTTATTTTGAAAGTAGTTTAACTCCGCTGCCCCACCTGATCTTGGCCGGGTTGTGATGATGGGCCGCCCATACCGCCTGGTGTGGAGGTGCCGTCTTCACTGGAGGCACCCGAGTCGGAGCGGGTAATTCGATGTGTTGTCTGACGGGCTTGGTGTGTAACTGTAGCGGGTCTGACGCGACACCCTGGAGGCTGAAAATAATGCTAATGGTGCTGAAAGGAACGTGTTCGGGAGCGATCGAGCGTTCGCGGCGCAGTCAGGAGGGTAGCCGCGAGCTGCATGCTGTCTGCAGGCCGTGGGGACGCCTACGTCCAGAAAAAAGGGGACCCTCAAATGGACCCCCGACTTCCGCATGCTGACATCAGCCGATCACAGCTTCCTCCCCTCCAGTGACATCACCAGCAGTCGCCGGGGCAGGGGTGAGCACTTCCTGGGTCAGGGGTGAGCACTTCCTGGGGCAGGGGTGAGCACTTCCTGGGGCAGGGGTGAGCACTTCCTGGGAGTGTCCTTCTCAGTTGTCATGGGTAGCGTCTCCTGCACGAGTGTTCACAACTTGTTAAATTATGGAGAGGAGAAGCCCTGTAATGCAACGGCATTTTCCATATCACAGAGTCTAACAGCTCGCCCTGAGAGGGACGGGCCAGGAGAGAATGCTGAGTCAAGTGTAAGAAAGGCGTCTTTGTTATAAGAAATGCTCAGAGTTCTCTGGTTTGTGGTCAAATCCTAACTGCTTTGCTTGTGATAAGGTTTAATTGGGACCCTTTGAAAGAACTGATGGTTTCTAGGTAAACAGTGGGTTGACTCCTGTTTTTTTAAGGTGTGTGTGGTCAAATATGTCATTTTAACAAGCCTCTCCAGTTAGCTGTTTTATTTTAATAAATCAGACAGCAGTCGGATGAAATTTTGTTGGTTTGTGGAAAGAGCTTGTTGGGAAAGTTTTGTGGGACTGTTATATTGTTAAACTGTAACCATGGCTACAAGACCACAGCCTCTGTTGTTAGGTTATTATTTTTTTCTGTTATTCTGCAACAATAAATATTTTTAAATTGTTTCAGATAAATATGGTGCTGTTTTTGACACTGCACGATTAACTTAACTTCTCCTTTTCCGCGGGGTAATGCACAGAGTTGAACGCAGGGGGGCACCAAGCGAAAGGTTTTACCTTCTGCGGAATGTTCGGCCGTCACTTATTCTCCGCTTCACTGCGCACCGTGAACAGAGAGGTTGGTGGTGAATTGGAGACGGTTATTCATGCGTAGGTCATGTGCTGCGTAACTGGCGTAGAGCGCAGTTGGGAAACAATGGGATAAGAGGAAATTAGCGGGCTAACGTGGGAAAGGGCTGCGCCTCAATGCGCACTGACCTTACCTGTACGGGGGCGGGTTGCCTTTGTACTGCTGGCATCTCGGCGGGTGAAAGCAAAACAAAAAAAAAAAACAAACCCAATTAAGCCAACGGTATTTCCGCTCGTCTCAGTGTGCTGTACCGTTGAAAAGATGTTTTATGAAAACAGTTATTTGTCCGGACTCGTGGTACAGCTCGTTTGCAATAGCAAAAGAACACCGTGTACGACTGCCGACGCTGAAATCCAATCTGCGCCTTGCTGACGCAATATGAAGGTTGCCGTCACACATTAATGGGGAAGGTTATGCAAAACATCACCCTAAAACTTAATATTGTTACGCTATACGCGCTGCTGTTAATAGTTTGTGTTCACACGCTATTTGAGAGCGACGGATTGTGGATGTTCCTCTTTATGCCGGTGCAATGTTGGGAGCTGGCGCTGTTGCCAGGGCGGGAATCATAAGGACAGCACGACTGCGGTTTATGAATCACAGTAGATTTTTTAACCTTGCTAGACATAGAAACGAGTGGGCCGCGGGAACGCGGCGCTTCCTGAGAGCTCTTTAGAAGAGTGAGCTATACGGAGCGACGCTAATGATAACCCGGGGTATTACCGGAGCGGCGCGCCCACTCCTTCCCAGAATTCCCCTCCCGGCGACCGCCGCCGCCGCGGCTCTCCAGCGCGCCCCGCAACCTCACCGCACCGCACCGCACCCACGAGGCCCCCGGCCCCGCACGCCCACGCGTCATCGCTCCCTCCCTCCGCTCCACTGCGAAATCTCCTTTCCTCTCCGACCCAGCAGGAGGGAATAATCTTTTTTTTTTACGAACTAGTTCTCTCCGAGTTTACCGTTTCCCCTATCGCTCTTTTAGACGTTATTGCTTTTAAACGGCGCTCTGTTCTCTTCGAGGACTTCATTAGTCTCACTCCACTGTCCTATTAAGAAATGCCGAGGGAAATTACTTCTCCTGGACGCGTTATTTTTCACTGCGTATTTTAATCCGAGAGGAGCTCCTAAAAAAGCAGGAATACAGATGCACTCGCCTTGTCTCTCAGTTTACCTTATTTGGTGTTATTTTACGTGAAGAGTTCCTGAATAACGTCACAATAGAAATTCTCTGTTTTTTTTTCTCGTTTTACCATATTTGGTCATATTTTACATAACAATGATGTTATGAATGAGTTCCGTCGCTGACTGGATCAGACCTGGAAATGTTATATATTCCCCACACTCTCATTTCCTACACTTAATGTGCTTCCCTTTGTCTTCCCCGTGTATATGCTTACAGTGTCCGTCAAAAAATTGATGCTAAAAATTTGTTTTGATATGCGTACATACTTATTGGCAGGAGACTGCTGGTGGGCAGACAAACTGCTAATTTACACATGCCATGGGTTCTGAAGAAGGATTTTTGAAGAATAAAAAACAAACCAACCAGCACCCTTACCACTGTGTCACTCCCTCTGGCCTGATACTTGAGCCTAAGTGGGGCTGACCTTAGCTGGTAGCTGATCAGAGACATCATTACAATTCATTGCATTATTGTCATTTAGCAGATGCTACACTGCCACATGACAGGGAAGCTGCTGCCAGGACAGACTTCCCTTTGGGCAAAAGAGGAGATCAGTGCCCCGAGAGAGTGATGGGGACACTGTGCTGGTGGAGGGGCCGTTGTCTGGACGAGACGTCAGCTGATGTTCTGACACCTGGTATAAAGTTTGAGGTTACTTGAGGTCATGGCCATAGCCCCACCCTGATCATACAGTAACTTGGGGCAGGGGTGTAGCATAGTGGTTAAGGAGCAGGAGCAGGATTCATAACCGAGAAGTTGCAGGTTCAATTCCACACTGGGGTGCTGCTGCTGCTGCTGCACCCTTGGGGAAGGCACTTAAACCGGAATTGTCTCAATCCACCTGTATCAATGGATAACATTAAAAAAAAAAACAGTAACGTATGTAAGTAAAGAATTTCCTCTTTCTCCATCTCCACTAAAGCATGGTGATCACTGTGGTTCAGAATGGCCGCTGTCCGTCCCACCCCCAGGTGGTGCTACACTTTTGCGGTGGGTGAGATGAGTCACTCTGCTTTGCTCTAAAGCTCTGTGGGTAGAAGTGTAGTGGTGTAATAAGAAGAAGCAGGGCTTTTACCCCAAAGGTTGCTACTTTGATTCCCAGATGGGGTACTACAGTAGCTCTTTACTGGAATCGCCTTGGAAAATATCCAGCTGCATGAATGGATATCATGGAAAAATGTTAATCTATGTAAATCACCCTTTATGAGATTCATGAAATGTACGATTACTGTTTCTGCTATGAAATCCTTGAACGGCACCATGAAAATGCAATCCACCGCTTCTCGAATAGCCACTGCAGCATTCTGTTCTGTCCAGCAGGTGGCGGTGGTGACATTGCTGCAATTACTGGTCCGGTTTTGCATGCAAGCCTGCATGCGTGACTCCAGGACATCATTGCTCTGCGGTGGGGAGGTGATGGGGTGTTTTTTTTTGGCATCAGTGGAGCAAAACGCCCCCTTAACACAGTCTCCTCCTCTGAGAATACAGTGTCAGTGACCTGGGCCTGCAGATTCTTCCTCCGTAAAATCCATTCAACCCACCCTTTTCTCACCTCCCGCTGAACCGAGCTCCTAGACCATGCACGTGTGTTCTCCTTCTGAACCCTCGTAACCCTCTCCTTGCTGTTCTCTGTGGGTGTGCTACAATACCTCCCCTATCTTATCCTGAGTGGTGTGGCTTGACTTGTCTATAACCTTCCAAAGACTTAGAAATAGGGACATTACATTAATGTCATTTAGCGGAAGCTCTTATCCAGAGTGGCTTACATAGTTTACAACTTTAGATGTCACCCACTTATACAACTGAGTATTTACTGAGTCAGTTCTGGGTTAAGAACCTTGCCCAAGAGTACAGCAGCAGTGCCTGAATGGGGAATTGAACCTGCAACCTTGTGGTTACGAGCCCTGCTGCCCGTGTTGGGTGGGTGTTTACAGTTCCCACGCCAGACCCCACTGCCACTGTCACCCTCTGGTCCTCAAACAGTACACCCCGCTCAGCGGAGGCCCCCCGGTTTTCGGAACGCCTTCCCCGTATTTCCCAGAATAGCGCCCCTTCAGACTGCCCCCCGGCTCCCCCAGCGCGGACCCCCCGGACGCTGGCGTTCTTGGCGCCACAGGCTTCCTGATTGCCGCTGCTGCTCCTTTGTGACAGCTCTTGCAGAACTATATCTGGGCCTGTTTATGCCACGCGCTTCACTGAGGCACTTGTGCGCAGCAGTGTGTCGGCTCCAGCAGTGTGCGGTGCAGTGCCGCTGCTTCGGTTGTCTTCAGCCCTGCTCTTTGTGTTCCTTACGGCTTGTCGATGGTAAATTGCTCCGGATCGGAGCGCTTCTGCCAAACGACCAGCCGTAAGTCTAGCAGCGCAGCATCACTGAGTTGATTCAGATCTCCGCTCAGCTAAGTAAGCCAGCGCACAGACTTACTTACGTTTATATTGCCATCAGATCATATGGTTTATCTTGCTTTTCTAGGCCGCTGGCCCATTTTACCTCAACAAAAACACTTTCAGTCCACAAAAATGGGACAAGTAACTCACGTGTGTCTTAAGCGCAGTTGCAAAAACAGCTTTGTCACTCAGAGTATTAGTGCGACGTCTGACCCATGCAAACACACTGTTTCTGTAAACAGTAATGTAAGGGGTTTTTGGTTGGGGTGGGGCTGGCGGGTTGCACTGGTGAGCTAATACTGCTATTACTAAACAGGGGTGCTTTGGAAGGCAGAAATCCTCTCTCTGGCAATTCAGCTCCTCAGTCAAGACCACAGCAGCAGAGTCAAAGCATGGATTTGAACCCGCAAGCCCTTCACTGTGAGGTGTCTCCTGCCCAGGTCACTTCTAAAGACTCAGGACTCACGTGTAGCTGACAGGCTCCGCCCAGACCAGGGCATTAGCGGCAGAGCTAAGAAAGGTCAAAGGTCAAAGTCAAGATCATCACTATAAGTGGGCTGCAGTGTAGCATAGCGGTAAGGAGCAGGGCTCATAACCAAAAGGTTGCTGGTTTGATTCCCAGCTGTGGCACGGTGGCTGTTGCCTTGGACAAGGTACTTAACCCAGCATTGCCTCAGTAAATATCCAGCTGTATAAATGGATAGCAGGTAAAAACTGTACGCAAGTCGCTCTGGATATGAACGTCTGCTAAAATGACAGTAATGTAATGTAAATGCATGCACAGGACCCTCTCCACTAGCTGCACCCCTCACACTCACCCTGGACGCTGCCGTTTGTATGCAGAGGGGAGCGTTCCGGCTTATTTACACACTGCATGCAGTTCCACACTCCCATCTTCACAGAGGGAGAGAGACTGACAGGAGAAAGCGGTGGGTTCTCTGCCGACATCGTGACCATCTGAAAAGAAGGCAGAGGATTCCCTGCCCACGCGGTACACAAGAGCGCTGTTTTTTCCGCGTTTCACCATGAATACTAACAGTTATTCCTGCCCACTGCCACCCGCACAAAGCGAACACCTCACTCTCACCTACCTCTTTCAAACACACACACACACACACTCACAAGCCGCTTCACTGCGGTCTCCAACAATATGTGTTAAAATGCGTGTGCCTTTTCAAAGCTTTACACTGTTACCGTTTATTGAAACTTACATTTGCTGATTCAGGTTGTCTTAATGTATTTAGGGGATTCACAAATATTTAATCAAATCATATTACACTTGCTTAGCAGGCAATCTTATACTTAGAACCTTACATAACTTACATTTCTGTTATGTTAACAGTTTACGTGACCTGTTTATGCAGCTGGATACTGAGGTCATTTGCATTCGGGACATTACCCAGGAGTATTGCACCAGTTCCCTACCTGGGAATTGAATCGGTGACCTCAGGTCACGACCTCTGCACCTGACCTTTAAGCCACACTGCTACCACACACAGGCCCGGTGGAATGGGGTTGCTTAGGGGTGCATTTGCACCCTCAGACCCTCACCCTCGGTGCACCCCCAGTTTTCTCCTTATATCCTGATTTCTACATAGTATTTATGACTTTTTGTGCACCCCTGTGGATTGCAGTTGCACCCCTCTGCATTTTCTCCTGGCGCCGAGCCTGAACACACACCAATCTTGCATGTTAATACATATTGAATTAACATGCAAGAATGTGATAACAGCATACAGGATTTCACAAAATTGCTTCTGCGGTATGGTTGTAGAGGTAGGATGTCACCGTTCCCTTTACTGTGTGTGTGACAGGGAAGGGCACCTATCCAGCCAGCTGATGTAGCTGGCGCTTGTTACGCACCTCTGGCACAGATTGCTTGCGGTTATCTCCAGTCGCGCGTGCCATTGTGCTGAAACCAGCAGCGCGCCACCGAGGACGTCGCGGTCACGTGACAACCTCAAACGTTCCCAGTTGATTACAACGTTCTCGCGCTGAAATAAAAATATTGTATTGACCGAGGATGAAATTCTTTCCTGATTTTCCGTGCTCTTTCCCTTTCTAATGCCTGTGAGGTGTTGCATAAGATCGATCTCATAAATCAATCTTTGGTGTATCATTAAGCACAGAATTCCTGGTCTAAACTGCTGATTGTGCGGACAGGGGTTGCAAAGGGAATTCCGCTTCACTCGGCCGGGGAAATGTGCGGCGGATCGTTAGCGTGGGATGTAATGATTTGGCGATGTGATCAGCTTTTTTCTCAGGTTCAGGCAGTGCCTGCATGCCGCATGAGTTTTGAGCGAGAAAGAGCACCCTGACCCTACCGATATCCCCCCGCACGGTCCACTCTCCCAGCCAGCCGCAAAATGACGAGCGGCCGCTTTAACCGGTCGAGGTGCAGACAGTGCTGCGGTTTAAGTCTGAGCGGCCTTCGAAGGCGCCGGTGGTTCCTTAGCCGGCCGATCGCACACACGTCCGCGCAAAGGACGCTCGGCGCAGCCACCAGCCGCTCGGAGAGTGCAAGGAGGTGGGTTAATGACGGAGAAGTGAAGAGCGGGACGGGCGACGCCGGACAGGAAGGCTCTTTCTAAGGGTTACAGCAGGAAGGTGGGACGGTGGGCGGTCCTGAGAGGGAGAGGGGGCGGTGTCAGTTTAAATGGAGAGCGCCTGCCTGCACGACGGCGCTGCCTCTCTCCCGGCCGCGTACCCGACTGCGTGCGTGGGACAGTGTGGGTGCAGAGGCACGACTTTAATATAAAAGCTGTGATTTTCCGAGCCTTACACCGCTCGCACGAACTTTCCCGGCGGTCTCACGGCGTTAGCGCTTTCCTCCACTGTGTCATTTTCTCGGATAGCCTCTTTCTCTCCGAAGGGAATTTCTTGTCTATGGTTCAGACCGAAGCCACCAAGATGTCTCGTGCCGACGAGGTGCACCGTATAACTGAGAATGTCTACAAAGTAAGTCCATCGGAGCTACCCTGTTTCCACGGGATATTTTGGATAAATAGGATGGTATTTTGAAGTGGTCTCTGTTTTTCCCCTAACGTGGTTTAATTTCGTTTTGTAAATGTTGATGTACTGTATTTGTTTTTTTTTTGCGTATAAAACTATAATTAAGGTATAAGGTTAATACCTAGTTTGAATCATTTAATAATGCTGCACGTTACTGGTAAACTAGCTTTTAACTAACTAGTTTTACGACAGTTTAATCGCCGATAAAGCGTAATTTAAACACGAAGTATGGTTTGACTAAGTAAAATACGCTACGTGAATCTCTTTCCATAATCACGCAGGCAGAACGAAACGATTGCCAAGTTCGATAGCTCTTTGCTTTGCAACAGGTAACTTTTTCCTAGCTGGCTACATCCTTCTTGATAAGTTAGCCAAGTTAGATTTGTAATATTGTTACCTTGCTATTGTTTGTCGTCTATGGAGTCTTCCGATAAAACGCTCTTGATCGCGATCGAAGTGAGAGGAAATCACGCCAGGTTAGAACGGTAGGCTGACCTGTAATCGCCTGGGTTTTTTATGTAGGGTATTTTTTGGAAATCCGCATCAGTCGCTTCGTCGATTTCCGCACGGCCAGTGTCTTGTTAATGTGTTACATTCTGCGTCTCTCGCCCGCAGTGACACAGCTACAACTGAGAAGAGACTGAAGCCACTGTTTGAGTGCTTTCTCTTACAAAAAGACGAAGGTTATCTAAATGTCAAATTACCCAGAGGCGCAGTTTATGGGTGTAAAAAATATTCAGACCCGTGCCCTTTCCAATGGTAGTGTCTTATTCACGAAACGGTGGGCGAAGTGTCATTTCGGGAGGCGGTGTGTAAGGAGTTTGGCGGACGTTGGGATGAGGGCCAAAGTCGATGCCGACAGGCAGAGCGGGCTGTCCGACCAGCTCATTTAAAAACCTGCCGTGCGGGGGTTTCTCCGCAGAAACCGGCTTTAGTGAAATGCGAAGGGCTCGGTTCCCGTGTGTTTCAGACCCGCTGTCAGCAATGTTTGTCAGCCCAAGGGTTGCCGCGGTCGCAACTGGGTCACGGTAATTTGCAACCCAAAGGTGCGTGTTGATGCCGAACGTTGTCTTGTGTGGCTTAATTTCGTTAAGAATATCTATTATTTCTAATATCAGTTAGAGTTTGACAATTCTAACGCTTTTTTTCCCCAGGGAGGTATTTCATTGGCTCGGGTCAGTTCTAATCCAGATCTTGCCTCTCAGTTTGGACAACGTAATTGACAAACTGTTTAGTAGTCATATGTCAGGGCTCTTATGGTGTCTTAAATGTAGGCTGACATTTTACTTTCAAAATAAAGAGGTAAAAATACAACCTTGACAAATTGCCCCTTAAACCTGATGCCAGCTGTCCAACACTTTAAGGAATTCAGTGCCGTCTCCTGATTGCGTGCGCAGTATTAGGATCTGAAATGTTTTAAAATGGAAATCTGTTTTTCCAAAGCCCGAAAGACCGTCTCATTCTGACTAACAGGAGGGGTGTGTGTGTGTGTGTGTGTGTGTCGCTTATTGAGGAAGAAAAGGATGGGGGGCGTGATTAAGTGAAACAGATGGGTGCGACTCACTTTGGAGTAGCGCACCTCCTCCCCCGGTCTCACGTGCCGTCACGCGGCACCGGGGAGCCCGTTTAATAACGTGTGTTTAGACAGGTAGCCACCGGCGTCTGCCTCGTTCTCGAAAAAAATTAGCCAAAAAACAATGCCCCCCGAGACCCAACAGCTGCTGCTAGCAGCGAGGCTCGTTTGCAGAGTCTTGGACATCTGTATTCGGAAAGGGGAGCTGCAGTTATGCCCAGGAGCACGAGAGCTGCGCGCCGGTGCGCGAGGAGGCACGCGGGCAGCGTTTTATTACAGCTAGAATTTTAAGGAGCGTTTAAGATCCAGACAAGAGTGCGTGTCTTAACGGAATAAAGCAGGCTACCAGAAACGGCCACACGGTCAGCCGGTGCTCTGCTGCTCTGCTGTAGATTAGCGGAGCCACCTGCTTCTTCTCGAGGCTTAGCGCAGAGCGGCGCGAGAGCTGGGACAGTCTGTCCTGCACGCGCTGCCGCCTCGAGCAAGGAGAGGACGATCCTCTCTCCTCTCCTCTCGCTCTCCTTCCCTTTTTTGTCCAAAATAGCCAGCGCTTAGGTGCAGGAAGGGAAGGACGTGTGCTGGCAGTCTAATCTTTCAAAGTAGAAGCTCTGTAGTTGAGCATGACAGAGTTACAGTGGGGCTGTAATAACACCCGCCCCCCACAATTCTCCCTACAAAGCTGCCCTTCAGATGACAGAAAGCAGGTCTCTCAGTCTATAGCAGTCTGTGCTCTGAACTCTGACCCCCCCCCCCCCCCCTACCTTGGTAACTGTTCCAGTAATGTACTCCAGCAGGAGGAGAGAGGGATTAAGAGGTTTTGTTTTTCTTTCCCTCCTCTTCCGGTAAGGGAATCGTTCACTCCTTTCCCACGGTAGGCAGGGAGATTCAGACCTGTAGCAGAGTAGAGGGGTTGGGTTACCTGGGGTTACCTGGGGTTACCTGGTTACCTGGGGTTACGCTTGGCTTTGTGAGGCAGCAATAAGGATGGGAGAGACTGAGCGATTTTTTTTTTTCCTGGGGGGGTGGGGTGGGGGGGGGTGATGGGGTATCAGTTTGGGGGTGTGAACGGCCATTTGACCCCCTCTCTCCCATGCCATCACACCGGGGCGACCCCGGACAGCGGGACACAGTGGAAGATCGAGGGACGGGGTAGACACAGACGCCCCTCTGGGGGGCCCCCACTGCAGACAGAGCTGATGGGAGGGTGGATCTGCGGCCAGAGGAGGGGAGTGCGGTGTGAGCAGCATGTGCAGTGAGCGGGGCCTTGGGGGACCATGGTGAGGTGGGGTGAAGTGAGGACCCTGGGAGCAAGCGGGACTCTCTCCCCGACCCACAGGCTGAATCCTGGAACTTCTGGAGGGGAGCAGGTGCT